>NC_068935.1:133179501-133516584 GCF_023091745.1 Budorcas taxicolor | reverse complement strand
AAGGGAGGGGAGCCTGCTAGGAGACAGCAGTGAAAATCCTTTTTTGCTATTAAAAAAATACTTGCTGAAGAGTCACTTCTCTTCTCTGCCTCTTCATGCTGCCACAGAAGCAGTGATGCCGGATGCTACCACAGTCATTTTGTGACAAGGAGAGAAGCCAGACAAAGAAGGAAGTGACCCATGATTGTGGCAGAGAAAAAAGGTGGAAGGCCACTGAATTAATGAGTCCTGGAATTAGCCTATCTGTGGGCTCCTAGTAAAGAAATATAATCAATTGCTTTGCTATATGTTCACTCTTTTTTTGGTTTCTGTCATTTGCAGCCAAAGCATCTTTGAAGTGAAGTTGCTCAGTCGTGTCCGACTCTTTGCGACCCCATGGACTGCAGCCTACCGGGCTCCTTCGTCCATGGGATTCTCCAGGCAAGAATACTGGAGAGGGTTGCCACTGCCTACTCCAGGGGATCTTCCCGACCCAGGGATCGAACCCAAGTCTTCCGCATTGCAGGCAGACGCTTTAACCTAACAGTGGATAATTCAAAACTGTTGCAGGATGTGTTTTTCTACTTATATTTGCTCTAGCCTTGTTGGGTAATGCTAGGCAGCCCTAGAAGATTTGGATTTGAGTGGCATCTGAGATAAGGAAGGAGGGTAGGAACAGGAAGATCAGATTACAAAGAACTGCAAATCTGTAAATAAGTGAAGTCCTTAAAGACAAAGATAGCTAAATGCTCAATTATCAAACCAGATAGTAATAATAAAGCTAAAAATCAACCCATACTGGAGATTAACTTATTATTAAAGTCACTCATCTGATGCATAACTTACATTTCTATGACCTGCGTGCTGGCTTCAGCTGTTTAAGCAACTCATTAAAATATTGACATTTCTTTCTTGTTTAGTTTCACCAAAGGAATTTATTACTCACTTTGGAGAAAAAATATTTGATTACATATGATATAAACACTAAAACATCTGAGAGTTATGAAGTTCTGATAACTAAAAAAAAAACACTCAATTATTGAAAAATAAAACTAAGATAGTGAAGAAATTGAAATTAATGGGATGGTATAGTTGACTAACACATGGATAATAACTGTGAATTACTATATCAAATTAATTAATGTTAATCTCTTAAATCAGAGGTCAGCAAGTTTTTTCTGTAAAGGTCCAGACTGCAAATATTTTTGGCTTTGTGGGCCACATGGTCTCTGCCAAAAGTATTCCACCTTGCTGTTGAAGCACTAAAGTAGCCTTAGACAATACAGAGACAAATGAGTATGCTGTGTTTTAATAAATCTTTATTTACAAAAACAGGCAGTGAGCTGAATTTGGCCTGTGGGCTGTAATTTGCCCTCTCCAATCTTGAATGAAGACCTCCTTAAACTACTTTCCCACAGTTTTCCACTTATAAAAATGTTAGAAACACCCACTGATTGAATTTTTAAATATCTTGAGGGCTCAATTTCAAATAATCTAGAAAGCTTGATGGATTAAAAAAAAACACTCAGTATTTAATTTCAATTAATACTTATTTGCCTCTGTTTTGCCCAAAGGGAAACAAAGAAAAAAGCAAAAATGGAAGCTCCTATTCATATTTCAAGGATAGGACATTCTGGGTAATTATCAAGTTTACTTTCGGGCCATGATCCCAAAAGAGAGAATAGTGTAGTCTTGAAATGTTTGAAAGGTGCCAGAATATTTCAGAAAATGCAGTGACAAAAGTTTTGTTCAAGATGCCAAAGCCTTGTGCAGTAATAGCTGCTACTCCAACAAAGATATATCCATATATGTAAATGTAATCAGTAGGGACAAGAGCTCAGATAGAAACCTATATTGTCTGAGAACATGAGGGAACCCATTTGTGAATATGAAGGCACAAAACATATGGCGTAAATTACCACTGACTATTGTACTGACTTGCCTGCTTGGCACCAGAACAGAATCATACAGCAGCACACACTCGAGAACTTGACGTGGTAAAAAGCCCTGGGGTATAGAGGAGAGCATCCAAGAAGAAATTTCAAAACAAAACAAAACAAACCTGCAGCCAAACCTCGCCGTCATTTCTGGCTTTCCTGGAATAGGTAGATAAGGCAACTTCTATATGTCAGGGCCACCACAGGTCACTTGGATAGGATGATATCCCCTGCTCTGTGTTTTAATACAGTTGATGTATCTGTGCTTTCTCCGCCAACTGACTAAGAACTCCTGGAGGATATGGACTACTTTTTTTTTTTTTTAACTTTTGGCTGCCCTGGCTCTTTGACACTGCACACAGGCTTTCTTGAGTTGCAGTGCTCGGGACCTACTCTCTAGTTGTAGCCTGTGGGCTTCTCGCTACAGTGGCTTCTCTTGTTGTGGAGCTCAGGCTCCAGGGTGCTCGGGCTTCAGGAGTTGTGGTGCGCAGGCTTAATTGTCCTGCAGCATGTGGCATCTTCCCATACCAGGGATCAAACTCATGTCCCCTGCATTGGGGGTGGTGGATTCTTAACCATTGGACCACCAGGGAAGTCCCTGTGGATTATTTTTGACATGACATTATAGCTTCCATCAGAGGTTTCTACCTCTTCAGAACCTCATACTCCACATGGTGCCCTCCTTCAGGCTGTACGCCCAGCTTGGTACAGGAGAGGGAGCAGTGAAGCAGCATGGGAAGACCCTGGGTGACACTCCACTGTTGGGCTCCAAGTAGAAGACACTAGATGCTTAGGCCAAGGGTCTAGCCTCTTTCTTTGGCCCTACAGAAAGTGCCCCACCCATCTTCAGTTCAGTTCAGTTCAGTCGCTCAGTTGTGTCTGACTCTGCGACCCCAGAATCGCAGCACGCCAGGCCTCCCTGTCCATCACCAACTCCCGGAGTTCGCTCAAACTCATGTACATCGAGTCGGTGATGCCATCCAGCCATCTCATCCTCTGTCATCCCCTTCTCCTCCTGCCCCCCAATCCTTCCCAGCATCAGGGTCTTTTCCAATGAGTCAACTCTTCGCATGAGGTGGCCAAAGTATTGGAGTTTCAGCCTTAGCATCAGTCCTTCCAATGAACACCCAGGACTGGTCTCCTTTAGGATGGACTGGTTGGATCTCCTTGCAGTCCAAGGGACTCTCAAGAGTCTTCTCCAACACCACAGTTCAAAAGCATCAATTCTTTGGTGCTCAACTTTCTTCACACCATCTTACCAAGGCCCTAAGGGCCACAGTAATGAACAAGTGAAAGTTTTCTATGCTGACCTTTTTTTGTTCTTTGTGATCATCTCTTCTCCATTCCATCTGCTTTCCAAGACTGTGTGTGGGTCATAACTTATTAATGAATCATGAAAATTTGGTGGCTCATAGAAGGCAATAGTGGAGAAGGTGATGGCACCCCACTCCAGCACTCTTGCCTGGGAAATCCCATGGACAGAGGAGCCTGGTAGGCTGCAGTCCATGGGGTTGCTAAGAGTCGGACATGACTGAATGACTTCACTTTCACTTTTCACTTTCATGCATTGGAGAAGGAAATGGCAACCCACTCCAGTGTTCTTGCCTGGAGAATCCCAGGGACAGGGGAGCCTGGTGGGCTGCCATCTATGGGGTCGCACAGAGTCGTACACGACTGAAGCGACTGAGCACAAGGCAATAGAAGAGAACATTGTAGAGGTGTATCTCAGATAACGATGTGTGTTTGATGGGATGAGATGTAAAATGTATTTCTCACTACAGATTTTGGACAAAAAGTTTGAAACCTTTTCCTCTAAGACAAACTTAGATCTGTGGGGCATGCTCAGCACAGGCTACAAACCGAACAGATTCCTTCTTTTAAGTGAAAGAGTATTGCAAATAGCTTTGATAGTAACCTCAGTAGGCAATGGGAGACTTGGGAGTTGGTTTTTCAACAAAGGAATAGATTCTGTGGTTGAAGATTACACTGCTGCTTTTTAGGTGCAGTGGGCAGAATCGGAGAGAAGTCTTGAATTGAGGAAAGCAGAGTCTAAGGTTATAGTTAAAGTGAGACATAATGATGGGGTGACCTAGGATTGAGGGTAGATACAAGACAAAGTGATATGGTGATGATATGATGATGATGATGAATAACTTTTCATTCGTCACTCGATGCACATGAGTTTGAGTGAACTCTGGGAGTTGGTGATGGACAGGGAGGCCTAGCGTGCTGCGATTCTGGTGTCGCAGAGTCGGACATGATGAGCGACTGATCTGAACTGAACTGAAGATGAGTGGGGCACTTTCCCTAGGGCCACAGATAAGTATAAAATGTTAGGTGATGTTTTCAGCTCATCATGGTTATTACTTTGCTCAAATATCCTGTCAACCCTGTGGGACCATCAATCAAAGTCGGAAACTGAGCATGGGGTGAAGCAATAGGGAAGCACTGCCATTTCAAAATCATTACTGAGGATTCTGGGGAACACAAGAGAAAGATGGTTGCTGGTCTTTAGAGAGATAGGGAAGAGTGAAGGCAGGAGCTTACTTTTAAAGGTAAATATGCAGGTATGCATACATTTCTCAAAGATTTTGCTGAGAGTCACTGGAGTATTGGGCAGTATAACCAGTGTTCCAGATTCAGAGACAAATAAGAAATAGCCTCACCCCATGGGAAATCACAACTCTCTGGGGAGATCACATCATTGGTGACTGTGAACACATAAAAGATGGGACTATCTCTACAGCTCACCCACTGGAGACATTTGCTGAGGATCTCTGAGCCCAGTGGCCTGCATTCTTTTTTGGTCACCCTATTTGGTGATTGTTTCCTATCAGCATTTTTACCTACACTGGAGTTTGGGGATCTGAAAGTAGGTTTCAACTTCATTTTTATTGGGTTGGCCAAAAATCGCAAATGAACTTTTTGGGCAACCCATAGTTACACAGAAAGCTCTGATTAACAGTTCTAGCATTTCACCTCTCCAAGTGGACAACGGCAGCAAGGATAATGCAGAAATTGGACAGTTATAGTTTCTGTCTAGGGTTGTTACATAAACACCCAAGATCAACTGCCTTGTCCACCAGGTTGCCCTTATTTTTTAAAATCAACATTCAAATCACAAACCAAAGACAGCTGCAGTGTTTACCAACCAAGAATGTCATTCTCTTGATTTCATTGAGTTGTTTACTTGGGTTTTACAAAGCCTGAGGGACAATGGTGAGGGACCACTTTATAAGGAAGCCATATAACCTAGCAATTTTGAGGCATCAGGGTACTCTTTTATTAGACTACTGTCCACATTTTCTTAAACCATCAGCTATTCCTCATTCCATGATACTGTTTTCAAAATACGTAAACAAGTGAAGTGAAGTGAAGTCGCTCAGTCGTGTCCGACTCTTTGCGACCCCGTGGACTGTAGCCCACCAGGCTCCTCTGTCCATGGGAT
Organism: Budorcas taxicolor; assembly: GCF_023091745.1. Classification (NCBI taxonomy): domain Eukaryota; kingdom Metazoa; phylum Chordata; class Mammalia; order Artiodactyla; family Bovidae; genus Budorcas; species Budorcas taxicolor. The sequence continues at coordinate 133,511,220 of NC_068935.1, read as the reverse complement.
TCTCTTGGCAAGAATACTGGAGTGGGTTGCCATTTCCTTCTCCAAACAAAGCCTTTCTCAATTTTGATACCAGAAATTAAGTGAAGAAAAAAAACAGCACTGAAGAAAACTTGAATATGTATTTCTCCCTTGTGAAACTATTCAGCTTTAAATATTTAGTTTCCACTATAATGAGGTTAAGCCATAACGCCTACACTAACCTGCTTTACATATTGGGCATCAACTAGTCACTTCCTTTCATTTTACCTTAGACCAGAGGTCAGCAATTTATCTTTCCTGTAAAAGGCCAGATAGTAAATGTTTGAGACTCTGTGAGGCATAAGGACTCACAACTATTCAACTCTGCCACTGATGCTCAAAAGCAGCCATAGACAATATGTAAATGAATAAGCATAGCTGTGTGCCAATAAGACTGTATTTACAAAAACAGATGGTGAGCTGAGTTTGGCCAGTGGGTGCCAGTTCACTAACCCCTGTCTTAGACCATTTGTATTAAAATGCTATCCAAATAATATTAATTGAACCTGATACATAAACACAACTCAGTTGATGTGCTCTGAATAAATGAAAAGTTCGTGAAAACCATTGTTGCTGTTGTTGTTTTTTAGTTGCTCAGTCATGTCCAACTCTTGCGACCCCATGGACCGTAGCCTGCCAGGCTCCTCTGTCCATGGGAGTTCTCAGGCAAGAATACTGGTGTGGATAGCCATTTCCTCCTCCAGGGGCTCTTCCTGACCCAGGGATTGAACCCGCACCTCCTGAGTCTCCTGCATTGGCAGGCAGATTCTTTGGCCCTGAGCCATCAGGGAAGCCTGTGAAGGCCATTAGGTGTTTCATTTCTCGATCATGATCTCCACATTTGTTTCCTGGATCGGCTGTTAAGGATTGAGCCATTTATAGACTAGACAGTCTGATTCAAGAGCCTATGCCAAGAGCAGCCTTTGACCAGGCAGAAACATTCCATGGTTGCCTCCATGGGGCAATCTCAAGCTCACAGGAAAACTCGATTGATAGATACGATCCCTCCCACTGAAAGACATCCTTATTTCTACACTAGATTCTCTATAGCATCTTCAAAATTCCCTCATTGAAATGGCTTAAGTCTAGATGGGAGTAACAAATTAAACTCATCAGTCATCTTATAAGGTTTATGTAAATCTTATTCATTTTTATTGTGTGTGTCTCCTGGCTAAATAGATATAGAGGAGGGAGGAGTCACAAAACTGGAGAATCCTAGGTTCCTGCATGACTGTGTGGAGGACAGTCCACCCTCCTGATCGTTATGGCCAACCTGCATTAGATGGTGCCTGAAAGACACTTCTATACTATTAAGGGACTAAGTGGTTGGCCTATCTTGACTAATACATAAATAGCCTATCTTGACAAGTATATATCTGAGATACATTCATAGAAGTAGCTTTATTGGGCCATTTCAAAGTTGCATGCATGCTAAGTCCCTTCAGTCATATCTAATTCTATGAGACCTATGGACTCTAGCCCACAAGACTTCTCTGTCCATAGAATTCTCCAGGCAAGAATACTGGAGTGGATTGCCATGCCCTTCTCCAGGGGACCTTCCTGACCCAGGGATCGAACCCGCGACTCAGGTCTCCTGCATTGGCAGACGGGTCCATTAGTGCCACCTGGGAAGCCCAGTGTTGTCAAATTGCCTTGAAAGCTGTTGCAACAATTATATTCCTATCAACAGTATATGAGAGTCTGTTTTCTGGGAAAATATACTATCCAACTTTGGGAGTCATTCCAATCTAAGAGGAAAAAATAATCACCCTGTTGTTGAGCATGCATTTCCTGAATGAATATGAGGGTGAGAGCACCTTTACAGATATTTACAAATCATTTGAATATCTTTTCCTGTGAGATGCCTATAATTTGTCCACATTTTAATTATTTTCTTTCTTATATTAATTTGTAATAAAGCTCTGTATCCTAGAGAAGTTAGCCTTTAGTTTTTCAAATGTGTTATGCATTTCTATTTATTTGTTTATTTACTTTTTTGCCACACAGATGATTCTATTCTTTTTTAAATGTAGTGAAATAGGTCATTCTATGTTTTCTGTGTAGTAACTTCCTCCACGTAAAAATGTATTAATATCTAGCTATGTTTTGTTTTAGTGCATTCATAGTTTCATTTTTTAAATCTTCAAATCTTGCTTCCACATCAATTTATTTTGATATAAGGAGTAAGGTCAGAATCTCAATTTTTCTTCTCAATGGTAGTCTCATTGTCAGAAATACAATAATAATCCATCATTTCCCCCGATAAGAAATGCAATGTTTATGTCATAAGTTCTCATATTTATTTTAGCTCAATTCTGAGCTCTATTATCTTCCATTGATCTGCCTGTTGTGAAGCAGTACAATATTCTTTTAATTGCTTTAGTTTTATAACATTTAATAAATGGCTAGGGATAATTTCTGTTTGACCTCTTTTTCAGATTTTACCCAATCTACTTACCTTCATATAATTATTTGCCAAGATGATGTTTAGATCAATTTAGTGATATTACAAAAATTAATTCTTTTAGTATGTTTTCTGGAACCATGCCCAGTTTATAGATAATTTAGGACATGATTTATATCTTTATATAATTGATTCTTCTTACTTAAGAAAAATATGTCTTTTACATTTATTTCTAACTTCTCTTCTTATTCAGCTTAGATCCCATGGTCTGAGGCTATAATCTCTCTCTTGTATACTGTATTAGTACAGCTGCTGTCACAAACAACCACAAACTTAGTGGCTAAAATGACTTAAATTTATTACTGACATTTCTGGAGACCAGAAGTCTGAAATGAGTCTCACTGGGCTAAAAGCAAGGTGTCAGCAGGGTTGCATTCTGTCCTAGAGGCTCTAGTGAGAATCTGTTTCCTTGCCTTTCTTTAGTTTCTAGAGGCTGCCTGCATTCTTCGACTTGTGGCCCTTTCGTCTGTCATCAAAGCCAACAGCAATGCATCTCTCTGACTATTCCTCCAAACTCATATCTCTCTTTGACTACAGCTAGGAAAGTTTCTCTGCTTCTTAGTATTCATGTGATTAGTTTTAATCCTCAGATAATCCAGAATAATCTTGCTGTCTCAAAGACCCAAGTTGATCACATCTGCAAAGTTGATTTAGACATGTGAAGGAAATAGCCAAAGATTCCAGGCCATCTTTGAGGGGTCTAGATTTCTTCTTACCACAGATTTCTAAACTGCCATGTCCCTCCCTACCAAGACTGAACTCAACTAGAAAATCCTAACTCCATTGTTAGGAGAAGAGGGCAACAGAGGATAAGATGGTTGGATGGAATCACTGACTCAATGGACATGAATTTGAGCAATCTCCAGGAGATAACGAAGGACAGGGAAGCCTGGCTTGCTACAGTCCACGGGGTCACAAAGAGTCAGACACCACTGAACAACAACAACAACAACAACAACAACAAAGCTGCCCGGATGTTTATTCTGCAATTTAAATTCCCAGCTTCTAACCTCGAATAGACCTTTTGGGCTGCCCTGTAATCCTGCAACATTGCTGGTCCATTCACTTCCCGCTTTTCCATTCTTTTCCTCTTTCCTCAAACCTCCAGGACCTCCTTCTTATCCCCACTCCTAACAGATGAAATTGTTTCTTATTTTGCTGAGAGAGGAGAGGCAATCTGGAGTGAAATTCCACATGCTTTCCCATCATCTAATCTGCCTGCACCTGTACCCATATAACCCATGTCCACCTACTACTAAACCTCAGGAACTCAAACTCTCTACCTGTGGCTTTGGATCCCACCACTGCAGTCCACTCTAGGAAATAACTCCAGTAATTTCCTAACCCTCAATCTTCAGTTCTTCCCTCTCTATGGTGAATCCCAGCAGCTGATGAATACATTATATTATCATTCATCTGAGCTATGGAAGCACCAGTCTCATAGAGGAAGACAGTCCTCCAAACATACCCATAAATAAATTTCTATAGACATTCCAGGGGCTTCCCAGGTGGCACAGTAGTAAAGAGCCTGCCTGCCAGTGTAGGAGATGCAGGAGATGTGGACTTGATCCCTGGATCTGGAAGATCCCCTGGAGAAGGAAATGGCAACCCACTCCAGTATTCTTGCCTGGAAAATCCCCATGGACAGAGGAGTGTGGTGGGCTACAGTCCATGGGGTCGCAAAGAGCTGGACATGACTGAGTGATTGAGCATGCATGCACAGTCATTCTAAGGTAACAAAGAGCAAAAATGTGAGCTTGAATATGTTTCCATTTTCATTATACCCACTACCTCAGTAGGCTTTATATCATTAGTTTAGGTTCTAAACCGTAGCATCTGTATTTATTTTCCTGAGTAAATTCATACAGTGACTCTGACTCTGTTTAGAATCTCCATTTAGGTTTTTGCATGGAACAAAAGCAGCCGTCCTTAGACTGAAGCTGCCATCATAGCACTCAGCACCAGCCATGCATTTGATCTTGGTAAATATTCAGTGTCTATAATCATCTCATCCAAACAGTAGTTTTAGAACTCTTGGGTGATATCTGTTTTTTTCCCACCCAGCCACACAATTCCTTCTCTCTTTCATAAGTAAGAGATGATTTGTAAATCATTAGCTCCCATTTTGATAGAAAGTGTCAAAATAACTCCTGAGGCCCAAACACCTTTGAACATCTTGATAGAACAAATCTTTCCCTGAATGTACTAGGACCCAAATAGCCGCAGAGATAAGCAATGAAGACAGAGCTTCTAGCAGATAAGTTATATAAAATTCTCTGTTTGTTAAAGGTTATTTATTTAATGGACTCTTTAAAGAGAAGAACAAAGAGAAACATCAAATTAACTGGATTTGAAAACTAAATTACAAAGAATATTTGTTCCTTGATATCTCATCTGATATGTCTCAAATCTGGGTTTCACATAAATTTTTAGAGTCATCATTTCCTTCACTATAAATTGGGCTTGCCAACATTTCTATTAAAATTTTTTCTTAGGAACTGAAAGATCATCTGTTCTTGTAAAACAGAGACAGGGCTCTTGGACCCCACCTGGCCATCTTGTAAATTAATAGGGAAGCAAGGGCAGGTTTCATCTCCAACCTAAAACCAAACAAAGACAAGATGAGGCAGAATGAGATTATCCTAGGAAGAAGCAGCAACCCAGCCTGATGGCAATTAGTACTCATTTTTCACCAACTGCCAAAGGGATTTTCTTCTTACTTGAGGTGAGTATCTCTGTTACATTAGCATGAGAAGATATAACAAGGCTAGGAATTTCCTCCTGGGAGAAACTGGCTATGGTTGTGGTGTCAAGTAGAGTATGATGAAAAAGCCGCAGGAGCCAGGCATCAGTCAGTGAAATGTGCCTGTCCCACCAGTCCCTTGGCCTAACCTGCCTCTGCCTTCTCCTGAACTCTTTCATGACCTTCAACAGAGTCCAAGATACCAGTTTAAAGAATAAAAGTGGCCCCTCTTGCCACTTCTGTTTAACATAGTATTGGAAGTCCTAGCCACAGCCAGCAGACAAGGAAAAGAAATAAAAGGCATCCAAATTAGATGGGAATAAGTAAAACTACCATTATTTGCAGAGGACATGATATTTTGTATAGAAAACCCTAAAGTCTTCACCAAAATAGTATTAGAACTAAACAACGAATTCAGTAAAGCCACAGGATGCAAGAATAACATACAGATGTCAGTTGCTTTTCTATACAGTAATAATGAACTATCAGAAAAAAGTTTTAAAAATTCCATTTAAAATCACATCAAAAGAATAAAATACTTGGGAATAAACTTAACCAAGGAGGTGAAAATCCTATACTCTGAAAACTATAAAAGACTGATGAAGAAAACTGAAAATAATATAAAAAAATAGAAAGATATCCCATGCTTTTGGACTGGAAGAATTAATATTATTAAAATGGACATACTACCCTAAGCAATCTATAAATTTAATGCAATCCCTATCAAAATACCCATGACACTTTCCACAGAACTAGAACAAATAATCCTAAAATTTGTATGGAACCACAAAAGACCTGGGATTGCCAAAGCAATCTTGAGAATAAAGAACAAAGTTGGAGATATCACCTTCCTAATCCTTAGACTACAGTAATCCAAGCAGTGTGGTACTGATACAAAATTAGACACATAGAGCCCAGAAATAAACTAACATACCTCTGGTCAATTAGTCTATGACAAAGGAAGCAAGAACATACAGTGGAGAAAAGACAGTCTCTTGGAAAAATGGTGCTTGGAAAACTCAACAGCTACATGTCAAAAAATGAGATTAGGACTTCCCTGGTGGTTCAGTGGTAAAGAATCCGCCTGCCAATGCAGAGGACATGGGTTCAATCCCTAGTCTGGGAAGACTCTACATGCCGCAGAGCAACTAAGCCCATGTGCCACAACTATTGAGCCTGGGTTCTGGAGCCTGCAAACTGCAATTACTGAAGCCCACATGCTCTAGAGCCCATGCTCTGCAACAAGAAAAGCCACTGCAATGAGCAGCCCGCACGCCACAACTAGAGAGTAGCCCCCAGTCACCACAACTAGAGAAAGCCCAAGGGCAGCAACAAAGACCCAGTGCAAGCAAAAATAAATAAAACATACAATTTTTTGAAAAGAGCCAATGCCAAAAAATGAGATTAGAACACTTCCTCACACCATATACCAAAGCAAACTCAAAATGGATTAAAGACCTAAATATAAGACTTGAAATCATAAAGCTCATAGGCAGAACACTCTTCAACATGTCGGAGCAATATTTTATTGGCTCTATCTCCTAAGGCAGAAGAAATAAAAGCAAAAGTAAACAAACAGGGTGTAATTAAACTTAATATTTTGCCCTTGAAAAATGAAAAAGATAACCTATGGGGACTTTCAGTGGTTAGGAATCTATGCTTCCAATGCAGGGGGCACAAGTTAGATCCCTGGTCAGGGAACTAAGATCCCACATGCCATGCAGTACCAAAAAAGAAGAAGAAGAAAAAAAAAGACAACTTATGGAATGGGAGAAAATTTTTGCGATGTGACCAATAAGGGGGTTGTATGTATCCAACATACAAAAACAGCTGATACAACTCAGCATTAAAGAAAACAAATAACCCAACTAAAAAACAGGCAGATGACCTGAATAGACATTTTTCCAAAAAAGGGAAATGCAGATGGTCAAGAGGTCAGCATCACTAACCATCAGAGAAATGCAAATCAAAATCACAATGAGATATCACCTCACATCTGCTAAATGGATATCATCACAAAGTCTGCAAACAACAAATGTTGGCGAGGATGTGGAGAAAAGGGAATCCTTCGACACTGTTTGTGTGAATGTAAACCGGTGCAGCCACTGTGGAAAATAATATGGAGGGTCCTCAGAAAACTAAAAATAGAACTACCATATTATCCAGCAATTCCACTTGAGTATATATCTAGAAAAAAACACACATTCAAATTGTTTTGTTGCTAACTCATGTCCAACTCTTTGTGACCCCATGGACTGTAGCCCACCAAGCTCCTCAGTCCATGGGATTTCCCAGGCAAGAATACTGGAGTGGGTTGCCATTTCCTTCTCCAAGGGATATTCCCGACCCAGGAATCAAACAAGCGTCTCCTACATTGGCAGGCAGATTCTTTACCACTGAACCAAGGCACATGTACCCCAATATTTCATGACAGAATTATTTACAATTGCCAAGATATGGAAGCAACTGAAGTATTCACGACATATGAGTGGATAAAGAAGATGGGGTGTACACACACACACACACACACACACACACACACACACACTAGAATACTACTCAGGCATAAAAAGAAAGAAATTCTGCCATTTGAAGCAATGTGGATGGACTTAGAGAATATTATGCTTAGTGAAATCAGTCAGACAGGAAAGACAAATACTGAATGATATCACTCATATGTGGAATGCAAAAAATAAACGAATGTATATAGCACAACAGAAACAGACTCATGGATGTAGAAAACAAACTAGTGATTACAGGTTTGGAACGGGAAGAGAGATGGGCCAGATTGGGATATGGGATTAAGAGGTATGAAGTACTATGTGTAAAACAGATAAGCATCTAGGATATATTGTACAGCATAAGAAACCATAACCATTATCTTATAATAACTTTGGAGTATAGTCTATAAAAATACTGAATCACTGTGCTGTATACTTGAAACTAATAGAACATTGTAGATCAACTATACTTCAATTTTTTAAGAATTTTTTAAGAAAAAGAATAAAAGTGGCCCTGAGAGTCATCATCCAGTGAAAAATTCTGGGTGGTCAGTGTTTTTGTGCTGCTCTCTCTAGTCAAGAACCTCCTACTAGAGAGGCGAATTACACAAGCTCACCTGTGGAGGGGAGGTGACCAGACAAGTCCTCATATTCTAGTCTTCAGAGTCCCATGCTAGTACTGTTACCATTAGCCACAAATAAGCCCAGAAAATAGCCCCACCAGCATTGTTGTTGACAAAATGTAAGCACATGTGTTCATATGTATATTCAGGTTGCTCAGTCTCTACACTTGGGCCCTTGGGACCTGACAAAGCTTGCTGTGGGGAACTGTCCAGTGTATTATAGGATGTTCAGCATCCCTGGCTTCTAACCCCTAGATGTCAGCTGCATCCTTCCTCTAAGCTGTGAAAACTCAAAGTGGAACCAGACTTTGCTAAATTCTACCTGGGGGTGGGGGAATCATCCTTGGTTGAGAACTACATATCTATGTGTATGTGCATATGCATGATATGAATTATTTTATGAATAACTATTCATGAAGCATTCCCTCAACCCCTCAATAAAAGAAAACAAAGAAGAAGTTCTGCAGATACTGAAATCTGTCAAGGAAATCTAGCTTTTATATGTAAGTTTTAGGCACAGCATCCAATGTTCTTTTCATGTCAGGTTTACCCTATTTGTGTAGCATCACAACTTTTCACTCCACCTCAAATTACCTTTCTGTATATGCTAACACACATTAAAAAGTACCTTTATAGAAAATAGAAAACATTCTGAAATGTGGCTTTCCGGATCAAAGGATTTCAAATATATGTTTCCCATTTTTAGTAGAATCAGGATTTGTGTTTGTAAAAACATCAGACAACTAGGCCTGCACTGGCTTCAGCATTATAGTGGTGCACCCTAACAGAGAATGCCAGGTGGATAAAAATAAGTTAACATTGGTATAATAACTGATTCTGGGTGTGCATAAGGTCAAAGGACGTGTTTAACAGGTTGCTAAACCATTCAACTGGTCATTTTGAAATCATATTGAGATAGACATGGTTTTTCTTCTAATCTTTTAAGTGGACTTTTTTGAAACTTCTTTTTAACTGGTTGTGCTGAAGCCATGTAGACTGTTGAGATGCACGTGGCTTTCCCCTTTAATGCCCCAAGTCAATCTTCCTTTTAATAAACATATTAGTTGACATGTAAACTGTCCTATTGAACACATCTGTCAAACTGGACGCCCATGCCAGCCAATGTCCCAGAAGCTGTAGCTTCCTTCCTGAGTCAGTGGTAGGGCTGAGACGAATCTGCAGCTTGTAACTCTGGCAGAGCATTTATTTGACTGGCAACATCCCTCACGGAATGGCAAAATGGGGCCATACCTTTGGGAATGGTGATCTGACAGCTCAGGTCACAGTCCTGCTGCAGCTGATAAAAAGCCACTTCCTGTAGGCGGGCTCGCTCCAACTCTGAGAGGCTCTGGATGGGCACTGACCTCAGCCGCACGCTGCGGCCCGACATACTGTTCCAGGTGAAATCACCCTGCAGAACAAGGGAGAAAACATCAAAGGTCACACAGTGATCTGCGATTCACAGACCTCAGCCTCTGCCTCAATTGGTCATAATGTCAAGCAAACTTCATTTTTTGTGTTCCAAAATCAGCTCTCAGTCCCTAAAATCCAACCCACTCTTAGTTAACTGTGGATTTTCTCAGTCAATTGCAAACATCCCAGTCTGGAGAATCTTCTAGGTCACCTGATCTCATAAAATGACATGAAGAAAACCATGTGGAAAGATACTTCAAGATACTGCTTCCTCTCTTTTATGGGAACACATGGAAACTTTTTCATTTTTATTTCTCAGTAACAGAAAAAACTACAGCTAATTGCCATCATGCAAAGGCTAACAGAGTTTTGCCAAGAGAATGCACTGGTAATATCAAAAAGCCTCATCCAACAACACAAGAGACGACTCTACACATGGACATCACCAGATGGTCAATACCAAAATCAGATGGATCATATTATTTGTAGCCAGAGATGGAAAAGCTCTATATAGTCAGCAAAAATAAGACCGGGAGCTGACTGGCTCAGATCATGAACTCCTTATTACAAAATTCAGACTTAAATTGAAGAAAGTAGGGAAAACCACTAGACCATTCAGGTATGACCTAAATCAAATCCCTTATGATTATACAGTAGAAGTGACAAATAGATTCAAGGGATTAGATCTGATAGTTCTAATCTGCCTGATGAACTATGGACGGAGGTTCATGACGTTGTACAGGAGACAGGGATCAAGACCATTCCCAAGAAAAAGAAATGCAAAATGGTTGTCTGAGAAGGGCTTACAAATAGCTGAAAAAAGAAGAGAAGCCAAAGGAGAAAAGGAAAGATATACCCATTTGAATGTAGAGTTACAAAGAATAGCAAGGAGAGATAAGAAAGCCTTCTTCAGTGATTAATGCAAAGAAATAGAGGAAAACGACAGAATGGGAAAGACTAGAGATCTCTTCAGGAAAATTAGAGATACCAAGGGAACACTTCGTGCAAAGATGGACACAATAAAGGACAGAAAAGGTATGGACCTAACAGAAGGAGAAGAGATTAAGAAGAGGTGGCAAGAATACACAGAAGAACTATACAAAAAAGATCTTCACGACCCAGATAATCACAATGGTGAGATCACTCACCTAGAGCCAGACATCCTGGAATGCAAAGTCAAGAGATGTGAATACCAGACCACCTGACCTGCCTCCTGAGAAATCTGTACACAGGTCAAGAAGCAACAATTAGAACCGGACATGGAACAACAGATGGGTTCGAAATCAGAAAAGGAGTACATCAAGGCTGTATATTGTCACCTCGCTTATTTAACTTCTTTGCTTGTGCAGAGTACATCATGTGAAATGCCAGGCTGGATGAAGCACGAGGTGAAATCAAGATTGCCGGGAGAAATAGCAATAACCTCGGAGATGCAGATGACACTACCCTTATGGAAGAAAGTGAAGAACTAAAGAGCCTCTTGAGGAAAGTGAAAGAGGAAAGTGAAAATGTTGGCTTAAAACTCAGCATTCAAAAAACTAAGATCATGGCATCTGGTCCCATCATTTCATAGCAAATAGATGGGAAAACGATGGAAACAGTGACAGACTTTATTTTGGGGGGCTCCAAAATCACTGCAGATGATGACTGCAGCCATGAAATTAAAAGATGCTTACTAAAGCTTTGGAAGAAAAGCCACGACCAACCTAGACAGCATATTCAAAAGCAGAGACATTACTTTGCCGACAAAGGTCCGTCTAGTCAAAGATATGGTTTTTTCCAGTAGCCATGTATGGATGTGAGCGTTGGACTATAAATAAAGCTGAGTATCGAAGAATTGATGCTTTTGTACTGTGGTGTTGGAGAAGACTCTTGAGAGTCCCTTGGAGTGCAAGGAGATCAAACCAGTCAATACTAAAGGAAATCAGTCCTGAATATTCATTGGAAGAACTGATGCAGAAGCTGAAGCGCCAATACTTTGGCCACTTGATGGAAAGAGCCAACTCATTGGAAAAGACCCTGATGTTAGGAAGGACTAAAAGTTAGAAAAGAAAGAAAACAACAGAAGATGAGATGGTTAGATAACACCATGGATTCGCAGGGCATGAGTAAGATCTGGGAATGGGTGATAGAGAAACCCGAAAAGCCGCAATCCACAGAGTTACAAAATAATCCAACACGACTGAGAGAGTCAACTGAGCAGACCAAAGCCTAACACAATAAACAGCTAGAAACCTCTTAAATATAACAACCCCAGAAAAAAACATCTGTCTCAAAACTTTCATTTCGCAAGGTCTGTTTTTGTATACAACCATATTGGCTTTGTCCACCTGACAAAGCCTCCAAAAATTAGTAACCGGACAGCTTATGTTTCTGCATACTAAACGCAACACAAAAGACCCACCTTGAGAATGAGCACTCCTAAGGCAGTTAGGGTGAGCAGCGTCAAGGGTAACTCTGGGTCAAGAGTTTGTGGCAGATCTTTTCACTGAAGTGCGTGAAGGTTCATTCATCGAAATATTACGTTTAAAAGAAATCTATAATGAATTAAAATAGTAAATTCAATCTATACTGCGTGCAGTGCATGCTGGTTATGCAAATGAACCCTGAGTCTCCACCCCCGAAATTCACGCCTTTCCCCGCCCCAGCTCACGGGAAGCCAGCTTCTCGTCCCTTGTTCCCAGGCCCGTGACTCCATGTTTTCTCCTCCTCGACACTCTGATTTCCTCTCAATAAGGATTTTGTTGACAGCTTAAGATAATGATATATGGGTGCTGGATTTGACACAGAGAAGGTTCACTATAATGTCAAATGAAATAGAGTGCGGAACCTCCTCAGTCATGCCCAGACTATTTGCGACCCCACGGACTATAGCCCTCCAGGCTCCTCTGTCCATGGAATTCTCCAGGTAAGAATACTGCAGTGGGTAGCCATTCCCTTCTCCAGGAGAAGCTTCCCCAGGATCGAATCTGGGTCTCCCACTTTGTAAGCAGACTCTTTACTGTATAAGCCATCAGGGTGACTCTAATCACTATTTTAAAAAAAAGTGACTGCCAAAATAGGAGAACTGAATCATCAGAAAAGACCCTGATGCTGGGAAAGATGAAAGGCATGAGGAGAAGGGGACAACAAAGAACACTGGAGTGGGTTGCCATTTCCTTCTCCAATGCATGAAAGTGAAAGTAAAAGTAAAGTCACTCAGTCATGTCCGACCCTCAGCGACCACATGGACTGCAGCCTTCCAGGCTCCTCTGTCCATGGGATTTTCCAGGCAAGAGTACTGGAGTGGGTTTCCATTCTCTGATAGTAATATATAGTATGTATAAATATTATATGGCTTCCCAGGTGGCTCACTGGGTAAACAATCTACCTGCAATGCAGGAAATGCAGGAGATGTGGGTTAGATCACTGGGTCAGGAAGATCTCCTGGAAGAGGGCATGGGAACCCACTCCAGTGTTCTGGCCTGGAGAATCCCCATGGACAGAAGAGCCTGGTGGGCTACAGTCCCTGGGGTCACAAAGAGTTGGACATGACTGAAGCAACTGAGCAAACACAGTACACAAATATAATCTAGATTAATTGAGGCTTAGGAAGGTTAGGTAATTTCCCCCAAATTGTAAAACTTACAAGACTTAAAATCAATCAGGACTTGAGCTAAAAAGACTTAGGCTTTTAAATTCTATGCTAAATTGTGACCACTGAGTTTCTATTTTATAGCAGTCTAATGAGTTATTTTCATCATACTAAATATAGAGATAGATCAATAAAAAGTACATATTCATATAGACATCTGATGTGAAAATACTCCACATCAAAGAATCAAAGCAGAGATTCCCACAATCCTGGGTTTGTTTGTGTGCACACATATACATCGCTGATTCCACTGAGAATGAATATCTCTACTCTTAAGGCAGACAGTGAGAAAGTCATGACATAAGAAACAATACTTCACAGTCCTCTGAAACCTAATGTCCCCTCACAGAGAAGGAATTCCTAGGAATCACAGATATCAGCCAGGGCACAACAGCTTTGATGAGGTAGCTACTGTTTCCTCAATAATCAAGAAAAGTTCTGGGAGGAGGAACAGTGTTGGGCCCCACAGACACTCCCAGGGATTTGCTGTGGATGTGGGGAACATTAAGGAATCCCCAAAGACTTCATCATCCTTATTAATTATTCACCTGAAAGAAGAGAGACAGAAAGACTGGCCCCAGAGACCATTAAGACACCTTTCTTCCTTACTGGTAGCAAATTCCTGCCTAGATGATTCATTCCAAAGAGTAAATGGAAGTATGCTAATGCTTGGATTTTTTTCCCCCTCTTTATCTAGGATTTCACTAATTTATTTATTCATTGTTTTAGCAGATGGAGATATCATACTCTGGTGTGCACGCTCAGTTGCTCAGTTGTGTCCGACTCTTTGTGACCCCATGGACTGTAGCCTGCCAGGCTCCTCTGTCCATGAGATTTTCCAGGCAAGAATACTGGAATGGGTTGCCATTTCCTCCTCCAGGAGATCTTCTCTACCCAGGGATCAAACCCGTGTCTCTTCCTTGGCTAGTGGATTCTTTACCACACCACTTTGGCAGGAGTAGAAAATAAACCAGGGTAAGTAAAGAATATAGTGTGTTGAATAATAACAGCTAAGGATGGGGGGAAAAGCAGGGAAGGGCCTGGAAGTGTTAGCAGAGGACAGAGATTTACAGTGTTAGATTGGGGGGAGGGGTGCAGGGCGCTGGGAAAGACCTCACAGGAGGCTATGTTTCACTAAACATGCACACACGAGTGCATCCCAGATGGGAAGTTCCAGATGAGCTGGTGATTTCTTTTCTTTTTTTTTTTTTTTTTTTTTTTGCTTTACCACAAGGCATGTGGGATCTTAGTTCCCTGTCCAAGGATTGAACTCAGGTCCCCTGCATTGGAACCATGGAGTCTTTAGCACCGGGCTGCCAGGGAAGTCCCTGGTGATTTCTAAATATGAAGTTTAGGTATCAAATGGAGCCTACTGCTACCTGAAGTGTCAAAATGGAATTACATACCTATTCTTTAAAAGCATTTTAAAAATATGCCCTCCAATGGCTTTGTTATCTGTAGCAGGGGTTGGCTATCTGTTTTCTGTAAAAGGCCAGAAAGTAAATATTTCAGGCTTTGTGGGCCATGTGGTCTTTGTCAAAACTACTCAGATCTGCCTTTGTGGCATGAAAGCAGCCATAGTTGATAAGTGAATGGGTATGGCTGTGTGCCAATCAAACTTCATTTACAAAAGAAGGTGGAAGGCTGGATTTGGACAGTGGGCTACAATTTGCCAACCTATGTATAATAGTTTATGGCTCAAGTAAAATAAACCAATTCCTACAAGATACATTTTATTTCTTTAATTTACTATGTCCTCCAGGGCTTCCCTGGTGGCTCAGTGGTAAAGAATCTGCGTATAAAGCAGGAAACATAGGTTCAATCCCTGGGTTGGGAAGATCTCCTGAAGAAGGAACTGGCAACCCACTCTAAGATTCTTGACTGGAAAATTTCATGGACAGAGGAACCTAGCAGGCTATAGTTCATGAGGTTCATGGGGTCGCAAAGAGTCGGACACGACTGAGCGAGTAAACAACAACAAATGTCCTCCTGTATAATTAGTTTGAACAAAATGTAATGAACACCTATTACATGCTAAAAATAGTACTAGGCTTGAGATTATCAAAATGACAACAGTCCTTGTCTTTAAGGAGTTGAATTTTGTTATGAAGAACACACTCAATCCATGAAATATAGAGATTGTGATATTAGAAGTAAGAGCCAAATGTAATGGGATGCCTAGAATAAAAGACTTTGATATCAATCTGGGGATGAAGGAGGGCTTTATAAGAAGTCAGTGTTTCACTGGAGGCTTGAAGTTGAATAAGAGGAGTAAGGGTTTGCTCAGTAGAACTGCAACATTGGAAAAAAAATTCAGTGGGTGCCAAGGCAAATGAATTTGAGGGAACAGGCTTGTTTAGGGGAAATTACAAGGCTAGAAGGAAGGAAACAGCAGGAGGTAAAGCCACATAGAAATCAGGGCCAGATCCTGGAGGGCTATCTCTGTAGGATTTTACTCAGCCAGTGATGGCTAGTCATTAAGGAACCTTGGTTAAGAGAGGAACATGATCAAATCTGCATAAGGGAAAGAGGACTGGAAACACAGTTGTAAAGGAATTGAGGGAGAAAGCAAGCCAAAGATGCAGAGATCAGAGGAGACACTGGACTAGGTAGGATGCTGATTGAAATTGGAATAGATGGGGAGATACTTAGAACCACAAAGATGCTTGGGGGCAAACTGTATCTAGTGGGGGGCTGGGAAGGGGTGATCTAGGATGACTTAAACATTTCTGGTTTGGACAACTGGGAGGATGATACACTAAATCACTAAGATGAGAACGAGCAGAAGGGAATTAGGTCTGGTGTGTGTCTGTGTGTGGGGGGGCATGTGGAGAAGAAAGATGTTCAGATTTTGAAAGTGATATTTTATCTCTAAAAACATAAATAAAACACATTCCCAAATCTGGCAAAATAGAATCTGGCCAGTTTACATCTTTCTTGAGCCTTCGTCTTCTTCTCTCAACTACAATGGTTCCTTCGCAATCAAGTAATACATAGTTTTGGAAACTGTTCACAAATGACTACACTTAGCATAACAGAAAATGAACTGTGGTGTTTTAAATTCCTCTGAGTCCATTATACATCATAGCCCATGACTCTTAACTTTGTAGAATTTGTAACTTCTTTGGAAAATTTGGAATTATTAGCCAAAAGGGAGAAAAGGCTTGGTCTATTTGTAAAGACTTGAATGTATGGAGTTGCTGTCTCCTGCGACTTTAGTTCTTGCAGCAGCTGATGGTTCCAGAGAAGGCTACAGACAAACCCAGAAAGAGAAAAGAATGGGACGCTTTCTTGGAAGCACGGCAGCTGCATTGATCAGGCTTTGGAAAAGTCATTTCTCAAAGGAGACAAAACTGTCCCCAGAGTCAATTGGTTCTTAACCCCATCCTTAGGACATGGCTGAAAAAACAATGTTCCTAGGAGAGAAAGTTATCAAATAATCAATGAAGAGGGACTACGAAGACATCTCAAAAGCTGTGTATTATCAAATGTGTGGCATCTTAAAAATATCATTCAGTTACATTTCTGATATGGGTAATGGACCAAGTTGTTTCATAATCACAGACATAATGTACCAGAAACTTGAATAATTGAAGCCTAAAGAGTTCATTCAGACATGGAAAATTATGTATGGGCTACTTCAGTTCATCACCCTTCATCCTCTCCACCATCTCATTGTCTTTTGCTACTACTTGCCAATCAGCAGTCATAAGACATCAAATAATCTCCATCTTCCCCTAGGTCCCAATTTTCTCAGTGTTCCCAGTTTATATTTCCACCATTGTGAATTTTTAATGACTTCGTTTCAAATTAAGTGCATGTAATTTTAACATTTTTTTTTTAATTGGAAACACGAGGTTCATTTTGGGGAAATTATAAAATGAACACAACTCACAGGCTAAAAACCCTGTGATACTATGAACTACTTTCATAGTATCTTGGGATAAAGTCAGGAGGTGTGTGACTGTCTAAATGACTTAGAACAGTGTTCTTCATTTTTATTTTTATCCTTAATGCAGTAGAGACATTTTGAGAATAAAGATGTCTAATTTCAGAGCCAAGCACACATAGAGTCAAGGAAATGTCACAACACAATGGCTGGGAAAGCTGCAAACATGTCTTAGAATTACAGTTGGATTGCTTTTTAAGGTGTGATAATTTAGTGACCCCGGGGTCAGGAAGATCCCCTGGGCAAGGAAATGACAACCCACTTCAATATTCTTGCCTGGAGAATCCCATGGACAGAGCAGCCTGGTGGGATATGGTCCATGGCGTCGCAGAGTCAGACTCGACTGAGCGACTAAATAGCAACAACTGTATAGAGTACAGTAGTATAATATCTTTATTTCAAGCCCAGGATGTCCAGAGGCAAACATAAAAGCTTGCTATTTTTTGTGTTTGTTTTTTACATATTATTTGTGTGAAAAGTCTTATAAACTTATTACAGTACAGTACGATATAGCCAATTGTGTTAGTTGGGCACCTAGGCTAACTTTGTTGGACTTAATGAATAAATTGGACTTACGATCTCAATCTTGGAACAGAGCTCTTTCATATGTAGGGGACTTAGGATACTTGGTCGAATGCATCCACCTTCCTTGTCTCAATCCACATCATCTTTTAAAATTAAAGAGTTTTTTCTCAAAACATTCATCCAAGGTTTATGCAAGTTATCCTAAAGTTCAAATCAGAGTATTCTCAATGAAGCATTTACCCTGAAGTCTGAAATCACCTTTTTTCTTTTTTTTTTCCTGCCTCCTCATTTCTTCATTCAGGTTGCTACAGCTTAGGACAGAGTCCCCAGATGCGGCGCCCATGGGAACCACAAAGACCAGTGTGTGTGTGTTGGGGGGGGTGGCAGTCCATGAGCTGTCCACATCTCCTGGTTGCTTCTTCCTAGAATTCCCAGGATCACAGTGTTTATGTGTGTAAAATATATTTGTCTTTATATTATGAAAACTGTCAAATATGAGCAAAGACAGAGACTAGACTAATGACCACACAGAAGTTTTGGCGCAGGTATCTGCTCTGCAGCTGATCACCTATATATATGGTTTTCTGATTGGCCCACACAATCAGGATTGAGAACCACTGTGCTCAAATGTTGACCAGATTCGGGTTGGGTTCTAGTACGTCTTTTCTTCCTAGAAAATTCAAGACATTAACTACCACCAAAGAAAGATGCAAATTTACCACAAGATGTGATTTTCTGAACAAAACGTGAGCTTTAAGGCACCCAGCAGTAAGCGTGTTCTGCTTTCTTTTATTGAACAAATGCAGTGATGCCTTAACCTCATTCATTCCTCATTCATTCAACAACCACAACAACAAATGACTTGAACCTGACACTCAGAGATGAAAACCTACTTAGCCACTACAATATCCTGGCTGGTGGATACGGAGCTTGAGAGATGCTCTTCAGCCTGGAGTCAAGTTCTGTGGAGGCAGAGAGAAGTATAGTGCGGAGTTACTAGACAGAAGGTGTGGCAGTCAGAATAACAGCCCCTGCCCCCAAAGATGGCCACCTCTTAATTCCTGTGACTATGTTACCTTACCTGGCAAAAGGGGCTGTGTAGCTGTGATTAAGTTAAGGGATCCTGAGATAGTGAGGTTATTATGGATTATCCAGATGGATGCAATGTCATCAAAGAGTCCTTACCAGAGGGAAGCAGAGGTGGCTCTGTGTGTGTGTGTGTGTGTGTGTGTGTGTGTGTGAGAGAGAGAGAGAGAGAGAGAGAGAGAGAGAGATTGATTTGAAGATACTAGGCTGACAGCTTTAAAGATGGAGGAAAGAGCCATAACTCAAGAAATGCAGGCAACTACTAAAAGCTGGAAAAGGCAAGGCACAGATTCTCCCCCAGAGCCCCCAAAAGGAATGCAGCCTTTGATCTCAGTGGAGTGAGACTGACATCCAAAACTGTATGACATTAGATTTCTGATGCTTTCGATTTATGATAATTTGCCACATCAGTGATAAATAGGAAACTAACAGAGAAGGAATAGAGGGAGCATTAGAAGAGAATGTTGGTGAGGTCAAGGGGACTGAGTTCAGATGACGATAAGCGCCCAAACACTGTAGAAGGTAGATCTCGACCTGTCAGATTTTTATCTCCTGGTGCTAAAGTGCTGCTTCACACTATAGGTATCCTGCCAATGATTTAAGCTGGAAAGTTTCCAAGACTAGAATCCTGAAAGCACTTTCCCCACTCATTAGAATTTTAGAAAGTTACACATAGTAAATATTTCAGGCTTGTGGTTCATATAGTCTTTGTCACAACTACTCAGATCTGCCAATGCAGCACAAAGGCGGCCATAAACCACATGTAAACAAAAGTTCCAATAAAATTTTAGTCATCAGTTCAGTTCAGTTCAGTCGCTCAGTCATGCCCAACTCTTTGAGATCCCATGGACTACAGCACGCCAGGCCTCCCTGTCCATCAGCAACTCCTGGATTTTACCCAAACTCATGCCCATTGAGTTGGTGATGCCATCCAACCATCTCATCCTCTGTCATCCCCTTCTCCTCCTGCCCTCAATCTCTCCCAGCATCAGGGTCTTTTCAAATGAGTCAGCTCTTCACATCAGGTGGCCAAAGTTGAGCCACCAAATATCAGGTGGCTGAGTTTCAGCTTCAACATCAGTACTTCCAATGAACACCCAGAACTGATCTCCTTGCAGTCCAAGGGACTCTCAAGAGTCTTCTCCAATACCACAGTTCAAAAGCATCAATTCTTCAGTGCTCAGCTTTCTTTACAGTCCAACTCTCACATCCTTACGTGACTACTGGAAAAACCATAGCCTTGACTAAAAGGACCTTTGTTGGCAAAGTAATGTCTGTACTTTTTAATATGCTGTCTAGGTTGGTCATAACTTTCCTTCCAAGGAGTAAGCGTCTTTTAGTCATAGGCACTAAAATTCTAATATCATAATTTTCAAGTCACAAAATATTATTCTTCTGACTTTTTTCAACCATTTAAAAATGCAAAAAGCTTTCTAGGCATGGAGATCATACAAAAACAATTTGGCCCACTGACTGTAGTTTGCCAACCCCTGATATAAAGAGATTGGGGTCACTTAGGCCCCTATGCACATTTATTTGGCATCTGCTCTCACATGGCCAAGACCCAGTCCCTAGCACCCTGCATCATGAGCTACATGTATCAGCTAGATTCACGAGAGCAAGAGCCTCATCTGGTTTACTGACCCTGGTGCTCCCAGTACCCAAGATAGTACCTAGGAATTAATTACCACTGAAGAAAAAATAATTCACAAATAATAAATACCTGTCAGTCTAAGAACTACATGGATAAGGTACATCATGAGTCCAATAGGAAACTGGAAACTCACCAACTCATGTAATACTGTGTCTATGAGGGAAAATATCTTCTGGATTTGAATAAATTGCTAAGAAACAGTCTTTTGAAACAAAGCCTGTAGATGAGCCCCCAAATGCCAGTATACGGGGGCAGAAAATAAGTGTAAGAATATGAGAGCTGAGGAATAATGAAACTATGACACTCACACTCACACATCAGATCTCTTATGAGCAAGAAGACACAAACACAAAGGTCAGTGTTGCCCTGTGACACTCACTACGTGGGCCACGAAGCAATAAACAAGCACCCAGAAGCGTGCCAAAGCCCACCAGCACAGCCTAGAATGTTTCTGGCTGTTCCTCAATTCTGAAATACACACTCCAGGCCAGCATTTTTCTTTGGTGACTGTTTATCTCATAAGTGGATGACTCATTTTAAGGCTCTCCGGATCCAGTTTTTGAGAGGTTGTCACAGGATTTTTTTCTTTTAGATTGAAAGTGGATGATTTCTAATTTGCTTTCATTTCATAAATGTGAGATTGAAAGTGACCCAATGTTTCTGGATAGACAAAAGACCTTGATATTTTAAAAAATATCCTTTCATTCTGGGATACCATGGGGCAGCACTAATAAAGGGGAACAAAAGGATATAGCACTGTGGTTCTTGGGGGTGATTTTGCCCCCTCAGGGGACATTTGGCAATTTCTGGAAACATTTTTGGCTATCATGACTCTCAGGTGGGTTTCCTACTGGCAACTAGTGAGTAGACATCAGGGATTGGCTCAACATCCTACCGTACACAGGATAGCCCCCTGTGCCCACAATGAAGAACTACCTGGCTCCAAATGTTCACAATACAGAGATGGAGAAAACCTGGCCTAGCATGAGTTCGGTCTGCTCTTAGGTCCAAACCACACACCATCTCCTTAAAATGATGGTGTCAGAAGATATTAACACTCAAGTATCAGTTTTGTTTATCATCAAAGGTATGCACCCTTATATATACCCTTATGCATGCTATCCATGATTATGTATATTATACATGTAGTTTTCTGTATGTTATATAAATAAACAGAATCCTAGAAGTTATTTAGAATTAGCATTAAGAAGGACAAATGCCACAAGCCAATTTAAAAGAGACAAACAAAAAAGCCTCAAATCTTCATTAGCTGGAGAACAAATCACCGAAAGCATTAACTAAAGAGATTTCCTTCCCACCAGAAGTATATGTCTCCACATTGAGAAAAAAGAAGCAAAAGGCAAACTGAAAAACCAACCATCTAATATCTGTGATTTATTCAGAAAGGTCATTCTTCTGAGCTAAATCGCATCTTTACAAACAGACTTGATTTTCCCATGAAATAAAATTGACCGAAATGATTTTGGTTTTGGTCTATACCACATTGTTTTCTTATGTCCTTGAGACTCGTCTCTAATTGCAGCATCTCTTTAACCTCATCCAACTGTAAACTTCCCAAAGCCCAGTGAGCCAACAAGAAGTGATGCAAGGCTGCTCAAAATACGGCCTGTAGACCTGGGGCAGTAGAATTACCTGGGCAGATGATTCTTGTCAACATGTAGGTTTTTGGGCTCTAAGGCAGATTCCGGGAATTAGGGTCACAAGGAACAGGGCCCAAGTACCTTCGCCATAAACC
This sequence comes from Budorcas taxicolor, assembly GCF_023091745.1. Lineage (NCBI taxonomy): Eukaryota > Metazoa > Chordata > Mammalia > Artiodactyla > Bovidae > Budorcas > Budorcas taxicolor. Next base: position 133,488,854 of record NC_068935.1, on the reverse strand, counting down.
AGAATCCTCAGAAGATTCTCATCTTTGCACAGTAAAGATTGGGACCCACTGGGATGGCAGTAAAGACTTGGATTCATATGGTTATGAGCTCTTTGGCATGATTCAGAACATCTCTAAGCCTCAGTTTTCTCATAAATAAGATGGAGCAAAGAATAATACTTACTCCCAGGTTTGTAGTGATGGTATGAGACAATGCAAGTGAATTGCTTGCTGAGTGTGTATGAGTTCCCAGCAAGCCCTGAATACATGGTAATTAAAGTTATAATTGGACTTCACATGGTAAAGAATCTGCCTGCCACGCAGGAGACTGGAGTTCAGTTGCTGGGTTAAGAAGGTCCCCTGGAGAAGGGAATGGCAACCCACTTGACTATCCTTTCCTGAAGAATTCCATGGACAGAGAAGCCTGAAGGGGTACAGTCCATGGGGTCGCAAAGAGTCAGATTGGACTGAGTGACTAAGCATGCTTCCACACACACGAAGTTATAATTAATTTTAACCATCATTCCTCTAAATTGGCCTCCCTTTCAAAAACTTAGCAGTTTTAGTGATATCAAAAACTCTTAAGAAATGTGTGTTGAATTCATGAATAAACGGTTCCACTATGAGTAAGATGGAGGAGCACATGGCAACCAACTCCATATTCTTGCCTGAAGAATCCCATGGACAGAGGAGCCTGGTGGGCTACAGGCCATAGTGTTGCATAGAGTCAGACACGACTGAAGCGACTTAGCATGCACGCATGCACAGAGGGATTGTGATTCCGCATAGGTGAGAAGCAGAAGAAAAGACCAGATCAGTAAGTTAAGGGTGGGAAAACTGGCATGCCATTTAGATAAACCATGCCAGGGGCTGAATATCTTTTGTCTTCTACTGTGGCCACCTGTCATTTACTAATAATTAATACTTGCTGAAGCATGGCATAAGTTTAAACACCAGGCTCACAACCAACATTTCTGGAAAGGGCTGCCTAGTTCTTTAGAACTCCAAAATAAACACATCTCCAATGACAAGGAAATCCCTTCCCCGTGAGTTTCCGGGCAAAGTTGAGGGTATTTGCATAGCTGTCACACTCCTGTTTGGGCTCGTCAAAGGGGTTATTCCTTTATGAACTCAACAAAATAACTTTTGCTAATTCTTCTTCTCTTGATTCTTCAAGCACTCCTTCTCAACAGATCTTTAGGAATATTTAATACTTCTATATCTCGCTTAATTTTTTTGTATTATTTATCTATTCTGCTTTTTTTTCAAAAGCAGACACTTTAGAAAATTCTGAAAATTTGGTTGGTATAACAGTGCATTTTTACTTTTTGCCTTAGTATATTAGCTATTGATTGCTAGTACAAGAGGTGCCAAAATATGTTAGAGTAACATGATGGAAAAATGGACTTCACTCATTCAACAAATATTAACGAGTACCTTTGAAAAGCCAGGCACCGTTCTAGATACTGTGGATTCATTGGGGAACAAAACAAAGAGCTCTCCTGTCATGGAGTGTCTAGGCCAGTGGAGGAAACTGATGAGAAATAAACATAATCAATGAGTCGATTACACAGCAGGTGATAAGGTGATAAGCCCCAAAGAAAAAGAGAAGGTAGAGGAAAGTGAGGGGCATCGGGAGTGTTGGGAAGGTTTCCAGGGCAAACTTACTAAGAAGGTGATAATTTGAACTAACTCTTATGGAGGTGAGGTAATGAGCCAGGGAGATTTCAGGAGATGAGCATCCCAGACAAGTATGAGTTGACACAGGGGCAGCTTGGGGCAGTGGCTAAAAGCAAAGGTTGGCAAGCTTGGTTGCCTGGGCTTGAGTCCCAGTTCTGCCACTTTCCAGCCATGTGGCTTTTCACAAGCTTATTTTCTCTCCCCATGCTTTGTTTTCCTAATCTATGAAATGGGGATGATGACAAGCCAGGGCCTGGAAAATTACTGCCTGTGAACCAAATCCCATCTACTGATTGTTTTTGCAAATAAAGTTTTATTGGCACATAGCCACAGTCATTCCTTTCGGAACTCTCTACAACTGCTTTCACACTACAATGGCGGAGTTGAGTGGTTCTAACAGAGACTGTCTGGCCTGTAAAGGTGGAAATATTTAATATATGACTCTTTATAGATAAAGTTTGCTGGCCCCTGGACTAAACTAAAAGTAAAGGCACACCTATGATTAGGGTTTCTCTTTGGGATCATCATTCTCCTCTCCTAAGATTTTGTTTCTCTGGGCAACATCCCAAAGAACCTATAAAGATATCACATGACATGGTGAGACTTGGGGACATTGTAAAGCATGTAAAAGCTGGAGTGAAATAAAAGTGGTTCTCTGCAAATGACCTATGTGTCTGGATTACTGATAAACCAAAATTGAAATGAACACTGTGAAACCCAGTGCTGTGCTACCACCACTCAAAAAACAACAAACAAACAAACAAAAAAACTCCCAAACGTCACTCGTCACATCTTGTTTCACTCATACATTTTGTTTCAGTGGAAAGAACCTTTGGCAGGGAAGAGACACAACCACATATTCGAAGTTCCCAAAGGCGAAAACGTCAGAACAAAAGGCCAGTTTCATCTCTGTGTATCCTGAGTTGAATTGTGGACTTGTCTACCAGCCACCGATTTAATTCTGAGTTTTAAGATTCACTTGAATCTTGGATGGGGAAGAGATAAAAGAGCCCGCACAGATCCCAAGAGTGTGGAAAAATGGAGACCCTTTCAAGAATTAGAAACTTCTCAATGACAGCTCCAGCAGCTGATGGTTTTGCTTGTCTTTCTATAATTAAATTTAGTTCACTGAATTTAGAATGACAGACTTCCAGAGATGGATTGGACCTTGGAGATATGACTAACATTGTCCACTCTTTGCTAGCTACTGTTCTAAGTCCTTTATTTATATTAACTCATGTAATTCTTACAACAACTCTAAGAACTTTGTTACCATTATTATCCCCATATTTCAGATGAGATTATTTTAACGTGTCAAGATCACGCACCTAGTAAATGGCAGAATTGGAATTTGAAGCCAGGATGTAGATTCCAGAATCTAGTCACTCACAACCATATGTATTTCACCACTTCTCCTGATGAATCAATCCAATCCCTACCTTTGCAAAGGAGCAAAGAAAAATCCAAAGAAGTTAGGTGACCCCTACAGTAGCAGTGGGATCTGCATTGTAAGAGTCACATTCTGCCTTTTCCACCACCGAATCTTTTCATTCTGAGACATACCCTTATAATAGTATAAACCAGAAATTATGCAAAAATCCAAAAGCTTAAGGTTTTACTCTTTTATAAAGCAGAACACATTCGATTTATGATTAGGCTTCTCTAATGTCTGAGCTGTTCTGCAAAGCCCGTATTTATCATAGCCACGGCAACTAAACCCTTGCCCTGAGTTTAAGAAGTCTAGAGGGAGACATAAGCTACTTTACCCTTTCAGACCTGAAAACAGCCTGTGCTGAATCTTTGTAGAAATCAGCCCAGATCCACTTCATCACGGCACACTCCTTTCTCGTCCGATTTGCTCATTTCAAGCTGCTCCAATATCATCAATCAATCTAAAAATAATGTTCCCATAAATCTCCATTGGCACAGACAGACTTAGCTGTCACACATCTCAGACACTAATCAATCCACTTTTCTTCCCAAATCACAAGACAAATGTGGAAGAATCACAACATAATATCACAATAATCTGGAAAAGAGGAAGTATAGATATTTATATTGCTTACCCATGAATTACATTCAGCTGTGTCTTTGCTGTCCTCTCTAATTTCACTGAGCTAAGCTTGGAGTAGGAACTTGAGTCTGTTTAAAAAAAATTATTTTTTTGATGAAAAATACATCCTGAAATGGCAGATTGCAGCGAGTGTCTGAGAAGTGGCCCAGCTGGCATAGCTGTGACTCCCACGATACTTTTTGTTGCCAGAGACCTCCGCTACCATACGTCTCGGGACCAAAAAAAAAAAAATGCTATCTTTTCATCGGACCATTGAGAAGTTCCTGTCCCTTCAGAATGGAGACAGGCTGTGTCACTGAGTGAGTGAGTGAGTGAGTGTGCGAGTGACTGAGTGTGTGTGTGTGTGTGTGTGTGTGTGTGTGTGTGTGTGTGTGTGTGAAAGCAGTGTTAAGGGGGAGGAACAAAAAGAATGCAGAGAAATTGAAACTGGATTTCCTGATTTTTATTTTAATAAGACTATTTTGAAGAGATATTCTGGAGTTAGAAAAGGATTCCTGTAAAAAAATCCCCTTTTCCACAGGGATCTACAAATGGTAATTGGATTGTAACTGTGCAAACTGTCCTTATTAGGAATCAACCAAAGAATGACGGAAGCCTCGGGTAAAACCTCTGAGAGCGTGATAAAGCACATAGGGTGCTTTCTTTGTTTAGGATAAAGTCTCAATTCTTACATTCCATTTTAAAAACACTGACTTCTTCATTTTTCTAACACTAGTTAAAAAAGAAACATTAAAAAAACAAAAAGGTTTCATTCTCCCTTATACTGAAGCACAACACATGCTCTGAATTTTACGCTCTTTGTAAAACAATAGTCCTTGAGAAGTTGTTCATTTCCTGCACAGGGGGTGTGGAGGTCAGAGTGAGGGGAACCACTGCGGCCCCGTTTAAGAGGGTGCAGGTTGGGGGTGGGGGCAGCGGGGAGACAGCCTTGAAGAACAGAGAGAGAAGGAAACGTTAAAAACATATCGTGATCACTAATTACCTTGATCTCCATGTATTCCACATGGCACGGAACCAAAAATAACTCAAAAAGACATCTTTGTTTTCCAGTCAATATGAAGTTATAGTTCTCCTTGGTCGCAAGTGAGTTCCAACAAAAAAATCACTGTGATTATAACTGACAAACTGAGCAATGATTTCATGGAAGAGCTTACTGACTCAAAATTTAGGGACTCGGTACATTTTTTACTAGGATTCTGTGAGGTTAATCATCACTTGAAATAAGCCACACACAGCTTCTGTTGCTCCTGATATTTATTTAGTGAGAGAAAAGAATTTAAAAACAATAAAATACATCAGATGTTTTTCTTTACTAGAACAATTACACTTAAAGAGAAATTCAGAGTAAAAATTTGCCTGTTGTAGCATATACCCTCACCTCCACTACCCTCAAAACTCAGATGTTGAAAAGTCATCATTTCAGCAGATAGTGAATAAGGTTCATGTAATCTGAATACTCATTTATGGAATTTAGACTCACCAATCAAAGTTATTTAATATACTACTTTGCATAGAAATGATAAATATGCAATTCATTTGTCATTGTTGGGCAAGTGATCTTTCAGTTTATGAATAGATGGAAACAGCCTGTAGTCCTCAGTGAGCCCTTATTAAGTGTCAGATATTGTTCTAAACATTTTATGGGCACTGACTCACTTAACTGATGAAAGAATTATAAAAAGTAGTTTACATTTTTATCCTCATATAATAGATGAAAAACAGAAGCTGAAGAGGTTAAGTAACTTACTCCCAAATTCACAGCTCATAAGTAATGCAGCTGTGATCCCAACTATATTGAAGTTTTTCTATGAAATTGGCTGGAAGACAAAGCCATAGTTCACAAGCAGCCATAGTCAGAGCCATGTCATGGTGTTCAGTAAGAAATAGACACAGGGATTTAATGAGTACAGTTACCTAAGCCTGGAGTGGCCTGTTCATTTGATGGAGATACACACTGTCAGGTCCATGAATGTTTCATGTGAAAGTGAGCACTTCTTCAAGTGGCTAATCTCAAGTAATCTCAAGAGACAATGTCTTGTGAAATTCCTAGTTTGTTTTAACAGTGGAAACAAGTCAAGCCTTGAGAGGATATGCAGAAATAATGGAGAAGCTGAGTATCTCTGGCATTTTTGGGGAAAATGCATTCAAGCCAGAAAAACAAAGGGTGACATAAGGAATCTTCTTTAAGATTCAAATACTCTTTAAGGAGAACCAAGAAGAGGCCAAAAAGTCACCCAAACAGCTTTTGAAATAAGTATCAAGAAGCAATCATAAGGTCCAATCTCTGGAAGAGTTTTGCCACCCAGAAAAAAATGCCAGGAACACGGTAATCTTTTACCCACTTAACTCTTGATTAGCCAAGGATACCAAGCAACAATTTACAGCCTCAAAATCTAAGCCATTAAGCATTTACTCCTGACTCTTATTCTGGATTATTACTGTTTATATCACTATGGACATTTTGCACTTTCAGGGGAAAAATATTATAGAACCACTCTCAAACTTTTGGAGTGAACACATTTCTGATGATACCACTGTTTTGCTTAAAACCCTTTGATGTCTCCTCTTTAGCTCATGGATAAAGTTCAGATTCCTCTGCATGGCATCCATTCCCATGTGTGCTGATTTAAACAGAATAAAATCAAATAATCATTGCAAAACAGAAAATAATAATAATAATTGAAAATATTGAGCATGTATTAGGTGATATGCACTACACATGTGGTATGCATTCACTCCCACAATTGCATTTTACGGGTGTGGTCATGGAGATATAGAAACAGAGGAAAAGACTCACAGGCTGCACGAAGACTTCTTCATGGGCTCTCGGCTAGATGACCCATCCCAGTCTCCTTTGTACAGAGTAGTGGTCATATGACTAAACTCTAAGCAGTGGACTGTAGGAGGAAGCGATAGGCTTCATTTCTAGCCTTGGCTCACAAAAACCTGGAGACAACATCTCTCAAAGCTACATGAGGTCATCCCAGGCATGGACCACACTTCTCAATATTCATGCCCGAGCATCCCCTGCTCTTCAGTTCTGACCACCTCTGTGATCTGCCTTAACCAATCAAACGTGGCAGAAATGACAGTGAGATAATTCTGGACCTAAGACTTAAGAAGTCCTGGCAATTTCCACTTTTGCATTCTTGGGACCCTTGAACCACCATGTCATAACTGTGGCTACTCTACTGGAGAGACCACCTGGAGAGGCCACATGGAGCATGAGAAGAGCTTAGCTGTCCCAATGTCTCAGCTCAACCCAGCTTCCAGACAACCTCCCAGTTGAGTGAAGTCTTATGAGTGACCTCTGTCAAGGCCAGCAGAAGTGTTCAGCTGAGCCCAGATCAGATTGCAGGACCATCAGCGAATAAAGTGGTGGTTGTTTTAGGCCACCGAAGCTGGGAGGTGAGGAGGGCGGGGGTTGTTTTGAGGCAGTGAATAACCAAATCAATATATTCTTGTGTTGAAGACAGTGGAGCAACAGGAAAAAACAGCTTGGGTCCTTGAATCCTTGTCTGGAACACAGCCATCCTACCAATCATAGAGACTAGGACAATATGAAAGTGAAAGAGAAAGGAGCTCAGTCGTGTCCGACTTTCTGTGACCCCATGGACTGCTCTCCAGGCAAGAATACTAGAGTGGGTAGCCTTTTCCTTCTCCAGGGGATCTTTCCAACTCAGGGATCGAACCCAGGTCTCCAGCCACCAGGAAAGCCCAACAATATGAGTGAGTAACAAACTTTATGGTGAGATGTGGGAACATTTGTGATATGGCAATCAACCTCACCTTTTTATTTTTATTTATTTATTTAGTTTTTACATGTGCATATGTTTATTTATTTATTTAATATAAATTTATTTATTTTAATTTAAGGTTAATTACTTTACAATATTTTATTGGTTTTGCCATGCATCAACATGAACCTTTTTAAACTTCTTTTCTACACACAGATCACAATTCTAAACAGTTTGAATCTGGAATCCTATCCCTGGAACTTCTCATGTACTTCTCCCCACTGATCCACATGGCAGGTCATTCCTTCAGTTTCAACATTTTCACATGGAAAGAAAGTAGCTGATCAATTGGATGATAAAATAAAAACTATTCTTTATAAGTCATTTTGCAGAACATGCAGAAAGTCTTTTATGAACAAGAGGATAAATAGTTTTAAATAATATATAGCAAATATTTAGAAACAGGTGATGCTTCTATCTTTTAGAATTATGACTTGATATGATGATATGGCATAGTGAAATTTCATCTAGATCATATTTATTACTAATAAAACTTTTGCTGGTCCAATTACCCTCTTTTGACCAGTAACATAGAACTAGCACTTGAGGTCTTAATATTTTTTGTGATGGTAAATAAAAAATGTGAAAAATTGTTAAGGACATTTCAATCCTTCTGATACTGTACAGAGTACAGTGAAGATGTGGTATCTTTTAGTTGCATTATCAGACTCTACCTTTATATTGGGCTTCCCTGGTGGCTCAGCGGTAAAGAGTCCACCTGCAGTGCACGGGTTTTATCCCGGGGCCAGGAAGGTCCCCTGGAGGAGGAAATGGCAATCCACTCCAATATTCTTGCCTGGAAAATCCCATGGACAGAGGAGCCTGGTGGGCTGCAGCCCATGGGGTAGCGAATGAGTGGGATACAACTGAGCGACTAAACAACAACAAGTAAAAACACAGAAGGACAATTCTGCATTCTCTCGTGGCTATCATTTGCTTCCCTAACAATACATATCTGTCCTCTTCACTCCCAGCACTTGGCCTTTGTCTGATTTCTAGTATCCTCTTGCTCCTACTGTCACCCACTTGCAGACAGACTAACTTTCAGATCCTTCAGATCTGAATATCTACCATCAAAGCCAAGTACTAGATATCTGGAAAGTTACTAAAGGCCACAGATCCGAAACAATAAAAACCACAACAAAGACTCTCTAACACCTGGTGGTGGTGGTGGTTTAGGAGCTCAGTCGTGTTCAACTCTTGCAACCCCATGGACTGTAGCCTGTCAGGTTCCTCTTTCCATGGGATTCTCCAGGCAAGAACACCGAGTGGGTTGCCATTTCCTTCTCCAGGGGATCTTCCTGACCCAGGAAATGAACCCAAGTCTCCTGCATTGCAGGCAGATTCTTTACCAACTGAGCTACAAGGGAAGCCCAACACTTAGTTGGGGCTTACAGAATATTTGCCTCTAGGAGGCAGGTACTAGGATTGTTCTCCTTTTGCAGACAGGAAAGTAACTTGCTTGAATTCACACCCAGGCAGCCTGTTTCCAAATGCAATGGGTTTAACCCTTAGGCTATATCACAGCATGGCAGGGGCATTTTCTTCAATGAGTCTCTTGGAAGACAGGTGCACAAAGTGAGTACAGCACAAAGCACCCGACAAGGACTGGATGGCCCCTCTGTAACTGGGAGAAATCTGGTAAATGCATGGAGGGCAGCTGAGTTCCCAAAGCCTTTATGAAACAGAGGGACAGAAACGTGCACACAGAGGCAGGGCAGCTGGAGGAAACAAACAGAAAGCTGACGTGGAGATTACCTCCGGGAGCGAGAGTGGGGGCTGGTGTCTGAAAGAAGGAGAAACAGGCATTTTAGAAAGCCTCCTGGGTCATATCCTTTACAAGTCGGAACACGCACTCCAAGTTTTGGGGTAGAGGTGTGACACAGTGAAAGCGGTGTTTGAGGAAAGATGAATGACGCAAACTGGTGCACAACAGACAGGAAGGCAGAGCAAGAGGAAGTAAACACTGAGGTCTACAGTGTGAGTGGTAAAGGGAGGCTCTGCGCATGGCATCAACTGACAGAAAGGGACTAAGGCAGTGTAAGAAATAAAAACTGAAAGTGGTCCACTCTCAAGGACAACTAGCCTAGAGTGACAGCCTGCTGATGTAATAGCCATTAGGATCCTCGTGCGGGAAAATCCAGGCAAAGGGATAGTGGAATGCCTAGGATTTTTCACTCGGGCTCATTCTATTGGTGAATTCAAAACATAAGAATGGGAAGAAGAGTGCAAGAACAATAAATCCAGGTGACATCGGGAAGATTGTTAACCCCATAGTACTCAGCCAGTGAGGAACTGGGGGAGGGGCTAGGGTGCCTGATGAAAAACCCATTGTAACCACTCTGAGTGTGCCTGCCCACCAGCCACCCGATCTTGCAAGACCATCAGTAAAGCCTCGCTTCCCACTGCACCTCGTGTGTCCAAGTCCATCCTTTGGGTTTGGGCCCATGGGCTTTATTTCCCACAGGACCAATAAAGCAAGCAGTGCTTAGAGATGCTTTCTTTATGACAGTCCTTCAGTTTGTCCGATAAATGTGGATTCCCCAGAGAGTCGGATCCAATACACTGGGAGAAACACCTTCAGGGGCATAGTGAGATGTTCGCATCTCATTTTCAAGTATATGTATCTGTTACTACACTGCAGAAAAAAAAAGTCTAGTTTTAATAATATTCTTGGAATATTTGCTACAAAAGCAAAATCAGTTCAGATGCAGGTGGTGACAAATTTTAGAACAAACTCTACAAGGACCGCCTGCAATGTGGGAGATCTGGGTTCTACCCTGGGTTGGGAAGATCCCCGGAAAAGGAAATGGCTACCCACTCCAGTATTCTGGCCTAGAGAATTCCATGAACTGTATAGTCCATGGGGTCACAAAGAGTCGGACACGACTGAGTGACTTTCACTACAAGGAAAGAACTGGTGCAGTTCTCTAACCTGGCTGCATGTTAGAATTACTTAGCGTATACCTCAATTAAAAAAAGAAAAGAATTACTTGGTGCAGTTTTTAAAAATACTCATGCCCTCGACCCCCTCCAGACCAGAGAGGTCCAATAGACTTTGCTGTGATTATGGAAATTTTTCTGCTGTCTGATATGCTGGCCACTAGCCACCCATGCTAATGAGCTCTTGAGATGTGACTAAGCAGACAGTCACTGAACTTTTAATTTTCTTTCATCTTCATTGATATAAATGTCACTGTGGCAAGTGGCTATCTTATTGGACAGTGAAGGAAGAGGTCAAATCAGTGAGACTCTTTAGGGTTGGGGTGTAGGTACTGGCAGGCTTACAAAATTCTCCAGGGAATTCCAATGTGTGGTGCAGGATGAGAATCATTGCAAAGGTCTGCGATTAAGGAAATCATCATTGGTGGCACATTCCTTGCACTTTTTCTCTAAGGCGTTACTTTTCTCCAAATTCTACTAAGTGTGCGCCATGCACCAGTGCCTCTCTTCCTGCTGTCCCCACTTCTCCCTTCTCACATCCTGCCACGCTGCCATGTGAAAGGTACACTGTCTAGTCCTTTATTTTCTGACCCTGCCAGATTTCCCTGATACCAAGGGTAGATTCTGATCCTCTTTCCTTCTCTCTCAGGGGTGGCAGAAATAAAATCTGATAATGCTACCGAGTAATAATTCAGTCCCCACATTTGTACACCCATACATTAAAAAAATTTTTCCTTGCACAGGCTTGATCCAGATGCCACTTTCTATGATTACTGACATGGACATGATGAGGAATATTTTTAATGGTAGCACAGTGAAGCGGCTCTAGTCTTTGAGGTGTGATAAACAGGTCTCATCTGCTCATTTGCCACTGTTTCCTTCAAATGGGACGTGGATGACAGCACAGTGGTTGCAGGGCGGGTTCTGTGGTCCTTCTGAATCCCAGCTCAGCCCACAGCTAGCCATGTCTGTATCTAACCACTGTAAGGCTCAGTTACAGAGTCCTGTGGGAGACCTAGAGAACAAACTAGTGGTTACCAGTGGGGAGAGGGGATGGGGAAGGAGCCAGACAGATGTAGGGGAGTAATAGTAAACAAACTATTAGGTATAACATAAGCTGCAAGGATATTTTGTACAACAAAAGGAATATAGTCAAGTTTTTGGTAATAACTGTAAATGGAGTATAACCTTTAAAATTGTGAATCACTTTAAAATTGTGTACACCTGCAACTTATATAATATTGTACAGCAAGTGTGTGAAAGTGAAAGTGTTAGTTGCTCAGTTGTGTCCGACTCTTTGTGACCCAAGAGTAGCCCACCAGGCTCCTCTGTCCATGGGATTCTCTAGGCAAGAATACTGGAGTGAGTTGCTGTGCTCTCGTCCAGAAGATCTTCCCAATCCAGGGATCTAACCTGGGTCTCCCACATTGCAGGCGGATTCTTTACCATCTGAGCCACCAGGGAAGCCCACTATACTTTAATTGAAAAAATAGTCCTGTGGGGAGGATTGAGCAATGCGTGTAACATGCATGATGAATGGGACACGTGCTACACACACTCCTACCCTAGATTTTGACACCCTGCCCTGCCATTTTGTGGTGAGTAAAGCAAATAGCAGGACAAACTTTTGGGAGGAAGTCATGGAATTCATAAAAGCATGTTCCAAGCAGTGATTAATTAATGTGGCAATATGAAGACAATTTGGAAAATGGTTACAAGGAAAAATAATATGATTCTGTGATTTTCAAAAAATATTGAACTTATTTATTCTAATGAGTCTTCACTTTGATTTCCATACCACCAGTTAATATTAATGGGACAAGGAATTCCAGGGTTCAGTGATATCAACATCAGAAGCATACTGTACAATCTCCAGGCACATTATCCTTTTGTTGAGCTTTCTCAATGTAGTCTAACAACATGTTCCAATATTATTTTCAATTACAAACACTATTGATTGATTTTCTACACTGAGTTTTCCTGCCTTCTTCCTTGTTAAATATCTGCCTATGGGTAGAAAAAAAATTTTAATGTAAGAAAACCTAAAATTACAATCCCTTAGCATCATCAGAGTTTGTAGTCAACACAATGATCAGTGATAAGGATTGCCTGCCAGTGACTCACAGCACAGATAAGATAAGCAGGGAGCTATGCACCATCCTCAGGGAATTTAGATAGGTGAGGAATAACTAACATTTCTTGTGGATGTAAATATGTGTGTGTGTGCTAAGTCGCTTCAGTTGTGTCTGATTCTTTGCAACCCTGTGGACTATAGCCCACCAGGTACCACTGCCCATGGGATTCTCTGGGCAAGAATACTGGGGTAGGCTGCCATTTCCTCCTCCAGGGCATCTTCCTGACCCAGGGATCAAACCCACATCTCTCATGTCTCCTGCATTGGCAGGTGGGTTCTTTACCACTAGTGCCACCTATAGCCATCATTATTCCTAGTCCTAATTATGTATTCCTTGTTTTAATCATTAAACAATTGTATGAGGTAAGGTATATTAATATGTATTCATTTCACAGAGAAAGAAATCAAGCATTAAGCAATTAACTTGTCCCAGGAAATAGATTGTAAGTGACTGAGCTGGGATTCAAATTCATGAGCCTTAACACCAGAGTTTGGGGTCCTAACCACCGCACTATGATACCTCCCTGTGAGTACCAAACTTTTCTCTCAAAGTATGGGCGGTATGACTCCAAAAGTACATCCGAATGACTGTGTGAGGGCACTTTAGGCTGATCTCAAATCCTCTCTCATTTATTTTTCTTACAAAATAAAATTCTGAAGTTTCTAAATTATCCAATATCAAGAATAAATTACTCCTAGCATCGATTCAGGCATGACTTGACCTTGAGGTAGCAACTATCAACCTAGAGGACAGGTGGATGGACTACAGCCCTGGCTACATCCAGCCCCCACTAGCTTTTGTAAACTAGAGCCCAGTCAAGGTCCATTCATTTCCACCTTGTCTAGGGCCATGACTGATAGAATGGCAGAGTTGAGTAGTTGCACTAGCGATGTATGACTGCCAATGGCTAATATTTACAACTTCACAGAAAAAGTTAGTTGGTCCTGTTCTGGACTCATTGAAAAGAAATCACCAGACACGCAGCACAGGAAATGACAGAGCTGCAAAGGAATCACCTTTTTACAGCTCCCATTGCAACATGTACGTATGTATGAGCAAATGAATCTATAGATTGCTCAATAGCGTAGTTTTCTTTTATGTCTCTTTTGAGGCCCCAAACGACCTAGACCCTGGAGCTACGTAGGGAATAACTTGTGATGTCTCACTGTGGAGGGAGGGAAGAGAGGATGGGGAATGTCTAAATGTCAGATATTTTCCCAGAAAACTCTAGCTTCATAGGCTGCCTCCCTCTTCTGCAACTATCACACCACCCCGCCCATCACATTTTCACTAATTTCTTGACATTTAAACATCGGAAATCTATTTGACTCTTTATATTTGGGCCTTTTCACTCTGCCTAGATTGCACATAGATATGGCATTTCGAAGAAATAGCACTTACATTTTGTGCTTCTGCATATTTGTTGATTGAAAGAAAGCTTTTGGGAAAGTACACTTCTGAGTCTAAACTGAAAACTATTTTGTGTCCATTAGCAAGGAAACAAGACTGGCAGGCAATACTTATATTTAGGACACTTGTTCTAAAGTAGCTAAAATCACTTCCAACAAAAATGAAAAAAATCTTACTTTCTGGCTTTTACTATTAAGTGTCAAAACATGTAAAATGGGCAACTTAATTTGCAGAACAACACAAAATGCCAGGTATGACATAAAAACAAGCCATCTGCACTTACTGGCACAGAGCTGACTTTTTAGTTGCCATGTTTCAGGCTTTTTTTCTTCCAGAAATGTTTTCTCTTCAATATACTATGTTTAAAATGATAAAAAGTGTTTCACAGACCTGTCTAAATACTTCTGCTTTGACATAAGGAACAAATGCTTCCTTTGAGCAATGAAATGTACAGAAACTGAAGTCTAAAAAGTAAATTATAGTAAAATATTACTGGGGCTTGGAGAGGTAAAACAAATGAATGCACTTTTACTAGACTTTATTTCTCAGAGCAGTTTCAGTTTCCTAGCAAACCTGAGTAGAAGGTTCAGAGACTCCCATACAACTCCTGCCCCTACTCAAGCACAGCCTCCGCCGTTCCCAACATCCCCACCAGAGGGGCACATTTGTTAGAATTGACAAACCTACACTGACGTGTCACCATCAGGCTAAATCCATAGTTTACATTAGGGTTCATGTGTGATGTTGTATGTTCTACTGGTCTGCACAGATGTGTAATGACATGTATTCACAATTATAGTATCACCTACAGTCGTTTCATTGCCCTAAAAATCCTCTGTGCTCTACCTATCCATCTCTCTCTTCCCCTACCTCTGGCAATCACCGATTTTCTCATTGTTTCCATGGTTTTGCCTTTTCCAGAATGTCATCTAGTTGGAATCATGCAGTACATAGTCATTTCTGATTGGGCATTTCTACTATGCATTCAAGTTTCTTCATGTCTTTTCACAGCTTGATAGATCATTTCCTTTTGGCTCTAATTGTCTATTGTCTGGATGTCACAGAGTTTATTTATCCATTCACCGTCTGAAAGACACTTTGATTGCTTCCAAGGTTTGGTGATTATGAATGAACATCCATGTGCAGATTTTCACGTGGCTATAAGTTTCAGCACCTTGAAAAGGGTAACTGAATCATATGGGAAGAGTGTATTTAGTTTGGTAGAAACTGTCAAACTACCTTTCAAAGCTGCTCTACTGTTTTGCATTCTCACCAGCAATGTACGAGAGTTCTTGTCGCTCACCAGCACCTGCTGTTGTTACTGCTGTGGATTTGGACCACTATAGTAAGTGTATAGTAGTATCTCATTGCTGTTTTAATTTCCATATCCCTGATCACACATTACATGGAGCATCTTCTCATGTGCTCATTTGCCATCTGTAGATCTGCTTTGGTGGAGTGTCTGTTATGGTCTTTGGCTGCTTTTTAACAAGGTTGTTTGTTTTCTTATTGCTGAATCTTAAGAGATCTTTGTATATTTTAGACACCAACCTTTTATCAGATGTGTCTTTTGCAAATATTTTCTCCCAGTCTGTGACTTATTTTCTCATTCTCTTCACATTGTCTTTCACTGAGCAGAGATTTTTAAATTTTAATGAAGTCATGCCTCTGTTGTTATATCACCATACCCAAGGTCATGTGGGTTTTCTCCTGTGTTACCTTCTAGGGGTTTTATAGTTTTGCATTTTACATTGAGGTCTGTGATCCACCTTGAGCTAATTTTTTTGAACAGTGTAAGGTCTGTGTCTAGAGTCATTGTTTTGTTTGTGGATGTTCAATTGTTCCAGCACCATTTGTTGAAGAGACTAACTTTGCTCCATTGTCTGGCCTTTGCTCTTGTGGGAGAGATCAATTGACTGTATTTGTGTGGGTCTACTTCTGGGCGCTTTATTCTGTTCCATTGATCTATTTGTCTATTCTTCTGCCAATACCACACTGTCTTGATGAGTGCCATTTTATACTAAGTCTTGAAGTCAGATAGTGTCACTCCTCCAACTTTGTTCCCCTTCAATTGTGTTGGCTGTTCTGGGTCTCTTGTCTCCACATATAAATGCTAGAATCAGTTTGCCAGTATCCGCAAAAATAACTTGCTGGGATTTTGACTGGAATTCCCTTGAATGTGAAGATCAAGTTGAGAAGAACTGACATCTTGACACCGCTGAGTCTTCTTATCCATAAGCATGCAGAATATCTCCATTTATTTAATTCTTCCTTGTTTTTATTCATTGAAGTTGTGTAGTTTTCCTCAACAGATGGTGTACAAATTTGGTTACATTTATACCTAAGTACTTCATTTTGCAGGATGCTAATATAAATGGTATTGTGGTATAAGTTTAAATTCTACTTGTTGAATGCTGGTATATAGGAAATTAACCTTGTGTCCTACAACCTTGCTATAATTGCTTATTAGTTTCAGGATTTTTGTTGATCATTTTAGATTTTCTATGTGAATGATCACATCATCTGTGAACTTGGTAGAGATCCAGGAGGTAAAACTTACAAAAGTGTGGGGGCCTCCTGATGACTGGGTTTCCCTGAGGTTCTCAACTCTCAGAGTTATTCACACTGAGTCGCCAGCAATTTGCCAATGCAGTTCAGGTTTCCCCACTCTAGCACTGGTTCCCTTAGAGACTTCTGCTTCAAAAAGTGGTGATTCTCAGTATGCACCTGTTGATCTCTCCAATTTTTAGAGGCATCAGTGTGCCCTCTGAGTTTTCTTCTCTAATGGATCTAAGCAGAGTTGTTGACTTTTCAGTTTGTTCAGACTTGTACTTGTTAGGTAGAGGGGTGTCTGCCAAGCTTTTTATACGTCAGACCAGATACCCAAAGTTTTTATACAATTTTAAAGATAAAATTTACATGCATAAAATTTAGAAATTATCATTTTACAGTATATGAGTCAGTGTTTTTTTTTTTTTAGTGTATTCACAGATACATGCAACCATTACCATTATCTAATTCTGTACTATTTTAATCACCCCCAGAAGAAACTCTATACCCATTAGCAGTCACTCTCCATTCCCCCTTCATCTCTGGTCCTGACCACCACTAACCTACTCTATGTCTCCATATATTTGCCAATCTTTGACTTTTAACTTAAGTGGAATTATACAAAACGTGGCCTTTTGTTTCTGGTTTCCTTATTGAAGCATGTTTCTAGAGTTCATCCATACTGTAGCATGCATTAGTACTTCATTCCTTCTTATGGCTGAAAAACATTCACTATATGAATATACCAAATATTGTTTAACCATTCATCAATTGATGGATATTTGGGTTGCTTTCACTTTTTGGCCATTTTGAATAGAGCTGTACATGTAAAAGTATTCATGTTAGCATGTTTTCAATTCTCTTGAGTACATGCCTAGGAGTGGAATTACTGGATCATATGATAACACTACAAATAGCCAAACAAAGGCAACAACAAAAACTTAAACAACATGAGTTCAAACACCAACACTTTCAAATATTTTTAGTGCAAAACTCATTTTTCAGTTCATTCCTTTCATGTGAAATAAAATATCAAGTACAGTTCAGTTCAGTTCAGTCGCTCAGTCGTGTCCAACTCTTTGCAACCCCATGAATCACAGCACGCCAGGCCTCCCTGTCCATCACCAACTCCTGGAGTTCACTCAGACTCACGTCCATCGAGTAAGTGATGCCATCCAGCCATCTCATCCTCTGTCGTCCCCTTCTCCTCCTGCCCCCAATCCCTCCCAGCATCAGAGTCTTTTCCAATGAGTCAGCTCTTCGCATGAGGTGGCCAAAGTACTGGAGTTTCAGCTTCAGCATCATTCCTTCCAAAGAAATCCCAGGGTTGATCTCCTTCAGAATGGACTGGTTGGATCTCCTTGCAGTCCAAGGGACTCTCAAGAGTCTTCTCCAACACCACAGTTCAAAAGCATCAATTCTTTGGCACTCAGCTTTCTTCACAGTCCAACTCTCACATCCACACATGACCACTGGAAAAACCATAGCCTTGACTAGATGGACCTTTGTTGGCAAAGTAATGTCTCTGCTTTTGAATATGCTATCTAGGTCTGTCATAACTTTTCTTCCAAGGAGTAAGCATCTTTAATTTCATGGCTGCAGTCACCATCTGCACTGATTTTGGAGCCCAAAAACATAAAGCCTGACACTGTTTCCAATGACTTTTAATGTTCAAACTACTGCACAGTTGCACTCATCACCACGCTAGTAAAGTAATGCTCAAAATTCTCCAAGCCAGGCTTCAGCAATACGTGAACCGTGAACTTCCTGATGTTCAAGCTGGTTTTAGAAAAGGCAGAGGAACCAGAGATCAAATTGCCAACATCCTCTGGATCATCGAAAAAGCAAGAGAGTTCCAGAAAAACATCTATTTCTGCTTTATTGACTATGCCAAAGCCTTTGACTGTGTGGATCACAAGAAACTGTGGAAAATTCTGAAAGAGATGGGAATGCCAGACCACCTGACCTGCCTCTTGAGAAACCTGTATTCAGGTCAGGAAGCAACAGTTAGAACTGGACATGGAACAACAGACTGGTCCCAAATAGGAAAAGGAGTATGTCAAGGCTGTATATTGTCACCCTGCAGAGTACATCATGAGAAACGCTGGGCGGGAAGAAGCACAAGCTGGAATCAAGATTGCCAGGAGAAATATCAATAACCTCAGATATGCAGATGACACCACCCTTATGGCAGAAAGTGAAGAGGAACTAAAAAGCCTCTTGATGAAAGTGAAAGTGGAGAATGAAAAAGTTGGCTTAAAGCTCAACATTCAGAAAAGGAAGATCATGGCATCTGGTCCCATCACTTCATGGGAAACAGATGGGGAAACACTGGAAACAGTGTCAGACTTCATCAAGTACAAGCAAGCCTATATAGTACTTCCACTTCATACAGATTAGCTTTGGAACTTTAAACAGTGAGAAGGAATACAATTCTTCAATTTATTTTCTTTTCACAGGCTGATGATCATGAGTGGCTTGAAAAATTTAAACATTTGGAATGTTAATTTTTTTTTAGAAACTGAGTCAGGTAATGGCTATATCAAAAAGAGCAAGTAAAGTCTTAATCCCTTTATGCCCACATTTTAATTCCAATGACTAAGTGTTGATATCTAGCCTGGCAATTTTATGTGTTTCAAAAATAAAGTACAGTTCAGAGTCTAGTTCCTTTCAAGGAGATATTCTTGTCTATATAAGGAGAGAAGCTAAAAGCAAAACAACTGCACAGAACAGTTCATTAGCCTTGTTTTAATTACCCTTGTGTTCTTTGATTTTATTGTTCTTTGGGTGAGAAAAAGCCAGAAGAGCTTAGTACCTCTTGCAAGGTAGTCATTCCATCCTGCAACATTTAATAGGGCCAGAAGCAAATAAATAAGAAAGATAATCAAGCTTTCTTTCTGACTCTCTGAGCTTCTTTTTGGCTCTACAGAACAGTCCCTCACAGCCTCTACTGTCGAGAGATGGAGAAGCCACTAGACAGGTAATGTGTCTGGCAGAATAATGGCCTCCCCAAAGATGTTCACACCCTAATCCCTGAAACCTGGAAATACAGTTGATCCTTGAACAACACAGGTTTGAACTGCACAGATTCACTAATATGTAGGTTTTTTCCCCAAAAGTAAATACTACAGTACTACATGATCTGAAGTTCATTGATATGGAAGCATAGATGCAGAGGAATTGCATTTATGGAGGGCCGCTGTAAGTTGGATGTGGATGTTCAACTACTGCCCCTGATGCCCACCCTTGCACTGTTCAAGGTTCAACTTATGTTGCCATGGCAAAAGGGACTTTGCTGATGTAATTAAAGTAATGACTTTGAGATGTAGAGAGGCCCTGGATTACCCAAATGGGCCCTATATAAATACCCAGGCCTTTGAAATAAAAGCACATTTTCCAGCAAATTTCACTGTGATAGAGAGATATGACTATGGAAAATTGGTCAGAAAGATTCAATCTTGTTGGCTATG
The DNA here is from genome assembly GCF_023091745.1 of Budorcas taxicolor. Taxonomy (NCBI): domain Eukaryota; kingdom Metazoa; phylum Chordata; class Mammalia; order Artiodactyla; family Bovidae; genus Budorcas; species Budorcas taxicolor. Next base: position 133,468,816 of record NC_068935.1, on the reverse strand, counting down.
AAGTTGGAGATAGGGTTCCATGAGCCTAGGAATGTGGGTGGCTCCTAAAAGCTAGAAAAGGCAAACAAATGAATTCTCCTCTAGAGCCTCCTGAAGTAATGCAGCCCTGTGGACATTTTGATTTTAGTCCATTGCGACCTGTGTCAGGTTCTAAAACCTTGTAAGTCATTGATTTTGTGGTAGTTTGTTACAGCAGCAATAGAAAAGGAATCCAGGGGGAGTCAGAAAATATCTATGCCTTACAAGGGACTCATAAACTATTTAATGCAGGATTTTCCAAACTGTTCCATGATCAAGTAACTTTAAGAAAGTTGTTCATGTGAGCCCCATCTTAAAGAGTCACAGTTACTATAACTAAGGAAAACTTGAGAAGTCCTGAAGAGGGAGCATTGTAACTCAGAGTATCTTCTAAATGCACTTGCTACAATCTCACCTCTTTTTCTTTTTTTCTTTTCAGAACATGTCTTCACGCCCCTCAGATTCCTCTGAACTGAGCTGGGAAATGCTGAGCTAATCCTACCTGCTCAGCTGAGAACCTGAGACCAAAAGGAAAGAAGTGACTTGCCAAGATGGCACTTTGGCAACACAGAGACTCAGCCCAGGCCTCACAGCCCTCATCTAGAACCCTGTTCAGAAAGCCACTCTGTCCCACTGACCAGAAGACAATGTTCCCTGGAATCCGAACTATGATGATTCACCCCAACAAAGCTCATAACATAAAATTCTCTCCTCGATAATGGCAAAAACAACATGGCTGCCTTAGCACTGAACTTAATTTTATTATTTAAAATAAAAGGGTTCAACAAACTATTGAAAATTTACTAATTTCATATTAACCAGAGAAACGCAGTAAAATACTTCCCTCACGGTGACTGAGTATGTTCTTCAAAATGCCTAACTCTGCTGCCAGAGTCCATTTTCCACAAACTCTGGTTCCCATAAAGGCTAATTTGAGAAGGAACAGAGGTACAACCAAATGCTGCTGTTTTCCTTCATAGCACTTAAATAATGCTTTCTCCACATTTCCCACTGCCTGTTCCAAGAGCACTGTCCTTTGATGTTTTTCAGATACACATTATCCACATCCTTTTCCAGAAAGTGAATACTTTTTTCCACCACCTAGGTTTTTAAATAATAATAATAAAGATTACAACTGATAAAGCTAACAACTCAGAATGCTTATTTTGTGCCAAAGTCTGTGCTACATGCTTCATGTGAGGAATCTCATTTAATCTTTACAACACCTGATTAAGTTAAGTATTACTATTAATATCTCTGTTTTTACAGATGAGCCGATCGTGGCACAGAGAATTTGAGTACTCTGCCCAAGGTCAAGTGACAGGAAGTGGTGGAGTCAGTCTCCACGTAATCTGACTTAGAGCCAGGGGCCTTGTAAGTGGTAGCCCAGTGGTTCTCAACTGGGGGTGGTTGTGCCTCCTCAGACCTTTGGCCATACGCAGAGGCACAGTTGGTTGTCACAACTGAGGGGTGGAGTGCTACTGGCATCTAGTGGGCAGAGGCCAGGGATGCTGCTAGACATCTTAGAGGACCCAAGACAGCTCCCAAAACAAGGGACGATTCCGCTCGAAGTAAGATAAGGAAACATTGCCCAAACCAAATGCCTCCTCAGGACAGGGTATTCTGAGTGTGCTAATTGTTGATAGGACGTGTGCCTTCTCATTTCTAGGCTAGAATCTCTATCTGGGAAATGAGGTTATCTCAACCAGGGATGGGGCCACTTAGAATCACAGGGTCCATTTGGTGCATCTTCTCATAGCATCGATTTACTCAATAGTTTCAGCTGGTGCTTTCACACTCTGCCCTGCCATCCTGGAATACTACATTATTTTAATTTTGTCCTTCAATGGCCACATGGGAAAAGCAGTAGCCCACCAGGGCATGAAGCTTTGGCTTTTCATTAGCCTTGTCCTTATAGTCCAGAAGACGCAACAGCAGTGTCTGTGTCACAGGCAATGGAGATAGCAAAGGGATGCAGCCACAACTGGGCTGCTTGGGGTGTAGTTAAAATACTTTTGGAAAGCAGTTTCTGTATATCTACTCAGAATACAATTGTGCATACCATTTGACCCTGCAATTCTATTTCTAAAAATGTGTTTTGCAGAAATACAGAATGTGCAAGATACATTTACAAAGATGTTCACCTCAACATCAACTCTGATAGCAAAAAACAAACTCCATAACAGTAGAAGTGCTTGCCTATGTTCACCAAAACATGTGTGCAAGACTGTTCATAGCGGCGTTATTTGCAACAATCAAAGTCTGTAAAGTACACAAATACTCATCAAAGTAGAATGGGTAAATTGTGGTAAATATACCCACACAATGGAATGCTGTGTAGCAATGAGAATGAATAAACAAACTTCAACCACCTACAACAATATGGATGAATTCCACAGACATCATTCTGAGCAAAAGAAGTCTGACACAAAAGAGAACATACTGTATAAAACCCTAAATGCAAAGCAAAATAGGCAAATCTGTGCTGTAAAAGACAAATCAGGAGTTACTGTAGGGGAGAAGTGACTAGAAGGGAGTTCAAGGGGAGCCCAGGGTGCTGGTCATGTTTCCTCATATGGTATAGGTGTGTTCACTTTGGGGAAACATGAAGTTGTAAGCTTATGTATGATAGGTGCCCTTTTCTACATGTGCGTTCTATTTTATAGGGGCTTCCCCGGAAACTCGGCAGTAAAGAATCTGCCTGCAATGCAGAAACCGCAGCAGATGCAGGTTTGATCCCTGGGTTGGGAAGATCCCCTGGAGGAGGCATGGCAATCTCCTCCAGTATTCTTGTCAGGAGAATCCCATGGACACAGGAGCTTGGCGGGCTAGAGTCCACAGGGTTGCAAAGAGTCAGATACGACTGAAGCAACTTAGCACTCACACACACGCTTCTATTCTCTCTCTCTCTCTCTCTCTCTCTCTCTCTCTCTCTATATATATATATATATATATATATATATATACACACATACATACATACATATATAAACATCAGCAACCTAAATATCCATCGGTGGGTAACTAGCTACATAAACTACAAAATGGGATATCTAGTGAATGGAATTCTATGCAGCCATTAAGAAAAATGAAATAGCACTCTCTATAAACTTGGGAAAATGTCCATGCTATATAAAGGCAAAAAAGGAAGTTGCAGAACGGCATGATGTCTATCATAAATTTTATAGGAAACATGTGTGAGTGTAAGCACAGAAAAAGCAGAAAGGATATTCTCAAATGGTTAACAGTAACTTTTGCTTGAGGAGGGGCTTCTTAGGGATTTTAACATTCTGCCTAATGTATTTCAATATTGTTTGAGTTTATTTACTAACATGTATTGTGTTTGTACTCAGAGGAGAAGGGCATAGAGAAAATTAAAATGAACAAGATATGCCTTACTTTTGAGCCGCTTGTTATGTCATCACGTGGGAAGTAAGGGGTTTTGCTGGATGAAAGCAATGCTAATAAGATAAACCTAGTGCCTTGCCTGCAGGGTTCCTAATTGAATCCAGTGAGGGTGGTCCCTGTTGGTTTGTTGCTGGCAATCTTAACAATTGATTCAAATTAACACTTGTTTGCTGGGCTGCTCCACATCCAAACCTAGTTGTGGTGTGGCCACCGCAAACGGGATTCTTGGCCACACAAAGAATGTGTCTACAAAACGACAAAACAATTGGATTTGTTTGATTACATGAACAAAACTGTATATTCAGAGGAAGGAAAAATCAAAACAGCTACACCCAAAGTAACCTACCCAGATGGGTGGTTCATGAAATTCACTCACTCATTGAATCAACATTTTAGCAGCCTCATGCAGACTCTGTGAGAGAATCTGTTTGAAATGAAATACTCACTCGTAGATAAACCAACAGACCATGGAAAACTTTTTTCTTGAACCATCGTCAACAAATGTTTTCTGAGTGCTCACTGCGGGTTTGCCATCATGCTAAAACTCAGTGGGTCCAATACTCCGATTGTTTTTTAAACTTTTTGTGTTGGAGCATAGCTGACAAACAAAGTTGTAATAGTTTCAGGTGGACAGCAAAGGGACTCAGCCATACATACACATGTATCCATTCTCCCCCAAACTCCCCTCTCATCGAGGCTGCCACATGACACTGAGCAAAGTTCTCTGTGCTGTACAGCTGGTCCTTGTTGGTTATCCATTTTAAATATAGCAACGTGTACTGACACTCCTATTTTATAACCAACTGCAAATGCCACTGTGCTGAGTGTACTTAATCCCACTTATGGCACTGAATGGAACTTCACTTGAAAGAAAGAACCACTGATTTGGGTATAGCTGATAGAACTACAGCTTTTCATACACAGTAAATGTCTAAGACACATATTAACAATTCATAAGGTAGACTAGATTGTGTCCCATGGAGTTCAACTCTGGCTGAACGTTATATTCAACTGCAACAGAATTTCTAGAGGTGGCACCTGGCCATCTATAGTTGTAAAAGCTCCCCAGGTGATTCTAAACCATGATGAATTGGAGCCATTGCTCAGACCAATTAAATCAGAAGCTAGGTGGAACGGGACACAGAGTGTTATTTAAGAGCTACCCAAGTGGCTCTAAACTATAGTCTGCACTGAAACAAATTTCTTCTGAATTTATATTGTAAAAGAATCAGAGGTGGCCCTTCAAGACGCATTTTGGAAAGGGACCCAATATGACTTATGTGAAATGGAGTATTTCCTGCCATATCAATAAATAAGGATGTCACAGCCATTGGTGATTCTGACATTCCACATGTGAATTTCTGAGCCCAGAAAGCGCTGAGGAGTGGGGTCGGGGTAGGGGTAGGATGAGTGAAAAAGTGGCAGTGGCAGCCATCAGCCCCAGGCTGAGATGCACAGGAAAGGAATAACTTCAGGGAACCCAGAGTCTTGCGTCTACCCACACATAGAAAAGTGCTAAATTCCTTAACTTCAGATATCTGGTTTTCCTTAATTAACAATAATCTTTTGATGTTACAACTATCTGGTTCTATTGCAAACTTCTGTATAACCTGACTGACTCCTTTCCCTGCCTCCTGGGAACAGTTCTGTCAGGATTACTTGAGATGCTGTCTCCAGGTCTCGACGTCCTAAAAATTCCCATCTAATGGAACATAACTCTCAAGTCCTAGGCTGTGACTATTTTTTTGTTGACACTTGGTTTCAATGTGTGCAGTTGTACTAGAAAGTTGATCACAAGGTGGTATTCTACCATGTTACGGTTTCAGATGTTTCAGCTAGTGTGTATATACGAGCTAGCAGTTTGTTAAGTGCTTAACAGGCTTAAACAGTAGTCCACGTGCTTGATTGGCATTATTTCATTTAATCCTCATAACAATTCTATAAAGAACTGAGTGGGAAGAGTCTGATAGCACTGCCATACACAGGGCATCAAGTCCTAGACAGTCAAGGTTACACAGACTCAGGCAGTTTGAGAAAACACTTCTTTAAAATTGAGAGCAGGAAATGGGCCAATTATTATCTCCATAACTTTAAGATTCCCACTCTGACCAGGGCAGATGTTGAGAACTAGCATTCATTTGTAAATGGGTTACAGGGAGGAGGAGGGCCTCGTCCACTCACAGAAAAGAGGTCACGCTTATAAACTGACTTTCTGAAGTGTACACATTTCTCAAGCCTACGTGTTTCCTCTTTCTTCATTCCTTAGACTGTTAGATTAGTAGGATGTGATTAAATTGCAATTGCCCGCTTGTTTTCATTATCCACGGTTTAAATGAAATCTCATGCTTCTTTTTGCTGCTCAAGGGGTACTTATAATCTGCAGTAGAATTTTAAAGCTGAGTTAAGCATAACTCTCTGAGAACGATTGATACAGTGTTACAGTTGTAGCATAGAACACGCCAAATCCAAATTGATATACATTTTAAATTATTGGCACTATGATTCTAAATCTGCATATTGAAGGTGAAGACCACTGGGACATACTATTTTCTTTTTTAAATAACAATTTAAATCTTTTTTAATACTCTGAAAAGTGGGTGGTTTTTCCCATCAGATATTTTTTTCAACTGTAATTTTTATCTAAATAACTCATTTCCCCTATTTATCTCTTCACTTTTCTAAAAGAAATCACAGAATTTTAAAACTCAGGGTTCATCATTCAGATTGTCAAGGACCCTGAAACAGTGGTTTTTCCACCACAGAGGCTGAGTGCAGGCATCCACCCCACTTCCTACACCTCTACACTCAGCTCAATTCTTAGGTAAGTATAGATTTGTGGTTCTCAACTGGGAGCACTGTTGTTCCCCTTCCTCCCCAGGGAACATATGGCCATGTCCGGAGACATTTCTGGTTGTTATCACTGGGAGAGGAGGTAGTTCTGGCATCTGGAGGATAGAAGCCAGGATCCTGCTAACATGTTACATGCACAGGACGGACCCACAGCAAAAAATGATCTAGCCCAAATGCCAAGGATGCTGACACTGAGAAACCCTGCTAGAGAGGTTCTCCAAGATCCATTTTCCAACCACATATTGTATGATACCAGTTATATGAAATGTCCAGGATAGACAAACCCATCAAGACAGAAAGCAGATTGGTAGGTGTTTAGGGCTTGGGCAAAGGGAAATAGGGAGCAATTGCTTATGAGTATGGGATTTCTTTTCAGGTGATGAAAATGTTTTGAAACTAGATTGTGGGGATGGTTACAAACTTTGTAAAGATACAAAAATATACTAAAGCCCACTCAGCTGTACACTCTAAACAGGTAACCTTTATGATATGTAAATGCTAGGACAATAAAGTTATTAAAATTCTTTTTATAGACCTTTCATTAAGTAGCTTTTATTTCTGACTAAGCAAGGGCATTTTTGAATAGCTCTAGGTTTGGCTGGAGAATATTCTGTGGCAGCTCGTATTAAATGCAATTCTGTATTTTATAGGAAAGATTACAGACTTTCATTTTTTAAATTAAGATGTTCCCAGAATGTTATTGTTTTTTTCCATAATATTATTTGGTCTGGGGCCCTTGCAGATATTGCATTTATCTGTGAGCTAATAGGTCAGGAGTGCCTGGGACAGGGCGGGTTCCCAGGGGTCTGGTCTACTCTAGCTCTCATTGTGATGTAAAGATGGCCAAGTCAGCCAACCACTTCCCACTTCAACTTCCTCGTTCCTGACAAACTTTCATGTTACAAACCCAAGAAAGCAAGCATGGTGAGAGCAAACGCGTAATGCTTCGCTGCTGCCAGCTGTACACAACTCACATTCCTTGCCCTGGCATCCAGGTCTCTCTCTTCCCACTGGCCACTTGCATAACTATTTTTCGATCTCAAATCCCTGCTCCTGCCCAGTTGGTCTTCTTCTGCATACCCAAGCGCCCTCTGCATTTTTCCATTTCTGCTGTTTCCAATGACAAAGCCCTGTGATGGAATAGCCTTTACCTCTATTCAAATCCTCTGCATTCCCAAACTCCAGACACCCTTCTTCCTTTTTCCAAAGCCTCTGATTCACAGTAAATGATAGCATATTTTGGGTAAGGAATTGTACATTTAATTGCTAAGCATGGAAGCCCGACAAGATGTCACCTCTTGGACCTCGTCTTATACTCCAGCCTCGACCTCACACTATGCCAGCAGCACTGGCCTCCTGCCAGTTCCCCAACATGCCAAGCCTGCCTCCGTGTTGGTACCTTTGTGTTGGCTCTCCCTAAGAGATGCTTAGGTTTTGTTTAAAACTGGCCACCCTACTGTAACTTGCAACTCAGCATTTTAATGCCCCTTAGCCAGCTCGGTATTTCCTTTTTCTTAGCCCTTCTCATCTTTTAACATATCTTTTATTTCTCATATCTGTTGCTCATATTTGCTGTCTGCAAGATTGTGAACAGGGATCTCTGCCTTTTGTTCACTGATACACTCCATGCATGTAGAACATGCCTGGCATGTGGAAGGTAATCAAGTATTATTTAAACATGTTAAATGCTAGAACATCGGATGACACTTAATAAACTTTAGTTTCATCATCATTGCTGTCATCACCATCAGCTGTATCATCGAGGGCAACTCTTACATGCTTTTATTCCATACCGCTGCACTGTGTTTAACCTTTCCTGGTTCTGTATTTTATATACTGTATAAAGATGAGGTAAGCTTCTTAAGGGTAGAGACCAATGGCATGTGTATATTTTTGATATGTCTTCTTTTCAGATTGAGATATAATTCACTTGCCATGAAATTCACCACTTGAAAGTTTACAACTGAGTGGCTTTCAGTATAGTCAAATGGTTGTACAACTGTCACCACTCATCTAATTCCAGAACATTTCCATCACCCTCTTCATAAAAACCCCAAACCCATTAGTAGTCCCTCCCCATGCTTCTCTCTCCCACATCCTGGCAACCAGGAATTTAATTTCTGTCCCTATGGATTTGGTTATTCTGGGCATTTCGAAAAGGGAATCATACAATATACGGCCTTTTGTGTCTGGCTTCTTCCAGTTAGCGTCATGTTTTCAAGGCTCATCCATGTTGCAGCACTTGCCAGTACTTCATTCTTTTTTATGGCGGAATAATATTGTGTTGTATGGAGATCATGCCATATGTTTACATGTGTGCTAGGCTTTGAATATTACAGATATTCAATAAACTTTTCGCATTCCTGCTACATTATTTCCTCAGAGTTAGAGCAACTTCAAATGTAGTTAATATTCCAGACATACCATTCATGATGTGGCCTTTTAAATAGAAGTTTGGAAATAACTCTCAACTACTATCACTGAATTTTATATAATTGAGGGATGTGATAAAGAAAATACTAGCTGAAAAGCTGCTCACAGTGCTGGCCATGTTCAAAGAGCCATGAGCTAAAACAATAACCAGAATGGATACCAGAAATGACAACACAACCAGAACTGGAGACATTGCCTGCACTTAGGTTTCACCATTTATTTCTTGTTCCCTGTAGAATTAGCTGATCATATGAAAATAGTATTCTGACATTTTACACTTATGTCCTTGTGGGTAATTCCTTAAGAAATGAACATGAAAGGTATCCTACTGAATTGTAACAAAGTAAGAATTTTCTATCCAAAAACAACAGAAGAAATTCTGCATATCAAATATGTGAGAATGATCATTTCCAGCCTCTTGGGTGGTGAACTGTTTCCTTTGCTGTGTCTCCTTGAGCAAGTAGTGAAATTGTCAAAATATTGGAAATCATGTTTAGGAAGAGTCAATTGTATGCTCAAGACATTACCAGCTTCCTGTTACTGATGTTTCCCCATTTTCCAGGTAGTGAGGTAAGTATACAAGAGTTAAGAACACTGGCTCAGGTCAAGCATCACGGCTCAATGTCCCAACCATAACTCTAACCTATGCTGTCCTTTACCAAAGACAAGTTCTCTCCACCATAGCATATTGCTTTTGTTTGGAGACTACCAATCTGAGTATGTGTACATTGAATTCCCTTAGGAAAGTGCAACTTACTTTGGTGTATTTTGCTCAATAAGCAGAAATAAAAATGCTTGTTCTTATGTTACCTCTGTTAACACAGACATAACATTTTCACTCCTGACAGTTACCAGTTAATTATAACCCAAACAACATACTATCCATCTGCATATAATTTCCCTTACTGAAAACTGCTCCACCAGATACTTAGGAAATGCTTACAGACCTGACAAATTACAAGCTGTATGAGTTCTGTGTGTGCTTATATTATTCAGATAGCTTTCACTAGTGATCTAAAAGGGACCCTATAGCTTTTTAAAAATCATTTCTTTGGTCTTTGATTTGTATGTTCAGCTTTTATTCCCCCTGAGAATGAATATTAAATAAACCTAGGGCCTGTGAAAGATCCAGGCCTATCACTCAGCACTCTGTCTGAACAGGGATGAGCAATATTATACCCTAAACTTCTTGTATCTCTCCTGCATTTGTTCTGTTCACCAATTATTTAAAAGAAATAAAATCTTGGTTTCCCAAAAGCTTTCAGGAATAAGTCTCTTAGAAAACTACTGTTAACATTTTGGCAACTATCTCCCCAACTGGAGAAAGGGAGAGAGGGACAAGGAGGGGAAGAGGAAAGAGGAGGAGAAGCAGGATCATTTCAGAGCCAAAGGACTTCAAAAATCTTTTTTTCTACTTAACTATGTCACGAAGAGTTGGACACAACTGAACAACTGAACTGAACTGATGTATCACAAGCATCTTTCTATGTCACCAAATACAGATGGATACTCTTTATATGTGCTACAGTGGATTTGAACCAGTCCCCCATTGGGAGGCATTTTGTTCTAGATGTTGTTTCATAAACACTTCTATCTGCTTTATATTGTCCTTGGAAACAGCAGGCACTGCCTATAACTGACTTTCCCTGGTGATTCAGCGTGTGGGTATCCGTTCATGTCCAATCACTGCAGGGCCTCAGGCTGAAAGACTGAAGCGATCCCAGGGAAAATTAATATGCCCCTCCCCAGTCCAGCCAGAGGGCCCCTGGAAGCCTCTAAGTGGCCGCCTTTCCCACAGCCCCGCGTCTTTTGTTGTCGCTGTGCTCCTTCTCTACCTTCCTCATCCCTTTCTCCTCCACAAACACAGACATAGGCCGAGAGCGTGTTCACTTCCTGAAGGTGGAAAGGACCATCTGTTCCAATACCCTCTCCTAGCATTCTCCACCCCAATGCAGAGTGAATAATGCTTCTAGAAACTGTGAGCAGTTTGAGAATTGGGTCACTGACCTATTCATCTTTGTGCTCCAGCGCCAATGACCGTGCTAGGCATATACGAAGTGCTCGGCAGTGGCTACTGAAGTTAGATCACAGTGTTGGCCTTTGAGGGATAAGAGTTTAGGGTCCTAGGACTATGTCCCTTTACTACAGTGCTGTTGTATTTCCTGCTGCTTCAGTAAAGTTTCTTTTTTTCATTTTAGGACTCTTGGGGCTTGCTGAGCCAGTCACCACCTTTGATCACCACCTTGAATACCATCACCATGCACTTCTGTCTTCTTATATATGCCATTCTTCTTTCTAATTCTTTACCCCGTTACTGCTTTTCTGATGCTTTTTTTTAAAATCCCAAGTCTACTCACTTATTAAACGTTGTTAGCCAGTAGAAGATTCCTGTTTTTCCCCATAGCTTCAAATGACCAGCCATAAAACAGTTGAGTCCAGGATATTCTGGAATATGTACTGATGGCTTGCAGTCACTAAAATACGTGAATATGGGTGAGAGAGGTTAGGTTTTTTTGCTATTATTCTTTTCAAATTACACCTTCAGCTGAAGCCTAGAAAGCTAATAATAATAATAACAAAACTTTATTATATCAAGCAAATTAACTCAGTTTCAAATAAGGAAAAAAATCAATTTTATCTATCATAGTATATTTGCTTGTAATATATTACACTTTAAACTAACAGGTCAGAGCCAAATATAATGAGGATGTTGTGATAACTGATTCTAAATCCTTTACAGCATCTCCCTTTTTAGGTCCGTATCAGAGGCTGTTTGCATGAAAGTCCGTAGGAGCACTGACAACAATACCGAGGTATCCATCGTAGTTGTTTAAAAGCTCATCTAAATTACTGCAAGATTTCTTTGTTTAGGAGACTCCACATAGATTAAGGACATTTGAAAGATTTTCGTTATATCCTGGATAATTTCTCTACATTTTCATCAATTAATTGACACATTTATCCAGCACCTACTTTGTAAAAGAGATTTTTCTAGCTACCAAAGAGCTCCCAAGGAAGTATGACACAATACCTGACTTTTAAAGGTTGCAAAGGGAAGTCAGTGTGTTTATTGGAATCAATGAGTGATGGTGTCCCTGGGTTCTGAAGAGGGTACAATTCTACTCCAGCAAGGCACCCAAACAGCCTGGAACCAGCCTGGAGAATGATATTTTCTTTTAAGTAAATGTCTACACAAGAAACACCTAAAATCTGACTTTAGTTCCAGCCAGATAAGAAAACCCACTCGGGAAATTATTCTAGAATACTAGAGAGTTATAGATCTGCTTTAAAGGAAGATTCAAGAAACAGGCTCCTACAGATGATAGGAAAGTCTTCTGGAACTCATAACACCTCACTTATCCAAACGTCACTAGCATATCTCGACCACTGCTGAAAACCAGGAAGTTGAGCAAAGGGGGAGAATGCAAAAACAAAACAAAATATCCTCCCAGCATTAAAAAACCAAGGCCACAATACTGAAAGTTTTGAGCTTTTCTCATAAGTAAGCCTCCCAGGCCACCTCAGCTTAGAGCACCTCTTTACTTACAGTCCACACATATTCCTAACATGCTTGGCCATGTGATTTTCCAGCATACTGTAAATCAGAAGATTACAAGGGGAGAAGTTGCTAGCATAAGGAATGTGAGAACAGCAAAGTGTGATGGGTTGTAAGTCAAGAAAAAGAGTAACTATGAAAAAATGGCCGAAAGAACTTATTAAAAAACTATAAAGCACCACATGAAAACTTTCTGTATGCATGAAATCTGTTGTTGTTGAGTATCTAACGTTTTGTCTGAGGCCAGGCATTGCAGGAAGTGAAGCCATTTAAGATATGCCTCCGCTCAGAGCTCAAGGGGTGCTTAAGGCTCTTGATTTCCATGGCTTCTCTTTACTAAGAGTAGTTGATTGGGACAAAGTAAGGAGTGTGACGGCAGTGGGTTAGATTCTAGTTGCCTGGGATTAACCCATGCTTGGCTCATCTCTTTTCATACTCCGGGAGTTGGTGATGGACAGGGAAGCCTGGCGTGCTGCAGTGCACGGGGTCGCAAAGAGTCAGACACGACTGAGCAACTGAACTGAATTCCCTCATCTCTGACCACTGGCAGGCAGGGACCATTTGGTTCTTGATTTGTGCCAAAATCCCAGTCTGAGGTCCTTCTACATGAATTGCATGTCCTGCAGCCCCTGCTTGATTCCACAAAAATCAGGAGGGAGTTAGAGCAGCTGTTTCTGGGCCAGAAGGTGTCTGAATGTAATGTTTTTGTAACCCTTTCTCTGATCTTCCTTGTTCCCATTAAGCAAGAATGGGAATCTATAAGGGCATTTATTCACTAGTAATTTTGGAGAAAAGATTTTGGAAACAGGAATAAAATCATTCATGTATCAATATTTGTCCCCCAAGTAATGCAAATGGTCCTAGGTTCATAAGTATTCCACATATATATTTGAAATTAATGCATAAGGGAATAAAGATACATTCTGGGTCATTCTATCACAGATATTCCATAGATATTTCCATAGAGGAAAATATTTTATTTTGTGATGTATTTTTGAAATAGTGATTTAAAGAAAAAAAGAAAATATTTGATGTCAGAGAATAAAAAAAACAATAACTCAAATACTTTGGAAATGTTATAGCCTCTACCTAACAAAATAAGCCTAGTAAGTTCAGTCTAGTAAGTTCTGTTTTGTAAAGTTAACTTATTCATAAATGAAACAACTGCTTATAGGAAAAATTTTTCAATTGAAAAACATTGAGTAACTGTTAAATTGCCTGTGGGACCTAAATTAGCGGAAGAGATTTCAGGCATAGAGATCCATATTTTAGTACCTTGGGATATTTTAGTGACTTGGGATATTCAGTGGGGAGAAATTAATAGAAAGAACCATATTGTTTCTATTGTATTTGCCATTATACTGAACAAGTGCCCATGGTGGATTGGCAATGACTCACTATTTGATGGACCAGAGAAATTAATGCCATAATAAAGAATCATTTTGCTGATCCTTGTGGCCAAATGTATGACTCTCATTGTTGAAAGGTGAGGCAAAATAATGAGACACATTTTATAAACCTACAAAACCACTATTCGTTCGCAAATGACTTGTCCTTAATCTTTTCAGGCACTTCAACATATGTAGTTAAATAAAATGAGGAGAAAGATTGCAAAAGCATATAATATGATCTACATTTTCCTTCCTCTCCCTCGTACTGTCCCTCCTACTCTCCCTTATCTCCTTGCCACACACCTCCCACCTCCTCTCCCTCCAAGTAAGCTGATATCAATTCTCCATCCATTTTGCAACTTCCTTCAAAAGGAATCTTTCTTACCTTTGAAATATAATAAATACACTCATGAATAAATGCAAACTATGGACACAATTGACTTTTAGAAGCATATTCTATGTTCCCTTTCAATCACATACTTGCCTCTTATAACTTTCCACTTTCTCTTTTGTAATTTCTCTCTATCTCTATGGTTGAAAGGTCTACCTTACCTTTCTTCACAATGGTTATTCATTTTCTACTAATTCATCTCCAAGGATTATCTTAGAATCTTATTTGTTAGCATTTTTAAACAGTAACTGTGTGCCAAGTGCTGGGGTGGAAGAAGGTGATAACTTTCCATTCCCCCCAGAGATGTCTCTCATTTAGTTTTTACACAAATCCTCTTGGTAGGCTCTAGAATTCTCCTCATTTTACTGATGAGAAAACTGAGGCTCAGATAGGCTACATATCTTCTCAAGTCCCTCAACCCTTGGTGAAGCTGGGTTCAGGACCCACAGGTAAGTCTAACCTCCAGTTCTTAATACTGTATTGCTTTTCATGGATATTATCTCCTTGAATGTAATTCAGCCAATGTGGAGTATCAATATAAAGATATATGTACATGAAGAAACTTTAGAAATATTACTTAAGTAGTCAAAAAGATCCAGCTATACTGCTAGCAGTATCTGGGCATATAATGAGAATTTCCTTTATTGATTGAATAATGATAGACTCCTCATCAGCTACCTCTTATCAATAGTCACAAATTCTGTTTTTTAAAATATATTCATCTTTTTAAATATTCTTTTCCATTATGGTTTATCACAGAATATTGAATATAGTTACCTGTGCTATATAGCTGTTGCTGTTTAGCTGCTAAGCCATGTCCGACTCTTTGCGACAGCTTGCTCAGCTCCCCTATCCATGGGGTTCTCCTGGCAAGAATACTAGAGTGGGTTGCTATTTCCTTCTCCGATAAATTTTGCTTTTTTACTGATCACATTTTAGAACAAAATAAAAGTCCATATTCTTTACTAAGGTAGAAGAATAAAAAAATTTAATGGCTAGACTGGAGGTCCTCTCAGAACAGGGCTTTGGTTGTTGTTCAGGCAAAGGGGAGGCTGCTGTGAACATGGGGATAAGATAACTAAAAGGACAGTTAGGAGTCTCTGAAAGAAAAAAAAAAAAAAAAAAAGAGTAAACCGGATTTGCTTATGAGAGAATGTGGGATTGGGCCAGAAGGATGTAGGTTAAGAAGGGCCATCATACTAAGAGAGGCTGAGCTGCTGTGTGGGGTGGGGGGGCCAGGGTAATGCTTCCTGTGATATACATTTGTTTGCAGGAATTAAAATGTGTTTTTAAGTGTGTGGTGTGGTATGTGGTATGTCCCTGGCCTTGTCCTTCAAATCATGAGTAAAAGTTTGGTTACTGGGAGAACCTTGAGTTCATGGTGGCTTGGATGGCAGATGGGTTACCGAATGAGGCCAAGGAGAATGGTCTTTACCCTCTCTTTCAGTGGACACCAGAATGGTGATAAAGGTGATAAAGGAATCACCTTTATCACCATAAAGGTTGATAAAGTTTGGAGAAGGTGATAAAGGAATTTTCACAGGGAACAGAGAAAATATCTTCAATGGAAGTAGCAAAAAGAGCAGTGGTGATCTTGAAATTATAATTCCTTAGAGAATTGTTGGCAAGAGCTTTGGGATTTTACCAGAATGAAGATTTCAATCAATTTATCCTGATCTGAGGGCTGGGGAACCCTAAAGGACACATTGATTAGACTATAGAAACTCAACCATCTAACATTTTTTTGGTAAAGAACAATGTTATGTTCATTAGAACCAGGGAACAGACAATGACATGGCTGTTTCTTAATAGTAAATCTGAATATATCAGCATGTGCAGTCAACTCATTTGCTGACCTAAAAACAGACTGATGAAATTTTTTGCCTGTTAAACCTATTATTGCCTATAATGAAAGACTATATGCACTAATCACAACATACAGTCTTATATTTGATCACAGCTTCTAAAAGTCATGATGCAGGGATTTTTAGTTACACTCAACACATTTTTCCTTCAGAAACCTGATTGGTTGCTCTAGATGCTGTGAATGGTATAAAATGAGCTCTTAGTTGGAAGAAATCTAAAGAATCAAGCATCCCTGAGTTTCAGACAGAAACTTACTGAGTACGTGTGTTCAAAGGTATGTGGATTTTATTCACAATTTGGTATCCTTTCTATTGTACTTACTTCTTTTTCTGCATTTCATGTTCAAAAGATGCAAATGTGTTCTATATTTCTAATAACTTATGTTGTCAATATTCAGTTGCTTCTTCAGCTGGACCATGATTAAATTAAACTGATTACTTAAATGAATTGTTACTTTCCCATGCACCAAAATGTTTGTCTATATTTCTTTAAATTTTAGGCCCAGAATCTCAAAGCACTTTTCAGGGCCAAATTTCACAGCAAAATATTTAATTACTTATCAATTAAGGCAAAAGTAAATTTTCACAGGCTGTGATACAATACTTTGAAAAACATTTCATTTAATTCCATCAAACAGAACCATCAACAAAATGGTTTTCCTCATTAATGCAGACTTCAAAAAAAACAGATTTAGGAGGTAAAAATGTCAGTGTACTTCTCATAGCCTGCATTATTACACTCGATACTCATTTCCGATGCAAATTTAAGGCTTTTCTTCTGACAGTTCTCAAAGTTAGCCAGTAATTTGCACCACAAGGCAATGTATTTTAGGATGGCTTGTTTTGCTTCATGTTCCAAGGGTCTTATTTGTGGAATAATTACAGTGCAGTGTCAAACAAAAGGAAAATGTCATCATCTAAATATGGAATCTTTTCAATAAAAGCCATTCGACATTCAGAGAATAACAGGATATTAGCACCATCCTCTCCCCTCTCTTCAACCACATCTTTTGCTCCACATCTGGAGCTTAAGGATGTTACCTGAGGGTCTGAAGTCCTGTCAGTCAGAACACCTGAAATTAAAATCCACTCCTTCCTTATTCTATTTTCTCGGACGACTGATCTTTAACAGTAGCAGTGCTCAGGTGGATGGTACCAAAACCAACGTTTCTGAGCCTCCTGGGTTCTAACAGTATCAAATAGTATGCACCTTGATGATCTCAGTTTTAGAGTTAATTCTATTTTTAATCATTTTAATTATAACATACATTTAGCTTCTATGACTCTACAGGCTATATAGGTATAGGAAAATGGCCTGCAAATTCATGCCATTTATGTCCCTAAAGCTTGTTCAGCTCTCAACCTACATGAAAAACATCTTTATTACCACTGTAATTTCAGAAATAATAAAAAGGGTTGAGAACTGGAATCATACAGGAGTGAAGTAATCTCACAAGAAATGGTCCATCCTTTTTATTAGCAACAGACTAATATAGATTTTTATGTGGGCTTTATGAAGCATTAATTATGTCCTTCTTTGAGAATAGATAAGAAAAATGGGTGTTGACTTGTATTTCAGGGCTATCAAGAAATGGGGACCTGGATTTTGTTTGCCTGCCTCCTGGGAGCAGCCTTCTCTATGCCTGTGAGTAAAACCCCTCCTCCAAAAGTAAATGTCCAGCTTCACAAACTTGGAAACAAAAGTCTGCCCCACAGTGGGTAAGCGTTAGGGTTTAAAACAGTACATGACCAGATTTCCTCAAATATCTCTGTGCTTAAGAAACATTTTGAAGAGCTTGTTATAAAAAAATGGATTCCCAGATGCTTCTGTCAAAGATTCTCATTGAGTACAGCTGGGGTGGGGCCCAGGACTCTGTATTTTAACAAGCACCCCAGGAGATTCTATTGGAACAATTAGCCTGTAAATATCATCACCCATCTCTAGATGGAGGAAACTTTTGGAAGGGACCCTTGAAAGGCCTCCAGAGAAAGTATTCAACCAGCCTTAGGCAAATATTACAAAAATGTCAGTTTTCTCTACAATTCAGCTTTTCACAAGTGTCCAAATATTTTCCTGCTCCCCCATGTCCACTGCTGTTGACCTTCAGAGGGTAAGATTTTGTGTTAGGAATTCCTTTCTTGAACCATCTCCCTGTTCTAAGAGCCCTCATCCTTTCGGGTGTACCTGTTAAGTGAAGGACGTCCGTGTGGTTGTCTGGAATCCAATCTATGCTCAATACATATGGATACATGTTATATTCAGATGTACCAAGGGCTGGGAGGTCTGACCAATTCTCTCTAAATACAGGTACACAAGAGGTTAGATCACATGCAGGCAAAGCAGTATCCATCTGTTTTTCAGTGGCCTAAAGAGCAGTTGATACAACCAGAAGCCAGCAAAGCTTGAATATCTGCCTCCTCTCTTCCTCTCTCACCCATAAGACCAAGATTCTGTGCTCTGCCTTCCTGAAATCCTGCATTGTGGCAATTCCTAGGTCCCTGAGGGGACCAGCATTGCAAATTCAGTCCCTTTTCCCGTCTTCAATTTAACACCCCTATTCTCTGAGGGCTTCTATCAAGAATATAGAGGAAAGGCAGTTAACTAAAAGGAAAACAATTCACACTCAGATGAGAAGAATAAACCCTCTTATGAAATCTGAGCATTTTAAAAGAACAGAGCCTTAATCAGCTCACAGTCTGAGGGGGATGGTCTGAAAGGTCCTCCTCTCCCCCTTCCCCCCACCCCTCAGGGCCAACCAGAATTCCACAATGCAGGCATCAATCACTTGGCCTCCACTTTTGACAAGACAGACAGTCTTGGTTTCAATAATTATTCAGGTTGTTTTTTATTTTGAGCTTCAAATTTTTTCTACCATAGAAACATTGACAGAATCATACAAAGATGACAGAATAATAAAAAGAATCAGCCAAAACTTCATAAATCAACTCTCATTTCCCATGTGATTTATACTGTTTCCACTGTACCACACCCATCTTGTTTTCACATGCATTGATTCACACGTAGTTGTTTCTTTTGTTGCTGCTCATGTGTTATTTACTTAGCACGCCAATTATGAGTAATATCTTTTACTTAACCACATAGCCACCTCCTGATCTATAAGGGAATGTTCGTGAGACAATTCTCTTCTTGCTGGCATTTTGTAATTGTGTAAGAAAAACATACCCTTCTTCCCAACTTGGAGTGAGTTTTGAGACAAGGAATATTGCCTGCCATATCAGTAAACAAAGGATGTCACAGTCATCAGTGATTGCAGCCCCCTTCAGGGTGAGCTGGTGAGCCCTAGGGGACCTCAGGGAGGAAGGAATACCTGCCATCTAGAACCCATCAGATTGCAGTCACTCCCAAAAGTGAGCCCTGAGGAAGCTTTCAGGAAAGGCGAACACAGGACGCTGGCCCCAGATAGCTGAGCTGCAGACCAAAGGAATGATTTCAGTGAGCCCAGACTCCTCCCCCTGCCTGTATACAGAGAAAGCACTACAGATATCTGGTTTTCTTTCATTAACAATACTCTTTTGACATTCAGTCTACCTGCCCTTTGTTACAAAATTCTTATATATCCTGGCTCCCCACCATCGCCTCCTCGGAGCAGTTCTCTCTGGGTAACTTGAGATGTTGCCTCCTGGTCTTGAAGTCCTAAAAATTCCCGCTGAAGAAACTATAACTCTCAACTTTTAGGTTGTGAATATTTTTTCAGTAGACAGCTTCATCAAGAAATAAAATGATGGGTGGGCTAGAGTAAGACTGATTGACAACATGGATGGAGAGGTGTCTGAAGATCAGGGGAGGATAAATGTGTGCTGGTTTCTGTTCCTAGGACATCTAGTTGTTCTGGACCTCTTTAAAATAAGAGGGCTCCTCTCCTACACAGGGCACATGTTCAAACTAAAAGTAGACCTCAAATATATTCTGCACTATATAGATTTTTTAAAAGTAGCTGCAGTCTCTCTTAATGTGAAAATTGCATATTGACTTAATCTCTTTCCCTCTCTCTCTCTCTCTCTCCCCTTCTTTCTCTCCCCCTCCTTTTTCTCTTCCTCTTTATCATTCTTTTTCTTCTCCTTTCCCCCTTCCTATAAAAGCTACCACCTCATCCTGGGCACCCTGGTTATATCAACTTCAGCTATGAGGTAATTTTTCTCTTTACTAATTTTGACCATTGTTTGAGTTAACGATGCCCTGGGCTCTGTAAAGAATAGTGTGTTGATTCTTCATTCGAGATGTTTCTCAGTCCCACTTTTTCAGTTCTCACTACCAGCTTCCTGGTTTAAGCCCTGGTGGGTCATCCCAAGCCTTCATTGCCCCAGAACCCTCCTACCTGGCCTCTCTGACTCAGTTTCTCCTCCTTATATGGCTATAAAGTTTATCTCCCATGAACTACCATTCAGGGGGACTGCACGGTAGGGCAGAAATGAACTCTGGCTGAACAGCTTTGTTCTATCCCAGCCTGTAAAACATGGGGAATCAGGTAAGATATTATTTAAGATCCTTTCCAGCTGGAAAACTCCCAATTCTAAGATATTCACACTCTGTGTATCTCCCTCATTTGTCCTTACTGAAATATTAGTGACCAACTGGTCTGTGAGAGCAATGGAAAGCATGAGATTTCCGGAAATTGGGTTTGAGGCTCTCCTCACCCCCATACTTACCATGAGACATTAGGTCAATCATTTTCTCTCTCTAGAACTTTGGTTTCCTCATCTGGAGAAGGGAAATAATGATAATACCCTGCCTTCAAAATATTGTTTGGGGAGCAAAATAGTTAAGCAATATCAAAGGTGCTTTGTTAAGTATGACTTGAGCAAAGTTAATAATTGTTTATTGTATTGATATCAAATACTGTACTACTATCTGAAGGAGTCGCTGGACCTGGGGTGAAACAAATACATACTGCTTAGAAAGAAAGAAAAATCTTACTTCCTTCATAGGTTCAAATGACAATTCATGTGTTTGTTTACTCATACAAACTGAGGAAAAGTGTTAATAAAAATTTGAGGCAAGATTTTCTGTTATATCTTAAAAGGATGACATATGTGACCTGAAAACCTGTGTTTCTAGTATGAGGGACAGTGTGTCTGCCTCTTTTATTTTTTTTCATTGTTACATCACATCAAAAAAGGATATAATTAAAATTATATCACATTAATTTTCTGTTTTTTCCTCTTGTAAAGAAGAGCAGGAGCTGAGGAATTAAACAGACTTACAGTTTTTATAATTTCAGTCAAGCTCATGAGCCTCTAACTCTCCATGACCTTGTCTGTAAAAGTGAAAGTGATGATACTTGCCTCAGAGTTTCTAAGAAAACATGAAAAATGTGTGTGACGGCTGTAAGGTGGAACCTCACACATAGGAAGCACCTAACAAATGTCTACCTTATTCTTTCTTCCTCAGAACTCCTATTTTCAGGGTATCAGTATTGACGAGACTGCATTAGTGAGTCTATATTTCATGCAACTAAATTAAAACAAATGTATTCTAATCTCTCTTTCTCTTAAGGTGCTCACCCCTCTGAAGTGGTACCAGAGCATGATAAGACACCCGGTATGTAGATTTTTTTGGTTCTTTATTCCCTTAAAATATTAAGCATGCATTTCAATTCCCTTTTTAAGTGAGGCAACATATCTATGCCACATATAGACACTAATGGGAACTCTAGTTGGTAAGCGGTCAAATCTGTATACACAGTTAGAAATTCTTGCACAGGAAAAGAAAATTGAGTAAATATTAATATTGCCATAATGACAAAGAAAACATTGCTGCTTCTCCAGTTGGAAGTCAATGGAGCTGATGGTAAACCTCACTCTTTGTTTCTCACCAGTACCCTTCCTATGGTTACGAACCCATGGGTGGATGGCTGCACCACCAAATCATTCCCGTGGTGTCCCAGCAGACTCCCCAGAATCACGCCCTGCAGCCTCATCACCACATCCCCATGGTGCCAGCTCAGCAGCCCGTGGTCCCCCAGCAACCAATGATGCCAGTTCCTGGCCAACACTCCATGACTCCAACCCAACACCACCAGCCAAACCTCCCTCTGCCCGCCCAGCAGCCCTTCCAGCCCCAGTCCATCCAGCCGCAGCCTCACCAGCCCCTGCAGCCCCTGCAGCCCATGCAGCCCTTGCAGCCCTTGCAGCCCCTGCAGCCCCAGCCACCCGTGCACCCCATCCAGCCCTTGCCGCCACAGCCACCTCTGCCTCCGATATTCCCCATGCAGCCTCTGCCCCCCATGCTTCCTGACCTGCCTCTGGAAGCTTGGCCAGCAACAGACAAGACCAAGCGGGAGGAAGTGGTGAGTATACCTTGAAGTCACTACAACACTTATGAAAATGGTCGAGCGAAAATGGCCCCCCAGAGATTGAAAATCTCTCACAGTCCAAGGCCTACAGTTTCAGTAGCTACAGCTACAGCTCAGTGATTCAGTTAGTCCAAGTGTGTGCTGTAAGTTTATATTATAAATGAGTTCATCTATATGGCTTAGAATTAACACAATAGCTTTTATGGTGGGTTTAAACTCTATAATTACTTTGAATTCCTACCAGAATATCTATTATTGAAACCTGCTAATTTTACAGACAGTACTATAAGGGAACATTAGTTCTTTTTATCTTTCAAAGGTTTGACCAGCAAGAATAGGCTAGAATTGAACTGGAGATTTCTTTTTAAAGGGTAATTTTTGCCAATGAGGGGATGCAGATATTTGAACAGGTAGGTGGGAGGTGTCTTTAAAAACCTAAAGGAAAATTACTTGTTTAAAGTGGTTTTTAATCTAACTTGGAGGAAGCTAAAGAAGACAGATTGCTAGATTCCTTTTCAGTGCTGGGATTCTGTAGATTAAGCTTTTAGCAGTAAGTCTTCACAGTAAAGGACAAAATATCCTTTCATTACAGAAAGCTCTTTCCCACTCTTCCAAGTGAGTGGGAAATAGTCAATAAGCGAGCCTTATCCATATATATAAACCCTCACTTTTGTGTATGAGATTATGTAATTCTTCTGTATGTAAGTCTTCAAATGCAATTCCAAGCTATGAATGTTATTAATGATTTTCTACTGAGAAGGTGAGGGGTGGGGTAGAAATGACCTGGATGGGGAGCCAGGATACCTGGGTTCCAGTTATAACTCTGCACCCAAAAAGGAGATGCTATTTAACAAGTCACTTCGACTATATGGGTGTTTTCCCTTTAAAATGAGAGGAAGTAACTAAATCAGATAACTTTCAAGCCTTTGTCTAAGAACAAATACCATAGTTTTCCAGTAAAAATTATATGTTATATAAGGCTTCAAAATTATGGGCATATTTGTGGAGAATACAGGCATATTTGTGGAAAATATGGAGCATATTTGAAAAATGATTGTATCCCAAATAATCTGGTGCCTACAGTTGATTATTCTAGTCTAAGGTACAGGTTACCTCTTTGTATAGAAAATGTGTTTATCTCAAAAAAGTACATTTATCTCTTTATTAATAATTAATGTCATGAACTTTATAAACCTTGCCAGAGCGATTCAAGGAAAGGTGATTTTGGGTAGGTAGTTTGAACTCTTTAAAATTCCCATCTAAAATTAGAATTGTCTTAAGAAAATAAAGTGATGAGTTCAGAAATGACCATACAGAAAGTACTCAACAAAAGATAGCAATTGTTATTTTATTATTCAATAATTGTTTTAAGTATTCTGAAGGCAGGGGCCTCCATCCTGACACCTCATATCTAATTACTATGAGACAACAAAGAAAGTTTGAAAATTACAGAGTTCAACTTCAAGGGCTATAATATTGTTTTGGCAAAATTGAACCCATATTTGTTACTATAAATGGTACTCACGAAGAATATTTGTAAACTGTTTTACTTGCTTCTTTTGCAATTTTTTTCCAGGATTAAAAGATCAGAAAATGAGAAGAGACCTGAAGTAAATACTTCAGTTGCTTTCAGAAAGACACAAGAACACAAAGATTTTTTCCTACCACCACCTTACTTAGTAAATTCTGTAACTAAAAATAAGCAAACAATAAAAAGTTTAAAAAATCATTCCTGATTTTGTGCTGAATTAAACTTAACATTTCATGTAACTGGAAAGAAGATATTATAAATGGATCTTCTTGAATAAGATAAGAACTGCTCATTTACACCTACAAATTGACCATTCTGCAGGCAAATGAGGACTATGTTTCTTTTTAGAGACAATTTAAATTATACCATCTCAAAACTTTAAAAAAATAGAAGTTTATATAGTAGTTGTAGTAGTTGGTAGTGTGAAAAATTATGAAGAAGTATATAGTCACTGAGCCAGAACAAAATGTTGTTGTTCAGCCGCTCAGACATGTCCAACTCTTTGTGACCCCATGGATGGTAGCCCACCAGACTCCTCTATTCGTGAGATTTCCCAGGCAAGAATGCTAGAGTGGGATGCCATTTCCTCCTGCAGGGAATCTTCCCAACCCAGGGATCTAATCTGCATCTCCTGCATTGGCAAGAGAATTCTTTACCACTGAAACACCTGGGAAGCCAGAACCAAATGAGGGGAAGTTTATATGAAGAATTCTTTACATTAAAAAGATAAGCTTTTCTGAAATGTTTATATTGCAAAACAAATGAAAACTTGGAGCACTGGCTTTATACTTCACACCACATTAGTAACCAAAATCTGGTCTTTTGATCTCATTCTACTGAAAGCAATTTTTTAATGAAATTATGTGATACATAAAATAATGTACTGAATTTTAAATCTTTGAGGTATTTTCCTAAGAAAACTTACATTAAATGGAGCTTCAAATAGGGAATCACAGTGGTTTTATATACAAGTCATTTCTTTCACTTCATAATCTTTAAGATGATAAATTCTACTGTATAGTCTTCAAAATGCTAACAGATGCATAAAATGGACTCAATACAGCTTTACTTTCCCACTTATATTTATATTTGAATTCTTTTTTCCTCCTACACCCAAACAGAATTGTAAACAGTTTTTTTAGTGTTTATATTACACAATACCCACAGTAACTTTATTCCAATACCTTTAATGATTAAGGCCCCTTAATCATTTTCTGGAATGAATAAACATAACTGGGAGGGTGTCAATATTCAAGCAAATAACCTGATTTTAAAGAATTTAGAATAAATAAAAAAGTCAGAAAGAAAGCTTTTAATCAACTGACATAGGCCAATTTTAATCAATTTAGTATGTATTTATTAATCACCCGCTAGGGTAAAGCACTATTCCATGTCCTGATAAAAATGGTAAGTCCCCATCCTTAAGGAATCTAGAATCTACCAAAGGGCTAAAATAAGCTCACAAATAATGATAAGAGAAAGCCTAATAGTGTTAAGACCATGGCAGAAGTGTAGTCAAAATGCCTTGGCAAATATGAAAGAAAGTGCTAGTCGCTCAGTCATGTCCAATTCTTTGTGACCCCATGGACTGTAGCCCGCCAGACTCCTCTATCCATGGGATTCTCCAGGCAAGAACACTGGAGTGCATTGCCATTTCTCTCTACACGGGATCTTCCTGACCCAGGCAGATAGTTTTCCTCACCACTCGGTCCTTGTTGGCAGTGCTGGAATTAATCCCAGCATCAGGCTTTCCACAAATTCAGGAGGGAGGAGCCCCCTCCCCTGTCCCACAGAACAAATGCTCACTCCTCCAATTATGGCATCAATTACTATAAAATACCATATCCACACCAAATGTGGCATCTGTTTCCCTCATTAGTGATTGGTTTAGTGATTGGTTGTGTTGGAAGCTGAACAATGAATGAGGCTGAAAGGGAAGTCTAATAGGAGAGGCAGAGCTTCTGGGAAAAAGAATTACCCTCTAATTAAAACTGTGTACCTAAGTTGTTACCGAGCCTGTAAAGCAATTTTCCTTCAATTGAAAAATAAATACATTAAAAAAGAAAACTGTGTATACACATGCTAGGGAAAAGTGCTCTTCTGTCTTTGGATCTATTTGTTTGAAAATGTGATGCCTGGAGTTGTGTCTGCCATCTTGTAACCAGGAGGGACAAGTAGAAAGGCAGAAACTCTCTAGGTCTTCAGTGCCCCTGAAATAACCAACCTTAGAACCATCTATCTCTAGATGAATGATGCACTCTATTTCCATGCTAGTGTCTTTCAATTGTGGGTCCTAATTGATTAGTGGGTCATGACATCGACATCAAGAGCCCTATCATTTATGTCATGCCAGCAAACTTTCTCTTCCAACAATGTGATGCTTATATGGTCAGCACTAAGGAGAATTGTTTTGTCAATGACTTTCCTGAAAAAAAAAAAATCCAGTAGAAAGATAGGAATATATATACTGGTATAGTCTCCAAAATATATGCCCCTACCACACTTTGTCTTCCACAGCTCATGAAAATATTGCCATTATGTTTATTCGTACTGAGAAACATTTTCAGGATATAAGGAATGATGTTACTTGAAAACTATGTGTGATATTGGAAAGAACACAAAATTTCAAACCAGACTGGAGTTGCTTTCAAGTTTTCTGATATAAGAGGATTCTCTATTTGGGAAAGTCACTGACAAAATTATTCTTGTCTTATAATAATTCAAATTATATACATATATTCAAACCACATATTTGAATTACAGGGAAAAGTTCAGGCTCTGGACTCTCTCACTATGGAATGAGGTGTACTGCGTAAGTGACAAGAAACTGAAACTTCTGTATTAAATGCCCAAACATATGTTTTAATAAACCATTTTCTGCAGAAGGAAATGGCAACCCACTCCAGTATTCTTGCCTGGAAAAGTCCATGGACAGACGAGCCTGGCGGGCTGCAGTCCATGGGGTTACATGACAGAGCATGTGTGCATGAGGGTGGAGGGTGATGGGTTGGTAGCAATAAACTGGTAGAACTAAAAAAAATAAATAAACCATTTTCATCATAGTCTTCTATAATGGACATGCATGTTAACCACAACATGCATGCAGGATCTGTTTGATGGTCCAGAATCAGACTTATGAACATCCATCAATGAAGCGAGATGTCTTGGAAATTCAGAAGCAATAAAGCTTTCATGCCTGTTTTAATTGCCTGATATTACTTAGACAGTCTAATCATTCCTTTCTGCTCCAGGCAATTCCTTCTTTTTGTTAGTGTATTTTACATCTTCTAATGTGTAGGTTACTTTGTATACATTTTCTTCCTAACAAAATAAAGTACACTGACCTTTGGATTGTTACTCTGGAAGTTCCAGTCACTTTGAGATTATTTAATTTCCTGATTGCCTATCTGTGGCAGATGACTGCAGTCAACAACCTACATGTAGATATGTGTGGCTACCTAGTGTAACACAAAGTATCACCACGTAATACTTACACCACATACTTTGTAAGCATCACCACGTAATACTTACAAAGCTGATGTAAATTAAATAAAAAGGAGCATTTATAATTCATTCAAACTCAAGCTTAGTTGCCCAGTGTTGTATGTTTTTGAATAAAATATGGAAGAAAAATCACTAGATAATAATGACTAAGAGTCAAAGTATAGGCTGAAATAAATAGCAACACTGATCATAAATACACTAATAAACACAAGCATATATAAAAACTTCTTAAATCAGCAAAAAAAGAAACACAAGAGTATATTATTGTCAAGGGTGTGCTATGTCTTTGAAATTAAGCTAAAAATACAGATGAAGTTGAGTAGATAACCTCAAGGAAATTCTCATCTCACCATAACCACTCCCATGTCACTAATACATTTAAAAATCTGTTCTGCTCTCATTCACTGCTTGTTGGTGAGGGTTTCAATATCCATAACTTTTCCAGCGTGCAAATATATGTCTAGGAATTACCCAAAGAGAGTCATCAAAATGTATGGTAAGACATGTTCAAAGATGATGATTATGTATTCTACTGAGAACCTGCATCTCTCTGAAATTTGTCTATATGTATCTGAAGGAATTATGTGGCAAAAAGTATCTCTAGAAGAAAATTTATTAGTGGAAAAAATGTGATAAAGTAAAATTGAAGACCAAGACTGTATATCAAATGTGAATATTACATGTAACCATAACATGTAAACAGGGCTTCCCTGGTGGCTCAGACCATAAAGAATCCGCCTGCAATGTAGGAGACTCAGGTTTGATCCCTGGGTGGGGAAGATCCCCTGGAGAAGAGAATGGCAA
The DNA here is from genome assembly GCF_023091745.1 of Budorcas taxicolor. NCBI lineage: Eukaryota > Metazoa > Chordata > Mammalia > Artiodactyla > Bovidae > Budorcas > Budorcas taxicolor. The sequence continues at coordinate 133,440,751 of NC_068935.1, read as the reverse complement.
CCCACTTCAGTATTCATGCCTGGAGAATCCCATGGACTGTAGCCTCAGACCTTGCGGTCGCAGAGTTGGACACGACTGAGTGACTAACACTTCACTTTTCATAATGTGTAGATAATTTGAACACACATATATAAATGTGTGTAGAGAAAAACTAGAAGGAAGATACATCTGTTTGTATGAAGATCAAATTTTTCTACAAAAATATAATAAATTACTTCTGTAATCAAGAACAAATTTAATTTTTAAAGTTTGTTTTCCCTTCTTTCTGCTTCAATTCAGACACACCTCCTTCCTTCAGTTCCCTTTGATGTGAGTTTCGGATCTTGGTGAGTCCCCTTCAGGTAAATTCCCAGCAGAAATCAGTTAATATGTACTTGATTTTTCAGAGAAACATTTGGACCAAAGAAGGGTGAAAGGAAAGGGGCAACTGGCTTTAGCAGGAACAAAAACGAATAATACAATCAAACAACAAAGAAGATATGAGCATTATAAAGTTAAGGAAAAAGAATTTAGAAACAACAAAAATAAAGTAAAATAGAAATGATCACCAAAGCAGCTCCTACTGAAATTCTATCAAAGATTAGCTGGATTCAAAGAGCAGGCAGGTCAAAGAGAAAACTCAATGTCTTAAGTCCTAAACCCTTAAAGAGAGGAGGCTTGTGATGACTTCAAATTAAATGAGTTGGTTCTCTTTTTGATTCAAATAATACCTAAACTACTACTGACTTAAAATTAGCCAATTATCTAATTTTACTTTGGGGCTTCAAATGGTTATAATGTATATTTTTCTCTCCTATGCTTAATTACATTGGGTCTCAATCATCTGAAGAGTTCAACCTCAGTCAATACCCATTCTAATTAACCAGAAAATGCTCACAGTTCACTTATTAGAAAGGGCAAAAGAAGATGCAATTTAACATGCTAATTTCTAGGCTCTATTTTCATAACCCCCTATTTTTTATGGGAAGTTTGGTCTTATTAAATTGAAAACAATTTGAAAGAAAACCCAAGATTGGCATCTTAAATTCATGAGTAATGCTTATTACTCCTTGCCAGATATATGGCTCTTGGATAATAAGCTATTTGGAAGGCAAGAGTCCTTTAACAATGCTGTGCAGCAGGAAAATTAGAATAAAAGTGTAAGACCCATTATTATAATATATGCATTGTTAGCATGCAAAGAGGATGGGAAATGAAAGATTACCTGGAAGTAATCGTCACTTAGTTAGAAAGAGTAATAGTTGTCACATTTTACAAATCAAAATTTAGGGTGATAATATAATGGAATATTTAAAATCAAAGACATATGCTGACTGGTAATGATGTTCTACACTTGGCACTGTTCAGTAAAGATCCTCATGTGGTTATTCAATTTTTTTTTTAATGAAATTAAATTTAAAATTCAGTTCCTCAGTCACATGAGACATGTGTGGCCAGTGGCTGCCATATTGGGCTGCAGAGATGCAAAACATTCCGTTTACCAACCAGAGTTTTACTAGGCAGTGCCGCTCTATATACTGCCTCTTGAGGTAGAAAAGCAACTCCTAGGAATTCGAAGATTTTAAACAAAAGATGAAACAAAAAGACTTGCTGGTTAAAACTGAATATCTCAACTATCCATTACAAGTCATTTTCCCAGCACTCCAGGAAGTACAATCTTGTATGGGAATTTTCTAAGAACCCTAGAAACACCCTTTTGCTCCTGAGGTTGAATCACACACTCCAAAATGGTTTCCCTTCTAGTGTTCTTTTAAAATAGACAAATCCAGAGTTCCACTAGATTGATTTTTCTGCTTGTAACAGACACTTTTAGTTCCAAAGAAATGGTCATTTATTTTCAGTCCTCTACCAGCCACATCCACACTGGCGGTAGAAGGTGGGGGCTGCCCTTGACCTAGGGTTTCACTGGAATTAGGCCAAAGCGTAAGCTGATGGAAAGATAAAGAAAAAAATAACAAACTTTCGTCCATCCCTGAGAGTGGCTGACTGCCTGTAAGCGTTGCAAAATATTTACATTCTTTTCTATTTTGTGGTTCAAACTGACAGCGCAACATAGGATAAATGGGTACCTGCGTGCTTGAGAATACACACACCGACAGACACACTTACATGTCCACGAAGTTTACCTCTAGTAAAAGGACATATGCTATTTGAACAGTCTGAAATTTAAAATAAAACTTTTCTCCATTCCAATCATTTAGAGACTATATGGCTATTGTACTAATTATCATTATCAAGGCATATTATACTTCTTTCAATACAAAAATACAAGGGGAAAAGGTCAAGTTGCTCATTTTATTTACAAACAAAGTCAAGTTGACCACTTCCTCTCACAACTCAACACAAAAACACTGACTTTTCTCCCAAATCTGAAGTTTGCCCCTTAGCAATAAACACTTGCGGAAAAGACTGAGTTTAAGGCCAAGGCTTTAAAAAGAATACAAAATAGCAAGGAACTGTATTGATTCTTCTTAAAAGGGATTTGACTGTGGCTTAACATGGGGATCACAAGAGAAAAATGATTTCAACCAATTTCCTACATTTCCAGAACATAGTGGCCTCTAGCTGTGTTCCACATTGCTTTAATAAAACAGCCATTAGCCTGTGTTTGTTGTGAAATTCTTGTTAATTTGAATTTTTAGTTGTTGTTTTGTGATTTGCCTTATAATTCCCTTTGCTCTCATTTGGTCTAGAGCCTTATCACTAGGGAGTCACTGGCTGAAATTTACTTATTCCAAAACACTTCCCTGCTGGGAAGAATTCATCCTGTCTTCATCTGAAACACCTGATTCTTCTAGAAATAAATAACACTTGAGAAATAAGATGGGCTTCCCTGGTAGCTGGAACAGAAAAGAATCTGCCTATAATGCAGGAGATGCGAGTTCAATCCTTGGGTCAGGAAGATCCCCTGGAGAAGGGAATGGCTAGCCATCTAGTCTATCTGAAACACCTGGCTCTTCTAGAAACAGATAACGCTTGAGGAATAAGATAGGGCTGGGAGTGGTGAGGACAGAATAGGTTGGAGTGAGAGGAAAGAAATGGTCATTTAGGTCCCCAAATATCTCCCTCAATAAATCATGCCTGAATCACCCATCAAAAAAAAAAAAAATCAAGATCAGTGAAGGCCCCTTACAAATAACAGGCCCTAGGGTCAACAAAAAATAGTCCAAGGTGCAGCATTTATTTTCTTTTTCTTAATCAAAAAAATTTTACAACAATGTTAACTATCTCCCTCAGAACAGCCAGATCTTGTTTTCCTCTTCAAAGAATTTTCCATGCTTCCAATTTGTCTGTGGAATGTGGGGGTTCTGGGGTCACAATCGTGACCTTGGCCTATCTGCTGTGGAAACTTGGATGAGTTTCTTGCCTCTCTGTGCCTCAATTTCTTCATCTATAAGTGGTACTAACGTCCATCTCTGAGTCCTTTTATGTCAACACGTTCTACCACTCATATTCAGAAAGGGGGAGTCTTCTCCTGGCTGTATAGACCCACAAAGGGGCCACTACACAGGTGGAAGCAGGGACTGAAACAGAAGTTGAAAATATGAAAGCTTTCTCTGCCAAAGCCTCCAAAGTCAAACACAACTGCCTCGTGTCAATGTGCCATCTCTGACACAGAGCCAGCTGAACACCTCTCTCACGATGGCTATGTTCCACGGTCCCTGCCTTCTATCTGACACCCCCAGAGGCTGTTCTTCGCCACCTCTAAGGTCACTCTAAAGGCAGCAGGAGAGTAAATCCACCAGGAGGGCAGTATGGGCTCACTGGCGGCCACAGCATTAGAACTTCTCCCTCCAAATGTCTTCCTTTTACCTTCTTTGTAAGGCCTGGCCCCCGTATATAGCAACGTCCAACTCTGAACCTTTCCTTGTCACTCTGGCATTGGTCTCAGCTCAGCTAACTCCCCTCTAGGCATTTCTTTACCAAACTGTGTTTCTTTAGAGCAGAGGTACTCAACCAGGCTGCAGTGCTTTCTGGGGCACGTGTGGCAACGTCTGGAGTCACAATGCGCAGATGCAGATGGGCCTGAAGTGGTACTATCAGCGTCTAGTAGGGAGAGACCAGGGATGCTGCTGACCATCCTCAATGCACAAAACAGACCCCCACAACAAAGAATGATCCAGCCTTGAATGTCAGCACTGCTCGTGTTGAGAAACCCTACTCTGGAAAAGAACACCAACATTGAGTCATGCTGTGTGTTCAAAACCTAACATATAGACAGAATGAGACTCTGGACAAATGTCTGAGTCTGTATGCATTTTAAAAACATCACTAGAAAGAAAACCCAAAAACTCACATCTCAAAGTTAGCAAACTTGCTATAGGACCTCATACAAAAGGATTTTCACTTCCTGTATCAACTGCATCAGAAAACTCTAAACAGCTTGGGGAGTGACCAGGCTGTTAAAGAAAACGTGCAAGATGAAGAGATGGTCACTCTAGGATTAAATCAGCTGAGTTCTCTAAATCAAGGCAATTCTGCAGAAATTAGAATAGTTACTTGCTTCTTCTGAAGTTACATAAAAGTGGTTGTGTTAGCTGAGTAAGAAAGGAGGAGAAAAATAATCAGATCATTAGCCATTAGAATAAGCACTGAATTAGAGCTCATTTAGTTTGTTTGGGAAACATCTGGTTTTTAAATTTGCTTGAATTTGGCAGAATAATGAGATAAGTAGTTGTGTGCAAAGAGTGGGCAGGAATTTAAGATGCCTTAATTCTCATGATTTTCAGAACCATCACTCTCCCAATATTTGATGAGTAAAGTTTTGATCACAAAATTATTACCAAAAACCTCTGACAACCATGGGAATATAAAGCAGTGTGATGTAAGTAAAGGAGACCTGCTTTGATTGAGTGCAGACCTTGGGGAACCTACAATATTTGAGGGACTCAAGACACAGAACATCTTATCTGTCCAAATATCAAACTCCAGACACTCTTCCAAGTGTGATTAAGCCCCTCCCTCCTGGCCTCCATACACCAAAAATCAGGAGAAAGGCCATAAACGAGCTTCAGCTCAATGCCTCCTCATCTGGAGACCTTTTCTTGTTGGTCCATACAGGCTGGAGCGCTCAGGCCTCGAGGTTTCCCAGAATATGTTGGGTGTGCCTCTATTTCAAGAAACTACTTGTTTCTACTTTGGTCTCTCTACTAACTGGTAAACTCCTTGAGGGAGATTTAGAAAAATATCTGGAGGCTCATCGGTATGCTTAATATCTACTCAAGGAACTGTTCTTTGCATTAAAAAGTTACCACACAGTCTTATAAAAGTAAAGCTAATAATAATAACATCAAACATTTACTGGGCTCTTGTTATAGTCTAGGCACTGTTCTAAGCACATGACATGTATTGGCTCCTTCAATTTTCACAACCTTATAGAGGAAAACTTGTCTCTGTTCTCAGTTTATAGATGAGGAGGTGTTCAAACATTCATCTTGAAAAAGAAATGAGGTATTTCTTAAAACACAAACCCTGTCCCATGTTTGATGAGTATCATTTAAAAGGTTAACTAATTTGTCATCTGCTCCTAGGATCCTAACTAAACCAATTTATATTACTAACAGCAAATATAAATTCAACTGATCAGAGTCATAAAGCTTGTCTCCTCTTGCCACTTAATTTTTCCTGCCCATTTGACCTCCCAGGGTTGTGATAAAGAGCTCATTGTAAAGAAAGCTCCAGAACTCTCAATCCGATAACGCCTCTGCAGTTGTGGTGAACCACCATACATGGGGAGGAAAGCTCTGCAAATATGGGCAAGTATCCCCACTCCAGGGCATCATTGCCATGGCAACCAGGAGAGAATTGTCCATCCCAGCTGTGAGTGTGAACCTGAGCATGAATGGCCCTCACCCTTTCCTTGGCTCCAAAAGGTGGATTGAAAACAAACAAACACAAGTCCAGACCTTATGGGAACAGCTAGGTGCTGTCTTTCATTGATTCGTTCAGAGAAAGCTACAGTGGGAACTAAGGACATGTAGAAAATTCAGGCCTTGACCCTACATTATCTTGCTTCCCAGGAGGCGCACTGAACTCATATCCAACACACATGGAGAGGCCATCTCAAGCGGCATTCTAACGTTCACTGAGAATGGTCAGAAGAGGAGGGTTGCTGACATACTCTTCTCAGGACATTAACTCAGAACTAATTGGCTGGCATACTTTCTCTACCTGGCACTTGATGTCCAGATTAAAATACACGAAAAGGTTCAGTATCTCAACAGCCTCCTGCATTGAAGCCTCCACAAGTCCTAGCTATCGAGGTGGCACTCCCAACTGGCTCCCCCACGGGGTGCTGACTAGAGAAGGAAACGTTTGTGAACTTGCACAGTGACATGCAGAAACCAACTCAGGCTCAGAAGGAAGATTCACAAAATCCAATGTTCTCCCTGTCATGAGGAACTTGGGCTCAACCTGGTTTCCACAGATACTTTGTTTTTAATCTGGAAATAGCCACAAGTGAGCAACTGCAAAATATTTTTTTTAATAGAAAAAACAGTGATGGATTTTTAACCGTATTTACTGAACATTGCTTAAATGCACAATTCCTATCAGTAGGATTTTCGATGAGAGCTGGAAAACAAAAGGGGATTTACTGCCTTTGTGGCTCATTTTCCCACAGGTAGAAGAAAACTGTGTCGGATGAACAGTGTTAGGTAGCTTGGAACCTGCACTCACTGCAGCCCAAGTTGATTTCTGTTATAGCTGCTAATACTGTAAATAACCAGAATTGCAGTATTTAAGTCTTTCAAAATGGATCATTCAACAGATTGTAAATGACGGTGACTTATGACAAATAAATTTTCTCCAAAAGTAATTTGGTTTTTAACAAATTAAATAATTTCCATATATTTACACTACTTTTAACAATATATAGATAGTGGCAATGTGCGCACAATAGAGAGGAAGAATCCACCTATGATTGGAAGTAGATGGTCACGTAGTTTAAGGTAAGAGACGGCTGATCTGTAGGAAAGCCTGTGGCTTCACCTTCTTGGTGTTAAAAACATTCATCAAATAAGCTAATGTTTAATATGACACCCTCTGTTCCTTTAGGAAGGATTCAAAGAAACCTTTACTTGTAGCTATATAAAACCAACAAGTATCTAAGCTCTGTGAACACCTTTGGAATATTCTAAATTTTAGGTCTTTCTATGAAATCATAAAAAGCTGGAACCACACAAAACAAGGTTTGTACCAGAGGTTGCAAGCAGCAAAACCAAGGCTTTCTGCTTTTCTCCATCAGTTATCTGTCTTTGCCGCATGCAATAGTAGGGCCACATTTTGAGGTTTCACATCAGTACCCATTCTGCTTGTAAATGTCATAGAATCTTCATCCTCCATTGTATTGAGGGGAAGGGCAAGATTTGCCCTTTTCCTGAATTTTCATCATTATATGGCATCCAACGATCCATACCCAAAGAGAAGCTCAAAAGCAAAGGTTCTACCACGGACTAGCCAGGTGACACTGCCATCATCAAATCCGCTCCTACATTCATTTTCTCTGTTTCAGAAAAATATTGCAATCAAAGGCCACCAAGATGCATGCAACACTAACAATATAAGCCAATGTGCATTGCTAAAGTCAAATTGCATCCATTTTTAAATACTGAAAAGACAGCCAAAAGGAAAGGTGCTGAAGAAATGGCAGATCCTTACTGAGATTTGCTTTACATGTTCAATAAAAATATGAATGTCTTAGCAATGATATATAGCATCCCAGTCATCCTGGCTTGAAGGCTCTGAACCTTCTCCTAAAGCAATAGGCAGAGACATCTGAAGTGTCATTTGAACCATCTGAACTTTGAAGCTGAAAGAGACTCGGGTGCTAGCACCAGCTGAGTTAATCCCTCCAAAGTGACTGCTTCTCTCACCCTTTCCTGCTTGTGTCTACCTTCCCCTGTTGCAGCTCCAGGACTATTACCTGATGAAGCCATCCACGATCTTATTGGCTTGGGTCCTGCTGCACTTCAGGCAGGAGGCACAAACACACAGCCTGAAATGTACACACCGTATCTTCTTACCTCTGCAGGGTCCTTACACCTCAGCAGCAGCAGCAGCTCCAGGCAGAACTGACCTCCCATCCTCCCCACGCAGAGCCCCTGGTCAGTGTGGGAACAGGGAAGGAGGCTGGAGACGGGGATACTGCTTGGGGAGCTGGAGGAGCCGGGCAGGCAGGCTCCCCAGCTGGAATGTGTAGCTAGAGGCCCTGGGAGGGAGAAGGCCTGGGGTCACTGTGATCCTCTGAGTCAGACACCCTGGGGAACTCTCAGCTCTGAAAGGCCTCCTTTGGCACACGAGGCGGAAAGGCACAGAGAAATTACTAGGGGGAAAGTTCTGAAAGTTATAAATCTGAGGTAAATGGTTACATGGGTGTATACCAGTTTAAAGTAAATGGTAGAGGTGCAATATGAATGCTGGAGGGGGCACACCATTTACATGATATGCTAATTCATATATCTGATAAGGGACTTGGACCCAGAATATACAAAGAAATCTTACAGCTCAATCATAAATAAACAGATAACCCAACTTTTAAATGGGCAAACATTTCTCTGAAGGAAATATACAAATGATCAATAAGGATATGAAAAGAAAGATGCTTGACAGCATTAGCCATCAGGGCAATACACATCAAAATCACGATGAGATACTCCATTACACCCACTCAGATGGATACAAAGAACTGTTGGCAAGGATGTGGAGAAATTGGAGCTCTCATACGATGCTGGTCTGAATGTAAATTCTTTGGAAAACAGTTTTCAGTTAACATTTCAAAATGTTAAATGTGAAGTTATCAAATGACCCAACAATTCCCCTCCTCACTATATGCCCAAGAGAAATGAAAATATTTATCCACACAAAAACTTGTACACAAAATGGTTCACGGCAGTATTACTTACAATAGCCAAAAAACTGAAACAACCCAAACGTCCATCAACCAATGAATAAGTAAACAAAATGTGACATACCTATACGACGGAATTACTCAGCCATAAAAAGGAAAGAAGAACTGATATGTGCTGCAGTATGGATGAACCTTGAAAACATTACACTGAAAAAAGAAGCTCGACACAAAGATGACATATTGTATGATGCCAGTTCTATGCTGCTGCTGCTGCTGCTGCTGCTAAGTCGCTTCAGTCGTGTCTGACTCTGTGCGACCCCATAGATGGTAGCCCACATGCCCAGAATAGGCAAATCTATAGAGTTGCAAAAGATTAGTGGTTGCCAGGACCCACTCCAGTGTTCTTGCCTGGAGAACCCCAGGAACGGGGGAGCCTGAGGCAGACGGGAAGACTGGGGGTAGCAATGACTAAGAGGCACAGGGTTTCTTTTGGGGCTGATGAAATTTTTGAAATTGATGGCAGTAGTTGTTGCAAAACTCTGACTATACTGTTAAATTATACCCGTTAAATGAATGAATTGTAAGGTATGTGAATTAAACCTCAATAAAGCTGTTTCATTAAAAAATGGAGTGTTAGCTCTTGCTTATTCCCATTCCACAACACTTCCCCAATTACACTGGGGTCCTCTGAGATCACCATGACTCTGGCAGGTTCACCTATGTGGCTTGCTAGGGGCCATGGTGAGACAGGGCTTCTGTCAAGCATGAGCTGTGACTCCTGGCCCCTGGCAAATCGGGACTCTTCTCCTCAGCTTCCTTTCTAGGACACTGCTGCTAAGACTTCTGCTCCAGCTTCAGGGTTTGGCCCCTCTCCTCCCTGACTCCTTCATTCCCTGGCGGTGACTCCCTTCCCAGCACACCCACGGTTCCCATTGGTGAGAGTCCTTCCAAACTCACACTTGCTCCGTTATCACATGGAGCCACCCTCTCCAAATACATGAGGTGTGACTTAAGCACAGTGGCCCCTGACAGCACAGTCACTTTTTCATAGCTGAAATTCAGTAGTTAATCGTTACTCTTCACCTTGTTTTTTTCTTGAAGAAAAAGGAGCTTTTTTTTTTTTTTTTGGAGCATTTAAAAAAATAAGAGTATTGCCTCTACATGCTCTTGTGCATTTTTACAATTATAAATAAAATGAAATTATCAGGTGATGCCAATGAGGCAACCAATTCAGTGAAGAGAAAATCACAATGTTCACTGGGTTAAAGAGATTCAACATTCTTATATAATTTTATCATTCACAAAGAGAACTACATTAGAGTTACTGACATTTTAATTAATAATACTCATTATTATTATTATTAGTTTATTTCCATAGCCTTTATCTTTCCAAACTATTCTTGGGCACAATATGCCAGTGGCCAAGAACGTCATTTTCTTCATGATAACTAGTTACACCCTGTCCCCTGCTCAAGATTTTGTTTGAATCAGAGCATCCTGATATTAGGACAAAAGTCTTAAGAGGAAGGTTCACAAGAGGCCCCAACTGACAATCATACACAGTGTTTGGAATTTATCACATTTTGGACCAATGTGTAATTTTTGCCTATTTGGATTTGTCGGAAATTTTTCAACCTTTAAAAGTCCTTAAAACTATTCATTTTTATGTAAATCAAAACTGCCATGAAGTCCCACCTCACATGGGTCAGAACGGCCATCATCAAAAAAATGTACAAACACTAAATGCTGGAGAGGGTGTGGAGAAAAGGGAACCTTCCTATACAGCTTGTGGGAATGTACATTGGTGCAGCCACTATGGAGAGCAGTATGGAGGTTCCTCAAAAAACTAAAAATAGAGTTGCATGTGATCCTGCAGTCTCACTCTTGGGCATATATCCAGAGAAAACAATAATTTGAAAAGATGCAAACACCCCAATGTTCACTGCAGCACTTTTCACAATATCCAAGACACAGAAACAAGCTAAATGTCCATCGACAGATGAATGGGTAAATTAGCTGTGGTGTATATATATAATGGAATACCACCAGACATAAAAAATAATGAAGTAATGCCATTTGCAGCAACATGGATGGACCTAGAGATTGTCACACTAAGTGAAATAAGTCAGAAAGAGAAAGATAAATAACATATGCTATCAGTTATGGGTAGAATCTAAAATATGACACAAATGAAGTTATCTTTGAAATGGACTCACAGACATAGAGAACAGACGTGTAGTTGCCAACAAGGAGGGATGAATTGGGAGTTTGGGATTAGTGAATGCAAGATAACAACAAGGTCCTACTGTAGAGCACAGGGAACTATACTCAATATCATGTGATAAATCATAATGGAAAGGAATATGAAAAAGAATATATATATGTATAACTGAGTCACTTTGCTCTAAAGCAGAAATTAAACTCATTGCAAATCAACTATACTTCAGCAAAATAAATGTTTTAAAAAATTATTCATTTTTACAAGTTGGTACCACTGACCTCTAAAGAACATCGGTAGAGGAGAAGGCTTTCCCATCTGAGAATAAGCAAGGTTGCAAATGAATGTTCACAATAGACCCTGTCTGTGTTCATTCTGTGCCAAAATGTTCATACAGGCTTTTTCTCAAACACGTTTGAGTGCTGTGGGTAATAGATGTCATATAATAAAACTCAGAGGCACACGCTATGTTACTTTTTAAGGAAAAAAGTGTGTGGGGGGGTGATCAAAGGGTTTAACAATTTTATTCACTGGCTGATATTCAGCAACTCTGAAAATTTGGCCACTGCTCAGGTTTGTGAATTTCTATGGAAAATGAACTGTGTTTGGCAAGCTTGATGAAATATGAAGCTGATAAAAAAATGTTTCATGCTTTCTCAAGACCTTATGCCACTAACTGTGTGGGACTGGAAAAACTGTTCAAATGTCAATTTAAATGTCACTTTAAACACTGTAAATAAATGATTTTCTATACCCATATCAATGAATATAATTCTGTTGATTTCAGACCATAACTTGAACTGAAGTTTCTTTTAACTAGGAAATGTTTCATGGAGAACATGAACTTCAGAGTAGACAAGTTGAGCTCAGTTGAGTTCTATTCAGAATCAGAAATGTTCATGCAATGCATTATTTTACACTGTGGAGAACTGACTGAAAAGTCAATTGACACAAAGGTTGTTAGGAAGCAGGTCCTGAACTCAAAAAGAAAGGAGTAGGCCAAAAGAAATAAAACATTATTGGAACAGTTCAAATCATTATGTAAAAGAACACTGTGGTGAATTCCGTTGCAGAGTTCATGACTCGTGAACATTATCTCCAAACCAGTCATCTCTGAGTTTTATAGAGTCGACTATCCAACTGCCTTCTTGACCCTTCCATCTGGTATCTCAGGGTCATCTCAAACTTCACTTATCCAATGCTGAACTCTTGACTTTCCTTTCTGGCAAATGTCTTTGTGCCTAAGCCTCCCATGTCTTAAGAAGTGTTTGTAAAGCATTTATCTCAGTGCCTGGCGTGCAGATCTGCTCAATAAAGGTTGATGACGATGATATTGATGATGATTGAGAGTGATGAAGATGATTTTTATGCACCCAATTAGTTGAGCCAGAAACCAAATGGTTTTTCTTAATTCTTTTCTTCACTTCATGCCCTACATTTAATCTATTCCCAGTTTCTGTCAACTCTGCCTTCAAAAAAAAAAAAAATCAGGAAACCAACCCCTCTTCTCCAACTCTGCTGTCATCATCCCACCTCCAGCCTCTATCATATTTCTCTTGAACAGCCTTCTAGCCAACCTAACCATGTCCACTCTTGCCCTTGCATGGTTCCTTCTTCCCAGAGGGGAACCCAGAATGATTTTCTTTTTTTTTCTTAAACACAAACCTTCATTACCAAAACACATATGGTGCTTGGGTCTGGAAGATTCCTTGGAGGAGGGCATGGCAACCCACTCCAGTATTCTCATCTGGAGAATCCCATGGACAGGAGAGCCTGGCGGGCTATAGTCCATGGGGTCACTAAGAGCTGGACACGACTGAAATGACTTAGCATGCACCATACGGTGCTTATCATGTATTTATAAAATATGTTAAACATCCTTATGAAGTAGGTACTATTATTACTTCCATTTTACAGGTAAGGGATTGAGTAAGGAGGGCAAAGCCACAATTCACACTCAATCAGTTTGAGTCTAGAGCTGGGCTTTCAAATGCTACATAAAATACCATTCCATACCCAAGCTTTAATAAAAAAATAACAAACAAACAAGCAAAGACTGTCAGTTCCCTTCACTTAGAATACAGTCCATCTGCAAAGGAGTGCCCTGAGCAAAATGGTCTGGACTGGCTTCCTCAGCCACCCCATCGTTCCTCTCTCTTTCCTCCTGTTGCCCTGACACTCATAAACAAGATGAGCTGGGTACTGCACAGGGCTTTCTCCTCGTGCTGTTCCTGTGCCTGAACTGTTCTTCCTAGGAATTTTCATAGGCCTGCCTCCTCATTCTTTATTCTTTAATCCCACTCCCTTGCTAAAGGCTTCTCTGACCTTCTCAATCTGAAATCAATGTTCCCTGGTTTCTTGATCTCAACATTCCGTTGATTTTCTTCTCAGCACTTATCTCAGCTTGTAATTGCTTTCATATGCTTGTCCATTTGTCTACTGACTGTCTCTCCCATTGGTCTGGAGGCTTCACAAGGATAATATTGTTCATGACTGTATTTCCACCACTGAGCATATTGCCCTGCACATAGTGGGTGCTGAGAAATTTGATAAAAGATTGGATGAAGACAAGAAGGCTTTGGTAATATGAAATATCCACTTAAACTACTGGTTCTCCAAGTGTGACTGGAATCACCTAGGGATGCTTTTTTTTTTTTTTTTAGGACTGTTATTTTAAGCACTTACTTTTGAGGCCTATCACAGTCTTGTAAAGAATTTTTATAATTTTGATTTTGACATGATTTGGCAATGAGTAACTCATAGAATTCTTGTTTGGCTGTTATTTTTAAGTGATCATTATGTGTTTTCAGGAATACTTGCTAGGAGAGAAAAATGTACATTATAAATCGCTTTTACATGTGATAAGATTGTTAAAAATACTGACAGTGAAATTGACATACTATGCTTTTAGGTAAGAAATTACATTATTACCTTGGGAGCCAATAATTTCCTTTTCAGCTTGTAGACATTTGTGGGGGCTCCTGGAGAGCTTGCGGTTTCCAGGCCCCATAATCAGATAATGGTGTGTAATGGACAAAATGGACCAGCTGGAGTCAGCCCTGAATCAACCACAACAGGACTCCTGCCCAGGAATCTGCATTTTAAGAAAATTTTCAGGAAAATCCTACACAAATAAAATTTGAAAGCTATTCTTTTCTCTTTGTCTAGACTTATGTGTATTGTTTTAGAAAAATATACAGAAAACAGTGCCTGCTCTTTAAATCTGTGGCTTAACTCTGAGAAATCCAAGATAATGATTCACATAAAGGAAAAACATACGCTACTAATTAATGTTAAGCTCATTACAGGTCCGAAAATGCAGATTATCAATAATTTTTTCAGGAAAATGAATCATCTTTGTTAAATATCTTTTGTGAGCCTATAGGTCCACAGGAGACGAAAGGGCCTGGCATTTCTCACCTGGAGGGGAAGGATGAATCGTTAGGCCAGGCTATGTTTTAGGCTATAAGTGGATAGTGTTAAGAAAATGAAAACTGTAAGCAGGAGGGCTTCCCTGGTGGTCCAGCAGTTAAGAGCCCACCTTGCCAATGCAGGGGGCATGCGTTCAGTCCCTGGACTGGGAAGATTCCACACGCTGCAGTGCAACTAAGCCCAGTGCGCCACAGCTGCTGAGCCCCTAGACCCCAGGCTGGAGATGAGTTCCTGCCTGGTCCACCGCGACCTTCCTCTCTTCACATGGCCCTTCCCTGCTCAAAATCCTTCCACTGTTCTTCAGTCAATTGAAATCTTTCAGCACAAGACCCTAGGCTTCCCATGACCTGACCCTAATCCAGTCTTCCGAATCCTTCTCTTGTCCTTCCTCCCAGTAAACCCTGCACTCTGGCTCAACAGAACTGTTCACTCTCCTACTTTTCAGATCCTGCCTTTGCTTTTGTCATTTGCCTTCCCCAGGGTTCCCTTGACCCTCATATTTCCCATTAAATATCCCATCTGTTATTACTCCCTAATTTGTGTAGCCAAGCAGGACCTTTCTTCCTGAATTCCCTGACTTCTTCAACTTCTTTCCAACTTCCCTCTCTACGGTTTTCCCTAGCTAAGTCAATCTAAGTTCATCCCTCCAGTGACTCAGGCCAAAACCTTGTCTTCCTATCACCTCTGACCTCCATATCGTACCCCACAGCCAACCCATTAGTGAATCTCACTGTCACTATGTTCAAAACATGGTAGAATCTGACCTTTTCTCATCGTTTCCCCTGTTCCACTCTGGTCCAAGCTAAAATCATCTCTCACCTCGATTAATAATAAAAATTGCTAAATGACTCAGCATAGAAAGTGGTTCTGCAAACCCTCCCTAAAATACTCATTTCTCATTCCTCCTCACTGAAGATAATTTTCCCTGAGAAAGTCTTCAGATTGTTAGTGAGTCACTTCCAGTCTTATCTTTTTCTAGAAAGGTATTGATGTAGATGACCCAGAAAAGAAATAGGGGTGCAGAAGAGCTCTCCCAAATCCCACAGTGGGGACTTGGATTGCTACACAGAGTGGTTATTCTTTGGCAGTTCACAGGATTCTTAACGAGACCTGAATTGCCCTTTTTTGCTCAGAACAAAACAGTACTGTTCCACGAAGTGTGTTTATTCTTCATGTGGACACAATGTGTAGAGTGGGCATTCGCATTTATTTAAGGGCCAAATGAGCTGATCTTGGTAATATCACCCTTCCTGCCCATACCTGATCCTGGAACCCAGATGAAAGCACGTGAAGGAAAGGTGTCTGGAGGCTTCTGCAAAATCTTGCTTTGACTGTTAGCAAGAGACACAGGAAGACGGAAATCTTTTCTTCCTCTCTGTCAGGGTTTCTCAACCTGAGCACTGTTGACATTTGGGGTCATCTGTCATGGGGACTGCCCTGTATGTGAAGAATGCTTAGCAGCAACACTAGCCTCTACCCACTGGACGCCAGTAGCATCTCTTCAGTTGTTAGAATCAACAACATCTCCAGACATTGCCAAACACTGTCTCCTGTGGGTGGATGACCCCAAGTTGGGAGCCACTGCCTTAAACGTCAGATTTATTCTCAGACTGCCACAGGTTCTCTCAATAAGAGCTTAGAGATATTTAGTCAGTCAGTCAGTCACTCAGTCACGTCCGACTCTTTGTGACCCTAAGGATTGTAGACTGCCTGGCTCCTCTGTCCATGGGATTCTCCAGGCAAGAAGACTGGACTGGGTAGCCATTCTCTTTTCCAAGGGACCTTCCCAACCCAGGGATCAAACCCAGGTCTTCTGTATTGCAGGCAGATTCTTTATAGTCTGGGCCACCAGGGGAGCTATAGAGATGCTTAGAGAAACATAAAGGCAAGAGAATTGCAGGAAAAAGACCAGAGTCACTGAATAAGACCCATCATACTTGTGAAATTTTGAGTGACACAAGCCTCTACAATTCCTAATTATTTAAACTAGTTTAAGTGGGTTTTCCTATTATTATCAGTGAGGAGCATCAAACTAATCCAGGGTCCACCATCACAGTTCACAGCACATTGCTTTATTCCAGGGCATCCTACAGCTTGGAGAAATGAGCCAAGTCCCAGCTTGGGGCACAATTCCATGGGTTCAGCTTTATGTTTAGGACAGAAATAAAATGGCTCATTTTCCCATTTGTTAATTACTGCTTATCCACATTTGTTATGGAATTGTATAATTTCAAAGCAGGAAGTGATTTTAGGGAAGGAGAATTAAGCTAAAACCATCATCTATGTTTATCTTCAAAGGAAGGCTTTCCAAAGAGGATTAAGCCATGTGTCTGCAAATATCAGGAAAAGAGCCGTTATCCACTTCAAAACACTTCCTGAGGATGACGACTCACCATACATCTTGCGTAAAAAGCAAAGGGAGACATTTTCTTATGGCCACATACACTTAAATATTCCTTCTCCTTAAATAGGAATTCTGCATGGTTTCAATGACTAAATCAATTATCTATTTACAGTGAACTTCCTGTCATTTCTGTGCTCAGATCTGTCGTTTAATTTTACCATCTATTTTTTAAAATCTGAAAACTGATGCACAAACTAGAGCTGGCATAATTAACAGACCATTCCATTTGGGGTATAGTGGGGAGGAGGAGAAGATAAAAAATTGTAATCCATTTCTTATGACTTTTATTTTATGTACTATTAGTTTGCATTATTGTTGCTTATTACAAAATGGACTGAATATCATTGCCATCAGAGTTCTGCTACCATTCACTTGTACATCCAATCACAGAAAGCAGCCTCAAAGAGGACAAAGGAGAAAGAAGAGAAAACCAGCTTTGCAGCAAAGGAAACTACCCCTGCGACAGACATGGTAGGATAAACACTAAATGAACCTAATGGAGAAACATGCCACAAATGAGTCCCAAGCAGAGTTTCTCACTTTGTAAGTCATAAAGTCATTACCTAGGAAAAAAAAAAAAAAAAAACAGGCTGTATTCAATCATATAATTGTGAAAAATAAATAGCTTGCTCCTCTACAAAAATCCTGTGATGGCAATTTCAAATATCTAGATTTGCATATAAATCCACATGTCTATGTTTATTTATATTTGTATGTATTTATATCTGTATTGATGCCTATTACCTATGTCTATATCTATAAACACACCTGTAACTGTACCTGTATATCCATCCACCCATCCATCTTCTGCCCATCTACATACCAGTGGTTCTCAGACTTGAATGTGCATCAGAATCCCCTGGAGGGCTTCTTGTTAAAACCAAGGTTCCTCTATCCTGTCCCCAGCTTCTGATTCAGCACGTCTTTGACACAATCTAAGAATCTGCATTTCTAGTAAGTTCCCAGGTGATGCCATGCTGCTGGTGTGAAGCCTACACTTTGAGAAGCCCTGCCTATGCTTTATCTCTCACTACCAATCTATAGTTTAGTGAACATATGGTTATCCCCACATGCTTGAATTTCATTATCATAAATTGTTAATAAAAACCATAGTGTTACATACTATACAAAACAGATATTCTGGTGCTTCAAATTCTTTCCACTTAATTCAATAAAAAATTATAAGATATAAATATTATCACCATGTACCTTCTTCCTCCCAGGAGAAAAGTTACATTGTGGTACATTTCTTGCTTTTACTTGGTTCTCACTGCCTTTGGCTTTTAACTTGATGTATTTACATCTTAACGATTCAGATTTATTTTCCAAACAGTGAGATGAAACAGGGACAACGCAAAGGCAGCTTCATTTTGAAATTGGCCAAGCTCTTGTAAACAAGCTCTTGACAGAGCAATTTATAATTCTCTAAACAGTTGGGGAAAATATCACACAGAAAAGCAGATGTTATTCTCCTAACTTCTCTCTCTCTCTCTTTTTTTAGGTCTACAGTACTGAACCAACCATATTACCCTGAGTAAATTTTGGCTTCATTGGATGTCAACCATGTTAGCCATATTCAAGATGTGGTTCAAAGAGCAAAGCTTCTCAGACAGTTCTGTGGCCTGCTTCCTCATGTTCATTTGACAGCGCTTGATTTAGGGGTTGTGTTGGCTCAGGTTTGCAGCATGCAATGGGAACACAGTTCCCCAGATGCCAACTTTAACCTAAATAAAAGCTAGGCCTGCATTTCTTCAGGGTTAAGTTAAAGAATACGGGCTGTGCTGTCTCAGACCCTGGTGGGTACCAATTAGTGGGAGACAAGATGTATACACAAGGAAATGTAATTGGTGACTTTAATGGGTAAACAATTGCAGGATTGAGAAAAAGAAAGTCACTTTGCTCTGGTGCAGTTGGGGAAAACCTCATAAACCATTTGTTCAAATTCTTGAGAAACAAACATTATTTCTCCAGAAAGTGAAATGCAGACATTGAAAAGGGAGGCAAATTTTTACAGAAGAGGTCAAATCAAAGACTGTCTGAAGGAGGAGTTAATGCGTGTCAAGAGAGGAAATAATCCCAAGAATGATGAATGCCACTACTGAAATGACTATAAATTACAGACCACCTGCAACCTATCCCGAATGTCTTTCATGTGAGAACAAGATAGATGGAAGAATGGGGGGAAAAGAACTTGTGCCCTAATGGATAAAAAGGAAGATGTGTGCTTTGAGCAGTTCAGAGAAAGTCTCTCTTTCCACCTCAATATATCTGTAGATCAACAGATGTGTGTGCCTGTACACACGCACATCAAACTTTGTGGAATAATTACAATTTATCTATAAGACCCTCTCATTTACGTTAAGCATTCAAAATACCCCTAATTGCAAATGTTTTAGCAAATAGCCACTGAAACAATGATACAGTCAGCAATCATTGTTTAAACTCAACATTCAAAAAACTAAGATCATGGAATCTGGTCCCATTGCTTCATGGCAAATAGATGGGGAAACAATGGAAACTGTGAGAGACTTTATTTTCTTGGGCTCCAAAATCACTGCAGATGGTGACTGCAGCCATGAAATTAAAAGATGCTTGCTCTTTGGAAGAAAAGCTATGACAAACCTAGACAGCATACTAAAAAGTAGAGACATTACTTTGCCAACAAAGGTCCATCTAGTCAAAGCTATAGTTTTTCCAGTAGTCATGTATGGATGTGAGAGTTGGACCATAAAGAAAGCTGAGTGCTGAAAAATTGATGCTTTTCGAAAAATTGATGAACTGTGGTGTTAGAAAAGATGCTTAAGAGACCCTTGGGCTGCAAGGAGATCAAACCAGTCAATTCTAAAGGAAATCAGTCCTGATTATTCATTGGAAGGACTGATGCTGAAGCTGAAGCTCCAATACTTTGGCCACCTGATGTGAAGAACTGGACTCATTGGAAAAGATCCTGCTGCTGGGCAAGATGAAAGGCAGGAGGAGAAAGGGACAAGAGAGAATGAGATGGTTGGATGGCATCACTGATCAATAGACATGAGTTTGAGCAAGTTCTGGGTGTTGGTGATGGACAGGGAAGCCTGGTATGCTGCAGTCCATGGGGTCGCAAAGAGTTGGACACGACTGAGTAATTAAACTGAGTCAGCAATACTGAAGTAAAATTGCCACTAAAAAAATGTCAGAAAGAAAGTACTCATAGGCTGTAATAATACGAATATCTGCATTTTAACATTTACAGCTGTATATGTGTTAGGTTCTGTTTTTTGTGTTAAAGACATGCCCAATATAAAAAGATAATTTATTTCAAATTGTGAAGATAATTCACTGGAAGCAGTACAATAGTAGAAATGGCGACTATAAGAGTTGTCATAGGTAACAGTTGGCCTATAGTTTTCATTTGTTTGATTAGGCACAAATTTAGTGGCAAAATGCTATTTTGAAGTAAAAATTAGTACAAAGGATGCAGTAAGTAAACATTTTCCAAACTGAATATCTTTTCTAAAGATCTGTAATCTTTAAAGAATAGTGAGATAAATGCTACTCACAGGGAACTTCCCAATACAGTGAATGCATGCATGAATAGAAGAATACATTTTAAAAAATCTGTTGGTTCTCAGATCTTAGCTCCTAGAACTTCAACAGATCTCTCTCTCTCTCTCTCTCACACACACACACACACTCATTTTCAAATTGAATGTAATCCTATTTTTTTTTTAATTGTACCAAAAGAAGTTATAACTACCCATCACACCAAAAGATGCACAGTTTGGCTATAGCAGCTTCCACACTGTTCAAATTAAGATTTTAAAAGCACAATAACACACAAAGAAGTTATCAAAACAAGTTTGCTTCAGAAATTCAAGAACACTTGTCACAGGAATAGAGTGAAACTTTTTACTCCCATCGTTAATATAAACTGACCATAAATATCAAAGCTGCTGGTATCTTAGCGAGAAATCTTTATGAAGGAATTGCAGTTAAAATGATAGCTCTAGAAAATGAGATAAGTGACCAACTATGGAATTATCTTTTCTTTGTACTGTGATGAGATATATATGAGTAAAACAGCTGGCATCCTCAGTGAAACACTAATGTCAACTTTAGAGATGCAAAATGTCCCAGGTCTGAGGAACATCTCAAAAAACTGTTGAAGAAAAAGGAAAATATTTTAGTGAATCATCTCTTGTACAGAGTTTCTCAACCTTGGTATTCCTGATGTTTGAGGCCAGGTCATTGTTTGTCATGGGAGGCTGTCCTGTGCATTGAAGGATGTTGAGCAGCACCGCTGGTCTTCACTCCGTAGATGCCAGAAGCCAACCACTACCTCCCAATTCTGACAACAAAAATGTCTCCAGACACTGCAAAAGTGTCTTGGGGTGGGAGTGAGGGAATTCTTCCAGTTAAAAGCATTGACAGTACACATTTATATAAACTTGCTTGATCAATTGTAGCAAATATTATAAAACTGTTCAAAAGTTTATATTCATACAGAACTCGTTCTGTTAATTTTGCCAAAGTGTTGTATACAAATTTTTGTATTTTATCACAGCAGATTGACAAATCTGGAGTGACTGCTTCTTAGACATAGAAATTATTAAAACCCATTAAGATACTTCTGATGATCTTAAGAAAATTCTAAAGATTCTCATCCAGCATTTGTAATTTGAGGCTTAAACCAAAACATTATCAATGTTTCGCATAATGCTCTCTCCAGAATGGAAGCACAGATTGTGTTATCATTGGAAACTGCATGGGAATAATGTTGCTTATGTTATACTTTAAATGAAGGAAAACAATCTTTTTTTCCTATTTGGACAGAGTCTCAGAGTAATATTACTGAGGATGGTATACCTTGAAATTCTAAAATTTTTACATTAGTTATCACATATATCATAGATAAACATTGATAATTTGTATTAATTACTCAGGAATCAGCTGGCAAAAACCCTCTGTAGGGAGATTATTTCAGAAATAGTCAATTGCAATAACCATTTAAGTGAGAGTTTACCCTTAAAATTTGTCTTAGTAGCACTTGCTGGTAAAATGATCAAAGAAAAAGTATATGCAGGTCAAAGCTGGTTGACTCTACTTAGATTTTTAATCTGAGGAATTAATTTTCCAAATAAGGAAAATAGGCAAATTTTCTTAGCCAAATTTATTTTAAAATATGTGACTATATTACTTAATGATAATATATCCAGAGATTAAAATACTTATCAATAACTATGAAAATTATGATATATTCACTGACATTACAGAAGAATTATTCAAATTTGACAAGAAATGTCAGGAAATTTTAAGAATAATTATTGAGCAAGTCAAATGAGGACAAACTGCCCACTTCAATAATAAGACAAAATATGAACGGTCTTATTATTTTCTAAATTGTTTATTTCTTTCTCATTTCTTTTTATAATTTTCTGATAAAGATAATTCATTTATCACTAAGTGTAATCATATTATCATATCACCAGAAGACATTTCATATAATTAAATGCATATCAGAATAAAATCTTTGTTAGTCTGTACAATAAATTATTGGTTCAGAAAATACTGTCACTCTGTTATTCACATTCCCACGCAAATAATCATCTCAGACCTAAATTTTTATTTTGCAATTATTTGACATTTATTATTGAAATTATAAAAACTGAAATTATAAGAGACTAAAATAGATTTCATTTGAAAAAGGAAAACATCCCAGATCAAACTTCTTTAAAAAAAATGTAGTTCTATTTTTCTTGCTAGCTTAGTAATTCTCAACTAGAGTGACCCTCCAACTTAGAGGACATTTGGGGATACACGGAGGCATTTCTGGGTATCACAACAAGGGGAGGTACGGTACCACTGGCATTTAGAGGGTAGAGATCAGGGATGCTGCTAACATCCCACAATATATAGGACAGCCCTTCATTAAAAAAAAAAAAAAAATCTGGTCCCAAAGATAACAGTGCTGAGGCTGAGAAACCTTGCTCTAGATGAAAGTATTTCTTGGTTTAATTAGTGTAACAAAGCAAGAATCACCCACTTCAAATATGATGAGAATCCCTTATTGGAGAGTATGTTATTACCAAAGACAGTTTTCTTCCTCCATGGAAGGCAGAAATTTAACTACCCTTCTTGTTTTTGTTGGCATCTTTGGGAACAAGAAACAAAATGGAAGATTGAAGGGACAATAGAAACAGTCTGAAATGAGTAATCCTCACACTGCTATTCTCTAACTGAATATATCTTATTTGAGCAGAAAGTATGTATTAATACTTTGATACTGAGTGAGAAGCAATGCTTCACTGCAAAACAGGAATCGCTTGACATGATAAGAAAAACATCATTAAAGTTAAAACAGCTAAAGCTTAAGCAATGAGTTTGAATAACTATCTTTTTCCCCACCCTGATGTCAGCCATAGTGATATTCTGTATTGCTTAGGATTCACTATAAAAATCGAACTTTTAACAGCCCTAGGTAAACATCTTCATTTTCCACAGACCTAAGTGATGGCAGAGTAATATGATTGCTTACAGCTGCAAATGCCTCATCATGAACTAAACACTTGTTAAACTCTGGCTAAAATTTCTCTTCACTGGCTTATTAGCCTCTTTTCCAAATAAAATCATTTTTTAAACTAATACACTAAATAATGTCATGGTAGAAACCCTTAATTAAGTCATGAATAGACAATGCAAATAATCCATGTATTACACAATAAATGCACCTTAAACTAAAACAAAACAAACTGTGTTCCTAAATATAAATTACTTTAAATTTACTATACTAGGGACTAGTTGGAGAAGGAAATGGCAACCCACTCCAGTGTTTTTGCCTGGAGAATCCCAGGGACGGCGAAGCCTGGTAGGCTGCCATCTATGGGGTCGCACAGAGTCGGACACGACTGAAGCGACTTAGCAGCAGTAGCAGCAGCAGGGACTAGCAGTGTGTAAATTTCTCATGTTTTACTCCACCCAAAGGAAAGAAAAATAGAAAACACCATACTATGAAGGGAAAAAGAAATTTCCTGTGTGTTTACTTTTCCTGGGTGTCTATGAGTCTTTAGGTTATGGGTCACGACCACCATTTCAGGAAACTGGTGTAAAGTTTCAGAATGGGTTAGGAGTGAGAAGCTGAGGTAAGCAAAGGGCATCTGGCATTCATTCCTACTAAGAAAGAAACAAAGTCTGGAGAAATAACTCCAGAAAGAATGAAGGGATGGAGCCAAAGCAAAAACAATACCCAGCTGTGGATGTGACTGGTGATAGAAGCAAGGTCCGATGCTGTAAAGACCAATACTGCATAGGAACCTGGAATGTCAGGTCCATGAATCAAGGCAAAGTGGAAGTGGTCAAACAGGAGATGGCAAGAGTGAACGTCAACATTCTAGGAATCAGCGAACTAAAATGGACTGGAATGGGTGAATTTAACTCAGATGACCACTATATCTACTACTGTGCACAGGAATCCCTTAGAAGAAATGGAGTAGCCATCATGGTCAATAAAAGAGTCTGAAATGCAGTTCATGGATGCAATCTCAAAAACGACAGAATGATCTCTGTTCGTTTCCAAGGCAAACCGTTCAATATCACGGTAAACCAAGCCTATGCCCCAACCAGTAACACTGAAGAAGCTGAAGTTGGACAGTTCTTTGAAGACCTACAAGACCTTTTAGAACTAACACCCAAAAAAGATGTCCTCTGTATTATAGGGGACTGGAATGCAAAAGTAGGAAGTCAAGAAACACCTGGAGTAACAGGCAAATTTGGCCTTGGAGTACGGAATGAAGCAGGGCAAAGACTAATAGAGTTTTGCCAAGAGAACGCACTGGTCATAGCAAACACCCTCTTCCAACAACACAAGAGAAGACTCTACACATGGACATCACCAGATGGTCAGTACTGAAATCACACTGATTATATTCTTTGCAGCCAAAGATGGAGAAGCTCTATACAGTCAGGAAAACAAGACCGGGAGCTGACTTTGGCTCAGATCATGAACTCCTTATTGCCAAATTCAGACTTAAATTGAAGAAAGTAGGGAAAACCACTAGGCCATTCAGGTATGACCTAAATCAAATCCCTTATGATTATACAGGGGAAATGAGAAATAGATTTAAGGGACTAGATCTGATAGACAGAGTGCCTGATGAACTATGAATGGAGGTTTGTGACATTGTACAGGAGACAGGGATCAAGACCATCTTCATGGAAAAGTAATGCAAAAAAAGCAAAATGGCTGTCTGAGGAGGCCTTACAAATAGCTGTGACAAGAAGAGAAGTGAAAAGCAAAGGAGAAAAGGGAAGATATAAGCATCTGAATGCAGTGTTTCAAAGAATAGCAAGGAGAGATAAGAAAGCCTTCCTCAGCAATCAATGCAAAGAAATAGAGGGAAACAACAGAATGGGAAAGACTAGAGATCTCTTCAAGAAAATTAGAGATACCAAGGGAACATTTCATGGAAAGATGGGCTCGATAAAGGACAGAAATGATATGAACCTAACAGAAGTAGGAGATATTAAGAAGAGGTGGTAAGAATACACAGAAGAACTGTACAAAAAAAATCTTCATGACTCAGATAATCACAATGGTGTGATCACTCATCTAGAGCCAGACATCCTGGAATGTGAAGTCAAGTGGACCTTAGAAAGCATCAGTACGTCTGTGTCTCTCTTGCTGTCTCGCATACAGGGTTATCGTTACCAGTCCAAGTTCGATACATGATACAGGATGCTTGCGGCTGGTGCACTGGGATGACCCAGAGGGATGGTATGGGGAGGGAGGTGGGAGGGGGTTCAGGATGGGGAACACGTGTACACCCATGGCAGATTCATGTTGATGTATGGCAAAACCAATACAATATTGTAAAGTAATTAACCTCCAATTAAAATAAATAGATTTATACTTAAAAAAAAAAGAAAGCATCAGTATGAACAAGGCTAGTGGAGCTGTTGGAATTCTAGTTGAGCTATTTCAAATCCTGAAAGATGATGCTGTGAAAGTGCTGCACTCAATATGCCAGCAAACCTGGAAAACTCAGCAGTGGCCACAGGACTGGAAAAGGTCAGTTTTCATTCCAATCCCAAAGAAAGGCAATGCCAAAGAATGCTCAAACTACCACACAACTGCACTCATCTCACATGCTAGTAAAATAATGCTTAAATTCTCCAAGCCAGGCTTCAGCAATACATGAACCATGAACTTCCAGATGTTCAAGCTGGTTTTAGAAAAGGCAGAGGAACCAGAGATCAAATTGCCAACATCTGCTGGATCATCGAAAAAGAAAGAGAGTTCCAGAAAAACATCTATTTCTGCTTGATTGACTATGCCAAACCCTTTCACTGTGTGGATCACAATTAACTGTGGAAAATTCTGAAAGAGATGGGAATACCAGACCACCTGACCTGCCTCTTGAGAAACCTATATGCAGGTCAGGAAGCAACAGTTAGAACTGGACGTGGAACAACAGACTGGTTCCAAATAGGAAAAGGAGTACATCAAGGCTGTATATTGTCACCCTGCTTATTTAACTTATATGCAGAGTACATCATGAGAAACGTTGGGCGGGAAGAAGCACAAGCTGGAATCAAGACTGCCGGGAGAAATATCAATAACCTCAGATATGCAGATGACACCACCCTTATGGAAGAAAGTGAAGAGGAACTAAAAAGCCTCTTGATGCAAGTGAAAGAGGAGAGTGAAAAAGTTGGCTTAAAGCTCAACATTCAGAAAACGAAGATCATGGCATCTGGTCCCATCACTTCATGGGAAATAGATGGGGAAACAGTGGAAACAGTGTCAGACTATATTTTTTTTTGGACTCCAAAATCACTGCAGATGGTGACTGCAGCCGTGAAATTAAAAGACGCTTACTCCTTGGAAGGAAAGTTATGACCAACCTGGAAAGCATATTCAAAAGCAGAGACATTACTTTGCCAACAAAGGTCCATCTAGTCAAGGCTGTGGTTTTTCCTGTGGTCATGTATGGATGTGAGAGTTGGACTGTGAAGAAAGCTGAGTGCCAGAGAATTGATGCTTTTGAACTGTGGTGTTGGAGAAGACTCTTGAGAGTCCCTTGGACTGCAAGGAGCTCCAACCAGTCCATCCTAAAGGAGATCAGTCCTGGGTGTTCATTGGAAGGACTGATGCTGAAGCTGAAACTCCAATACTTTGGCCACCTCATGCGAAGAGTTGACTCCTTGGAAAAGACCCTGATGCTGGGACGGATTCGGGGCAAGAGAAGGGGATGACAGAGGATGAGACGGCTGGATGGTATCACTGACTCGATGGCCGTGAGTCTGAGTGAATTCCCGGAGTTGGTGATGGACAGGGAGGCCTGGCATGCTGCGATTCATGGGGTCGCAAAGAGTCGGACACGACTGAGCAACTGAACTGAACGGAAAGGGGCCGTGCGTTAACTTGGCGCCCATTCAAACATTCGCTGTTTAGTTTACACTGAATCCCTGACATTACAAGAAAATCATTCTTGTGTTGTGAATGCTGTTGTTTTGGTATTAGATTGGTGATAATGTTCTCATTTTACTGAAGGAAGAATAATTAGGTATCTGAAGTCATTTCCAGACTTTGTACTGTTCATCCCCAAACATCTGAGTAGTATTACTTTGCGGCAGTATAGCTATGGTACAGAAATGTTCCATTCAGCTCAGTCACTCAGTTGTGTCCGACTCTTGAGACCCCATGGACCGCAGCACGCCAGGCCTGCCTGTCTATCACCAACTCCCGGAGCTTACCCAAACTCATGTCCATTGAGTTGGTGATGCCATCCAACCATCTCATCCTCTGTTATCCTCTTCTCCTCCTGCCCTCAATCTTGCCCAGCATCAGGGTCTTTTCAAATGAGTCAGCTCTTCGCATGACGTGGCCAAAGTATTGGAGTTTCAGCTTCAGCATCAGTCTTTCCAATGAACACCTAGGACTGGTCTCCTTTAGGATGGACTGGTTGGATCTCCTTGCAGTCCTAGGGATTCTCAAGAGTCTTCTCCAACACGATAGTTCAAAGGTATCAATTCTTCGGCACTCAGCTTTCTTTGTAGTCCAACTCTCACATCCATACATGACTACTGGAAAAACCATAGCCTTGACTAGATGGACCTTTGTTAACACAGGAATGTACCCAGTGATTTAGAGGACCAGCGTTTAGTGGACCAGATTGGGTGGAAATCACTACAAAATCTTTTTAGTACAACTTATCTCCAAAGCCAAAAGTTAGTTTGGTGCCCTGGAGTTGCCAAAATTCATCTAAAGGTTTTTGAGTTCAAAAATTCTACTCTCATTTAATTTTCAACCCATTCAATCCAAAGAATATTAACCCACAGCTAGATTGTTCTTCAGTCTAAATAACTGAATGTTCTCAACAAATTATCCCAGGACTATAAAATAGCTAATCTATGAAAGGAAATTGACTTGATAATCATAGAGGGATGTTGGGGACTCATTAAAACAGGCAAGTGGTAGAAAGGCGCTTTTCCTCTAAATGGCAGCTCTATCATCTTTGTAATTCAACTAATCCCATTAAACCTATACAAGAGCAGGTTCCTCACTTTAATAATAAATTTCAGGAAGGCTGACAGAGCTGAGCACTGTTGATGCCAGGATTATGAGATCATTTGGGGAAGTTCCTGGAGCTGCTGGTGGGAGACTGATTTATTCATTCTGTCTCTGTTGGTAAAGATTTTATGGATCAACACTGGAGTCGTCATTTTTTTCAACATTGCAATTTAGTGATTAAATAGTCTTAGTTAACGTTTTGCTCTCTATCTCATCTCTTTACAACAAGTTGTTCAAGAACTGCATCTGTGTCAAAAATGTTGGGCTGGCCAAAAAGTTCGCTCGGTTTTAGGTTCGAAAAGATTTTCCACTTTCACGAAGAACTTTATTGGACAACATATTCATGAACCAAACGAATTTTGGGGGCCAACCCAATATATTCTCAAGTAGATTCTGGCCATCGTTTTGTAACCACAACCACTACCACCACAATAACAAGAGCAACAACTAAAGCTAACAATTGTTTAACACTTACTACTGATGAGCTACAGTCGGGAGGCTGCAATGAGTCAGACATGACTGAGGGACTGAGCACACACACACAGGCTAGCTACTCTTCTAAGCATAATTCTAAGCCCAGGGTGCCCCACCATGCTGGCTAAAAGTCCTATGGAAATTTCTCAAGGAGGTGTGGGTTCGATCCCTGGGTCAGGAAGATCCCTGGGTCAGGAAGATCCCCTGGAAAAGGAAATAGCAATCCACGCCAGTGTTCTTGCCTGGAAAATTCCATGGACATAGGATCCTGGCAGGCAAGAGTCCATGGGGTTGCAAAGAGTTGGACACAAGTAAGCATGAATGCACACACATAATAAGATACACATGTGTCTTAGAATTCCAGAAAGTATAGTAACTACCATTTTGGCATCTCTGAATAGGATAGCCTAATGTTGGAAAAAACAAATAAGTGTCATCCTTCGTGCATTCCACAGTCATTGAGGGCCTCCTATGTGTGAGGCTCCAGATATACTCACTCATTCAGTCATCATGACAACACCAGTGTCCCCACTGTCCAGGCAGAAAGGCATACAAACTTGCCCACAGACCCACACCTAGCAAGTGGCAGCATCAAAATGAAGACAATAGGTCTGGTTAATCATTCAAGTCACTTGGTGAATGTGGTCACCATTCATCTTGGAACTCTAGCTGGGACCTTCAGGATTTTCCCCTTCCTGCTCTCCCTTATTACCACCACTAAACTGGCCAATTCTCCCGAGTGACTTCTCTTCCTTATTCCTCTCCATTCTCACATTCTCACCTTGGCCCAAGTTCAAATAGGCTTTTTTTTTTTCTTTTGGTTTTTTATTGAGGTGAAATTCACACAAAATCCAATTAGCCATTTTTAAAGTGTACTCTGCAATGGCATTTAGTACAATCATTACCCTGATCTAGTTCTCAAACAGTTTTACCATCCCAAGAGGAAAATCAGTAGTATGACTAATCTCTCCTCATTCTCCCTCTCTCCCTCCAACCCCTGGAAACCACTCATGCATTTTCCGTCTCTATGGATTTACCTATTCTGGATGTTTCCTGTAAATGAAACTATAATATGTGGCCTAATGTTTTCAGGGTCACCCATGCTGTACCATGAATCAGTGCTTCATTTCCTTTATAGACCACATTTGGTTTATTCATTCTTCTGTTGATGAACATCCAGGTTGCTTTCCCTGTCTGGGCATCGTAAACAGAGCAGCAATGAACATTCATGTACAAGAATGTTTTTGAATATCTGCTTTCAATTCTTTTGAAACATATACCTTGGAGTAGAATTGCATGTTTTAAGCATCTCCCTAGGAGTGGGATTACTGAGTCATGTGGTAACTCTAAGGTTTACGTCTTTGATGAGCCCCTCATAGGTATTTGAATGGATTCATGTGCTAGGATAGTCTCCCTACTTGCAGCCTCCCATTCTCTAATCCCTTCTGCTCATTGCCAGCAGTTTACTGATGCCATCTCATGGCTTATAAACTTTCAAGAGTTACCCAATATGTGAAATGACAACTGACAATCCTTCAGGGCTTTGGCCAACATGCTGATCTCATCCTACCTCTCAGTGTATGCCCCATTTTCCTTAGACTGTCTCTTCCTTCCCCCTTCTTCTCCTCTCCATACCATTACCCTAGTCTCCAATCATAGCACATACACTTTTTCAGGAATATGGCCGAAATAGACTAGCAGGATGAAGTTTCTTTGCAAGTATGAACACTGCCCATCCTGGAGACTCACTCAAATGACATCTCTTTCAGGCTGAGTTCAATAATCCTCCCTTCCTTTCCCCAACTGGAAACCATCACTGCTTTATCTGCTCTCCCCTAGACATTTTATCTGGACCATTGTCAGGACATTTGCCCCAAAGATTTTTCATCCTAAGGACTTATGTGTAAGTCTTATCTCTTGTATAGCATGTAAATTCCATGAGAGCCAAAATCATATTGTGTTTACATTGCTGATCATAATGCTTTGAACATAGTGAACATTTAAAGGATGGTTGATGAAGGAAGGACTGAATGAGGGAATAAAGCCAGAGGGAATGAATACAGTCACATCTGAGATGTGAGCATCTCTTTTGCCTGACTTAGGACTCCAGCTGAACATGAATTAACGGCTTGATCATAGAGACTAGTATCTGGCGGCAAATCCCCAAAGCAAAGCATACTTGACTAGCTGTGTGACTTTGGGCAAGTGACTTCAACTTGTTGTGTCTCAGCTGCCTCATCTGCAAAATGCAAATAATCTAGGTTTGCTTTGAGTATTAAAATGAACTGAGATTTATGATGATCTTATAGTGCCTGGCATATGGTCAGTAGTTTAGAGAGCTTATTAAATAAAATAAGCAAAATAAATGAGCTAACACTGTAAGCAAATGAAACTGCTTAAGACGGGTAGGATGAACACAGGGTTCTGTGAGCTGCAAAGCAAAGGCAGGCCCACAAACCAAACTGTCTACCTGAATTCAAATGCAGTATAGGTGGTGTTGATTTACTATGTGTTATTCTTTCCCTTGATTAGATTTGGAGGTCTGCAGCCACCATGGGGAAGCACTTTTGGTTTCATCCTGGTATTCCACCTCACCCAGTGTTGTCATGGGGAAGACAACTGATAACTATTGGTTGATTGGACTTCCCTGGGCAAATAAAGTGATTAGCCATAACCGATTTTAAAATCAACTGTGAAGCTACGTATAAACAGCTAACAAAATTCAGTATATTGCTAAGTCAATGAGAGTAAAGTACCTAAGGACAAGAACATTTCCCAAACTGTTTACTTCTGAATGTCATCTATTCATTTCAGTTTCTTTAATAGACTTTAAAGGGTTAAACTAAGTGGGTTCTCACAAGTACTAGAGACATCACTCACACTCAGTGACTGTCTTTCTGCTACCCTTATTTTCAACAGGCTTCTCTTAGATATATCCCCTAGAAATAGGCCTTCTCAATTTGAATAAACTCAATTATCCAGGGTTTTTTTTCCCCACACTTGCCATCGCAGAACCTCCCAACAACACCTGTTTTACTCTTGTATTTAGAGTGCTGATGAATCTTAGAGATGTATGTATTCATGTATTCACCTTCACTTGTAAATGTTTAGGGTGCAAAACACACAAAGCAAACTAAAATGTTCTAAAGAGCACACGCATTCCCTTATGCACAGTGCAGAAACTTTACCTACTGATACACATGTGGTTTGGTTCCCTGGTGATTTCAGAAGGCTCCACCATCCCCAAATCGGGTGGAGCCTTTCTTCCCACATTAAGAAACAAAGTTTGAACCAATGCCAATGGTTTTGAGAAAGTTTATTTTTTAATTAAATGGTTTATTTTGAGATGATTGTAGATTCCTGTTCAGATGGAAGAAATAATACAGAGACTTTTTGTACCCTTCACCTAGCCTCCCCCAGTGGTAACATCTTGCATACAATGTCACAGCCAGGAAACTGACACTGATAGCATACAATGACTTTATTCAGATTTAACCAGTTTTACCTGCACTCATTTGTGGATGTAAAGGTGTCTGTGTATTTCATTCTATGCGATTTTATCACATGTGTAGATTTCTGTGACTACCACAACAGTCGAGACACAGAACATTCCATAGTCACGAGGATCCCTCCTGCTATTCTCTTTATGTTACTCTCACTTCCCTCTCAATCCACCACCTTCTTAAATCTGGCAACCACTGATCTGTTTTCCATTTGGATAATTTTGTCATTTCAAGTATGTTACATAAATGAGATGATATAGCATGTAGCTTGTTGGGGGGACAGGCTTTATTCACTCAGTATAAGTTCCCTGAGATCCACCCAAGTTGTTGAATGTATCAATAGCTCATTTTTTTACTGTCAAATTATATTCTAGGGTATGAGCCACTACCACAGTTTATTTAACAAAAATGCATTTTGGATTCAATGCAATCTTATTAACTGCACCAATGCTACAGAATATGACTTGACAGGGGACTTACATAAACTATTTTGTTTTTATTACAAGACCTCCACTGTGAAGTGAAAAATGAAACCAATTTTTTGTATATTTTAAATGAAAGCTTGCACAGGTGTTTCAGTCAGCTAAATATTTTAGCCTGGACTATTTTAGCTCTAAATTATTCAAATAATTATCTCAAAAATTTCTATGTAATTTAGCATGCAGAGAATGCCTCTGTATGAGGGGGTGGTATATTCCTCAATCAGATTTTATTTTTCTGCTAACACTATACCATTTTTACTAGTGATCATAACTATCAAGATTAGTCTTCTGGTGATTTTCTCCTTTAGAATTTACAAGGAGCTTACGAAAGTTCAAATGCACTGTATTTTTGGCAAAGGACCCTCATGCTTTGTCTGCATTTTACTGCTTCCTTTGCACCTGGGAAGAGCTATTTTAGGACTGTCTAGACAATCACCCCAGCTTTAAAGGTCTTTTCCTTTCTTGTCACATAATCGCTGAGTATGGAGGGTAATAAATAGACGATGCTGGCACTCTTTCATCAAATATACTGTTCAAATAGAGTCAGGAACAAGAATGCCTTTGGTCTGGCTCACAAAACTGAGAGGCTTTAATATATGGTCGCATACTTGCACCAACGGATCAATCTTTAAACCAACAAGAAGGTCTCCCACCATCTACACTTTTGCACTGTAGTATCAGAATTATACTTTTTGGTCAAACTGTATGAAATGGTTAATGTTTGTATCATTTTGAATCTATAAAAATGGCAATTTCAAATTATTCAACTCAAGAGATCTGGGAAGGAATCTAGCCATGGTCTGGTTTCATTTCCCTTCTCCAGTTCCCAGGAAACACTAACCCTGATTCTAGTGGTGACCCAGAATGCACAGCTTCTGCAGGCCACTCTTGCCATTACAGGATATAACAGAAACTATGATCCCCAGACATCCTCCACATGCTTGTTCAATCTAATCCCTCTGGGTCAGTTAGTAAGATCCCAGGGGGACATGCACAGATTAAGTCTACTTCACCTCTTACAGTCCTTTCTTTCAAAAGGTGACAGCTTTCAAGTTCTCCACACAAGTCCTAGAGCCCACTGTCTCCAGGCCCCTTAATGGGTCCTGAGAATGCTTCCTCTTGTCTGATCCTCCAGAGAATCTTTCTACTGATAATCTCTGATGATTGTAGTATTTCTTTTTGGAGGAAAAAAAAATGCACCACGATGGAGATAAATAGATGGAAAGGCAAATATAGATATAGACACGAAACGATAACCAACCAGTTTGATTTACTTCCTTATGTTTTGTTATTAGTGTATTTATTTTTCTATAAGATACCAACATACGTTATTTTACTGCAAACACTATGCCATTTCTATTGTCACTTTCAAGTGCTTTCTCTACCCTTACTTCTCTGTTTTTTCCATTTTCTCCACCGCCATTAGTAAAAGTCGCTCAGTCGTGTCTGACTCTGTGACCCCATGGACTCCACTTTTGCTTATGTGCACCACTTTCCTCATTTCTTCCTTCATTAGTCACTTGATCATGAACTTCTTTACTGCTGCTCTTCCTCCTTTCAGGCTCTAAATGGTGGCACTCCTCACGGTCCTGTTCTAGGCTAACATCTCTTAAGTCAAATCTTCTCAAGATGTGCCCAGGGTCTGTGAATCTCCTGAATCAGATTCATCAGAAACAAGCTCCATGAAAGAAGCAAACTTTTAACATGAATTACTGAATTCTCAGCACCTGGAAGAGTCTCAGGCCTACTTCCGTGTTCAATAAATATTTGTGGAGGAAATGGGTTGCCTGAAGTGCTTGTGGAAATGCATGTTCCTGGTATGTACTCTTCGACTCCTAAACTGGAATCACAGTGTATCTGGCATTTGAGAACCCAAATCTCTGCTCTTCTATCACATGATCTTTCATCCAATACCCTCTCCCCACTCCTCATTCTTCAGTGCTCTGAGACACCTTTCCAGAACCCAACCTCTGCTCAGACTGTCAAATCTCTTTATTATGCCCTCTCATATAACCCTCTCCTCTGTGAAACTTACTGTCACACTAATTTTACACATATGTGTGAGACTGTTGAATGAAGTCCTATCTCTCCTGCCAGTTTGCCTCCAATCTTATAGGTTCCTCTTTAACATTATATCCCTACTTCTTCATCTGAGTCTCACTCATTGTGGGCCCTCAATAAATATAAGTGAATGAATTCATATTTGTAACATGGATTGAAAGTGAAAAGTGTAAGTCACTCAGTTGTGTCCAACTCTTTGAGACCCCATGGACTTATACAGTCCAAAGAATTCTCCAGGCCAGAATACTGGAGTAGGTAGCCTTTCCCTTCTCCAGGGGATCTTCCCAACCCAGGGATCAAACTCAGGTCTCCTATATTGCAGGTGGATTCTCTACCAGCTGAGCCACCAGGGAAGCCCTCTATCTCTAAAATGTATTTCAAATCCATTCCTTCTACATCTCCACAGTTGCTGCCCGTCAGCAGTCAACTGGATGGTTGCCATGGCCCAGTAACTGCCCTGTGTCCATTCTCACTCTATAACAAACAACTTTCTACACAGAACTCAAAACATCAATCAAATCATCTTCAGGTACAGACTTACCTGATGGTGTCCTGCTGCAAGGGAATGAAGTTGATACACCTTAGCTAGACCCTGCCTATCTGTCCACAGCACCTCATGCCATTGCTTTCTTCTCTCACTCTTGGAACTTCTGACCCATGTTTTCCATATAATGTTCCTTCTGCATGGAATGATTGCCCATGTGTCCCCACCCCTTGCTCATTTCACATAGCTGGCTCCCTCTTAGACTTCAGTCCTCAGATATAATGCCAACTTCTCAGAGCCACCTTTTCTAACATTCAGTCTAAAATGAGGTTTCATCTTCCGATACTTGTTATCACAGGAATCTGCTTATTGTTGTTGTTCAGTCACTAAGTCATGTCTGACTCTTCGTGACCCCATGAACTGCAGCATGGCAGGCTTCCCTGTCCTTTACTATTTCCTGGAGTTGGCTCAAATTCATGTCCATTGAGTCGATGATGCCATCGAACCATCTCATCCTCTGCTGCCCCCTTCTCCTCCTGCCCTCTATCTTTCCCAGCATCAGGGTCTTTTCAAATGAGTTGGCTCTTCGCATCAGGTGGCCAAACTATTGGAGCTTCAGCTTCAGCATCAGTCCTTCCAATGAATATTCAGGGTTGATTTCCTTTAGGATTGAATGGTTTGATCACTTTGCTGTCCAAGGAATTCTCAAGAGTCTTCTCCAGCACATTTCAAAAGCATCAGTTCTTCAGAGCTCAGTCTTCTTTCTGGTACAGCTCTCACATGTGTGCATGACTACTGGAAAACCATAGCTTTGACTATACAGACCTTTGTTGGCAAAATGGTATCTCTTCTTTTTAATATGCTGTCTAAGTTTGTCATAGCTTTTCATAGGTATGTCATAGGAGCAAGCAGGATCTGTTTACTACACATTGGAATTACAGATTCACTTTTGTTCATTATCTTGTTTCTGCATGGAAAGCTCCATGTGAATCTTATTCACTATTTCATCCCCAGAACTTCAAACAGAACCTAGCACATGATAGACTGTACTGTGAATGAATGGAGAAGGGAAAAAATAGTTAAAATAGAAGAGCACCAACAGATTTTTGATGACAGGTCCTGGGGCGGTTCAGGGAGGGGTTGACTATGAAGGGGCAGCAGGAGGGAATCTGTGGGGTAGGGGGGATGACAGAACTCTTCTGGGTCCCTATTGTAGTGGTGGTTACACAATTTTATGTATTTGTCAAAACTCAGAATTGTACCCCTCCAAAAGATGAATTTTACTATATGTAAATTAAAATAAATTAATCAAATTATATGTTTCTGAAACCCAAGTCAATCCAGAATAAATAGAAAATGGGCCAAAGAACTAAACAGACATTTCTCCAAAGAAGATATACAGATGGCTAACAAACACAGGAAAAGATGCTCAACATCACTCATTATCAGAGAAATGCAAATCAAAACCACAATGAGGTACCATCTCACGCCAGTCAGGATGGCTGCTATCCAAAAATCTACAAGCAATAAATGCTGGAGAGGGTGTGGAAAAAAGGGAACCCTCTTACACTGTTGGTGGGAATGCAAACTAGTACAGCCACTATGGAGAACAGTGTGGAGATTCCTTAAAAAACTGGAAATACAACTGCCATACAACCCAGCAATGCCACTGCTGGGCATACACACCAAGGAAACCAGAATTGAAAGAGACACGTGTACCCCAATGTTCATCACAGCACTGTTTATAATAGCCAGGACATGGAAGCAACCTAGATGTCCACCAGCAGACGAATGGATAAGAAAGCTGTGATACATATACACAGTGGAATATTACTCAGCCATTAAAAAGAATACATTTGAATCCAGTTCTAATGAGGTGGATGAAACTGGAGCTTATTATACAGAGTGAAGTAAGCCAGAAAGAAAAACACCAATACAGTATACTAACGTATATATATGGAATTTAGAAAGATGGTAACGATAACCCTGTATGCGAGACTGCAAAAGAGACACAGGTGTACAGATCAGTCTTGTGGACTCTGGGAGAAGGCGAGGGTGGGATCATCTGAGAGAATAGCATTGAAACATGTGTATTATCATATGTGAAATAGATCGCCAGTCCAGGTTCGATGCATGAGACAGGGTGCTCAGGGCTGGTGCACTGGGATGACCCAGAGGGATGGGATGAGGAGGGAGGTGGGAGGGGGGTTCAGGATGGGGAACACGTGTACACCCATGGCTGATTCATGTCAGTGTATGGCAGAAACCACTACAATATTGTTAAGTAATTAGCCTCCAATTTAAATAAATAAATTTTTTAAGTAAAATAAATAAATAAAGAATTGTTGTATTTTCAAAAAACAAACAAAAAAAGCAGAATAAATCTAAGAATCCAAGTTTCATGGGTTTGGGGCTCTTTTGCAGGGTCAATTAACTTCCCATGTTCATGGTCAAGTAGTGACTCAAACCATACTTGCCAAATTCTCATTTATCAGTTTAAAGAAAGGAAATGGGAAATAAAGATGTGGAGGTTAAACAATACAAGAAAAAACACAGTGGTAAAATAATATTTAAAATAATAATGTGATAAAATGTCAGCATTTATTTGTGACATTTGGCTCTGTTTGTATTGGCTCACCACAGTGGTGCCTCCCACATATACACCCACGGCTGACCTCTGCTTGATACAAGGGATAATGACTAAACTTCACTACGCTGGCATAATCTATCCCTTCCCTGGAGGGCTGTTGCACACAGGGAATTACAGTTTCACGGCCGAACAATGTTTCTTTCTCAAAATATACCACAGTCAACTTTCATTAGAATGAAGTTATACGGATTGATAAATTGTTGTCTTTTGCCAAATTATTACTCATATTCACCCAATATTCACCCAGTATAAGCCACTGACAAACCCCATTCAATCGGGGGAAAGCAGGATGCAGAGACATTAATAGATTCTTTAGATGTGAGTTGCATCTCTAAAGTAAGCATATGTCATACAGATTTCGTCTTGACCTTCCTCCCCACCCCCACTATTGACTTTTATCCAGTAGAACATGTTGATGGATATACCGTTTCAACATGAAATGCTTGGATATCTGACTGATTTAGGGAAAGGGAAATGGTGAGATAATTTCCTCTTTTATCAAGCTGAATCACTGAGTTCGCTCTGTTGCTATGCTCGTGTAAGTCAATGCCATAGCAACTTCTCGGTTTGCTCTTAAACACTGGAGCAGAACGATGCTATTAGGTATATTTTTTCCAATTCTTAGATTTTATTTGTTCCCTTAGAAGTGTAAAATTTATATTTTACAGTACAGGGCTATTTAGTTATCCTTTGGAAGTCTTATCATTGTTGACTGCCATATATATCATCAATGCCGATACAACAGAAGTGCTTACTTGTTGGAAAATTCTCCCATAGTTTCCCTTTATTTTTCTTAATCCCTAGCTCATAATTAAAGTTTGTACTTTGGACAGTATAGACTGGATCTTATTTGGGATTTTTGGGTTAAGGATCCTGAATTTAAATGGGACTGAAATATGCAATATAAAATTCATGAAATACAGAAATGCATGAACTTCTCACAAACCCACTTAAGTAAATTCAGTAAAAGCCTAATTATCCCTTGGTATGTACTAGGAAGTGTGCCAGGTTCTAGAAAGAGATCAAATCTTCACTATCAAGAGATTCAGAAAACATCTAAGAGGCAGAGATAAGAGCATATTCTAGTTTCTATGAGCTCTTGCTGTGGAAAATAAGGGACATGTACTTTGCTTCTTCAGGGTTTAGGTTTTTCACCTACAAAATATGCTGTAATATCTAACTTAAGGCTAGTTTATGAAAATCACAAACCACACCACCTTTATCGCTGCTATCTTTAGAGTGTCATGGACTGATGAAGTGGAAAAGTAATTGACTTGTTTCTGAAATAGGTTTCAGATTCCATGTTTAATTCTATGATTATTTAGCCACCTATGTCAATATTCCAATTTGTTAAGGAATTAGGATTTGTTATTTGATGTAGGCAATAAATTTCACTGAAACTTTAGATATCCATCCACCCTCCTACAATCATGTGTTAATGTGTCCAAAAGTAGGAAAATTCTGTTCAAGTCATTTTTTATTTAGGCATCTCCTTATAATTTGAAGAATGTACATCATGTACCTTAGATACATTTTAAAATGTCTCAGGGTATTGTCACTTTTTTATTTCTGATAAGATGGTCAGCTGTACATTCTTAACATTGGACTTGTTCTGGACAGGAAGCTTACTGAAGCTAGCTCCTGTTGCTCTTAGAAGTGGGTGCAACGGTTTGATTTCATAGGTCTGTCCTGATTGTAATCATGGAACTGGAAGGTTCTTGTACTTATTGATGGATTATATTCTAAAATCATGTGTATAGTATGATGAAATAATGCTTGCATTTTTAGGAATATTAACTTGATGCTTTAATAGATAGTCCTGAGGTTATGCATTTGAGAAGCTATTACACATTTTACATCTGTAATTCTCAGTGTGTTCCCAGGTCCAGAAGAGTCTGTCTCAGCTGGAAGCTCTTGTTAGAAATTTAGAAATTCAAATGCTTGAATACCACACCAGACCTAGGGAATCAGACACTCTGAGGGTGGGGCCCAGCAGTCCGTATTTTAATAACCCTCCAGGGGATTTCAATGCATGCTCAATTTGGAGAGCCACTGCTTTACATAAGTCACATTTTTTATTTGGGATCATACATATATTTAAGTTAAGAAATAGTTCTTTTCTTTTTGATGTTGTATCCTTTGTGGCTATTTGCTTGTTTTTGTGTTACTTTTGGTATTCTGAGAAAAGTAGGATTTCTGCCTATCCTAGTGTGGTTAAGACACGAGACCACCTAGTTCCTGAAAAAGTTTAAAGTCACCTTAAAAATGTACTATTAGAGAAATAATAAGAGAATGACTAATTTGAATAATTTAGCAATTTGGGACTGAAGAAATAACAATGGCTTAGAGTCAGAGGGACTTCAGTCCAACACTTAGAGGTTAAGTAGGAGTTTCTAAACCTCAGCTCAACTGACATAGTGGCATTTGGGGTTGGATAGGGATTTTTTTTGTTTTTTCTTTTTCTGTCATTCTTTTATTTTTGGCCATACTGCACAGCACGTGGGATCTTAGTTCTCCCACCAGGGATCAAACTCATGTCCCCTTCAGTGGAAGTGCAGAGTCTTAACCGCTGGACCTCCAGGGAAGTCCTGGGGCTGGAGAGTTTTACATTGAGAGGCGAGGCTGTAGGATGTTCTGGCAGCATCTCTGCTTTCTCTACTCACTAGAAGCCAGTAGTGTCCTCAACCAACATGTGTCAATCAAGTGTTTTATTGTCAAATGTTCCCCTGGCAGGGTGGGGGTGGATAAATAGCCCCCATTTGAGAACCACAGGGTTGAACACCTTTGATCAGTTCCCTAGTCCAGCAGAAATTCTCAACCTTGGCTGCACAGAAGAATCAATGAAAAATACTAACACTTTCGGTCTGTTCCAGCCTGGTTGTATCAAATCTCTGTGGGTAGGCTCAGGGATCCACGGGTCCTTTATCAAAGCTCACCCAGTGATACTAAGGTTCAGCCAAGACTTGTAAGCACTGCACTGACATCACTGTGCCTTAATTTCCTCACCTAGGAGACGATTGCAGTACTATCTGTTCTAACCACCACATGGGACATTCCAAAGATTGAATGACAGAATGTTTGTGAAAGTGTTTGTTCCACAAAGCATTAACTGTGTTAAGGGCAGCAGAGAAAAATAATGCATTTGAATAAGTCACTATAGAAATGAAAAGCTGTCTTCAGTCCTTGATTATGAATTAGGATGATTTATACTCACTGTCTCTTAATCACACATCTCATTTACCACATGGAAGAGATATAGGGAATTTGCAAGGTCTCTCTTGGAAGTAAACTCATAGCATTAATTTAGTCCTGGATGGACATAAAAATGTATCAAATCAGGTCAACTTGGTCTACTGTGTACCAACGATAATTTGCACATCTAAAATTAATTCACTAATCTTTCCATCCTTTTGGATCTCAAGAAATTCACTTTAATAAGTAGGAAAAATGCAGATCCACCTAAAAATAAACCGCCTCTTTAAAAATTGTTAGAATGTGGAAAAATCATACACATTAAAAGTCTGGTATAGGCTTTGTCTGTGTTCATATATATTATTTATTTTTAAAAAAGATTAAAATATCTGAATCAAACTATTAAATATTAAAATCTATTAAAACTGAGGGTCAAATATTTGTGGTTTTTTTCTGTACTTTTCTTTATGTTTGAAACATTTGACTAAACCTAAAGTGAAAGTTGCTCAGTCCTGTCTGACTCTTTGTGACCCCATGGACTATTCAATCCAAGTAACTCTCCAGGCCAGAATACTGGAGTGAGTAGCCTTTCCCTTCTCCACGGGATCTTCCCAACCCAGGGATCAAACCCAGGTCCCCTGCATTGCAGGCAAATTTTTACCAGCTGAGCCACCAGGGACACCCTAAGCCTAAAAGAGGATGATAAAATTAGTTTGAACAAAGCACCAGAGAATACTCTAAAGGAAAATAAAGATGAAAATGTACGTTTCACTTGGTGTCAGGTGACCAAGGAAACTCCACAAGGATGGAGAAACCAGCTATAGGCAAAGGGGCTTCATCTCACTGACTCAGTTTACATTGCTGTTATATTCAGGTAGGGGATGTCAGACCTTTGACACTGAAGCTCAGTTTTGAACTTGCCCAACATGTAAGGAAATGTTATTAGCTTATTTTTGTCAAATCTTCTACTAGCTTTTAAACTAAGCAATCTGTCATGAAATGTCTGCTTCTACCCTCCTGTGCGTGCGTGCTCAGTCACTTCAGTTGTGTCCGGCTCTTTGTGACCCCAGGGACTGTAGCCCGCCAGGCTCCTCTGTCCATGGGATTCTCCAGGCAAGAATACTAGAGTGGATTGCCATGCCCTCCTCCAGGGGATCTTCCCAACCTAGGGATCAAATCCACATCTCCTACATTGCAAGGTGGGTTCTTTACCATTGATCCACTAGGGAAGCCCTGGCAAACTTCAGCCTGAGGACCAAATCCAGTTTGCCATCTGTTTCTATAAACATGGTATTAATTTAATACAGCTTGGTGTCTCTGGATGCTTTCAATTACAGAGTTGAGTAGTTGCAATAAAAATCTGTGTGGCCCCAAAACCTAAAATATTGACCATCTGACCCTTTACAAAAAACTTTCCTAACTCCTGTCCTAGAATGTTAACATACAGAATTTTCCTTTAGATTAAAATAGTAAGTAATTGGACAAAATAAAATGTTTTACAATGATTTTTATATTGTAGTCATATGGTAATATACAATTTATACTATATTTTCCTTTTAATACCAATAAACCAATTATAAAGATCCTAGTGTTAATTACCATATTTTCTCTTTAAAAAAACTAATGTGGTCTACCAAAAAACTTAACAGAGGATGTGTTGATGATTAATTATTTAATATGCTGTTAAAATATCACTGTTTGACTGTCTCTCAAACTGGCCCTTTCCTAAAGTAAAACTATTTTTCTTGTTTAGTTATTTTCAGTTTAATAACTGCATTATAGGTAAAAACATTTATGGAAATTTATTGACAAAGAATTCTTCACTTTTGAAACAAATGAAAAGTCATATTTGCATGCTAAGGAGAAATGTAAAGTAACAATGTCTTTCAGTCCTTATAAATAATTACCTTAATAGAGAGTAAAGATGACATGTATGTGTCAACATAAGTAATAGCTTATTTTTAGTTCATTTCACATGCCCAGACGTTCCAATGTTTGGGGAAATTTTAAGAAAAGGAGATACATTTGTAGCTACATGAAATTGTATCATTCCCAGAAGCCTCATAAACTGAAAATGAGACCTTAATGATCTCCTCAAAATGACCTCAATATAGGAAAATGGTAAGTAATAAAACAAAGAGAATACAGAACTATGGTTGCCAAGGCAACCATAATCATAATTCCTTTGAATTTTACTGAAGCATTCACTGCAGTTCAATCTAAGTTCATCATTCCTTAAGAAGCTTATATAAATTCCAAGTACTTATTATCTACAGCAGTATCATTCTAATCAAGCAGATGATGACAGGCATGTAGAACAGGAACTGAAATGCCCATGGCATTCGCATTATGGAAGAAAGATGGGAAAATGATACTTGCTAGCATATGCGATGGCCAAGAGAACATTTCTTTCCATTCTGTTCCATTCAAGACACACTTGTGGTACTAGACTGGCTGTTGCCATGTATGGAAATTGAGTCTCATACATAGATAACGGAATAAACACAGAT
Source organism: Budorcas taxicolor (assembly GCF_023091745.1). Classification (NCBI taxonomy): domain Eukaryota; kingdom Metazoa; phylum Chordata; class Mammalia; order Artiodactyla; family Bovidae; genus Budorcas; species Budorcas taxicolor. The sequence continues at coordinate 133,396,945 of NC_068935.1, read as the reverse complement.
TAAATGAGCTACAATCTCCTTGTAGATTCCCATAGCCCTAGAGAACTATGACAAACTATAGAATGGCTGGTAGGCACAATCCACAGACTACCATTTGAAGACCTTTTCCTTAAAGGTAAATAAGTGTGACCGTCACTTTGCCTTCTGAGTAAAGAAAATAAAATCTTTTCCATAAAATTTTGAGGAAGCTATTATTGCTCATTTGTATCTCATTTGATGCTTTAGGACTGAAGAGGATATTGTTTACTCCAGGCAATGGTCAATATCTGGGAGGTTGGGCAGCCAGAGTGCCTTGATGGACTCTAAACAATCTCTGCTTGTATTCTCCAACTCAGACACCCCCCAGTCTGAAAGTTTGTAAAGATGGCTGGATGTGTGAAAGTCTAAATGCATTTGCCCAAGGAAACAATGGTATACATAGTTGTTTTGGTCCCCAGGCCAGCTGATATAGTCTCATTTAATCCATAACACACTAGAAATGCAGAGTGGGAAATAAAAGTGGGAACACCATTCTTCTCAGACTCTGGAAAAAAGAGAAGACTGTCCATCATGGTATGCATAAATGAGCACTGGGTAGGGTACAGAGGTCCCTGCATGTGCCCCTAGGTCAGAGAACATCTCCTGTGAATACTACTTTCTGGATCCATCTCAGCAGCCTGGCCCACTGTAGAAGCTCCATCCATATCTTGCTGGATAAATAAAATACTGAGCACTTTGCCATGTAATTCTGGGCTAGTCATTTTAGCATTTCTGAGATTCTCCTTCCCTGTGAATTAGATATTTGGAAAGAGTAGCCCAGGCACTATGCTTGTCTTATTCTCCAATTATGGGTAACTCATTTGACCCCTGTTTTCTCTTTTTGATACTATGGGGATAACAATGGTTCCCACAAGGGGCAGATAGGAAGATGTATCATGATGATGGAGATGGAGTTAGAATAAGCCTTTCACCACTGGTATAGAATGGAATATTATGGTTTTGGAAAGGAAACTGCTGAAAAAATAGACACCTGCCAGCTTCTTTCACTGAAGCAATAATGTAGTAACAAACACTTCCCAAATACATACTCACAGCAAAGTCCTTTTTAAATAACTCCCATCCCATCTTTCTAGTGTCTCCTTTCTTGATTTTTTCCCTTTGTCTTTTCTTTCTTCGACACTTACCACCATCTCACTTACTTTATTTTCTGCTATTTATTGGATATCCCCTGGCAAATAGATGGGGGAAAAGATGGAAACAGTGACAGACTTTATTTTCTTGGGCTCCAAAATCATTGCAGAGAGTGACTGCAACCATGAAATTAAAAGATGCTTGTTCCTTGGAAGCAAAGCTATGGCAAACCTAAACAGTGTATTAAAAAGCAGAGACATCACTTTGCCAAATAGTCAAAGTTATGATTTTTCCATTAGTCACATACAGATGTAAGAGTCAGACCATAAAGAGGGCTGAGCACCAAAGAAGTGATGCTTCTGAACTGTGGTGCTGGAGAAGACTCTTGAGAGTCCTTTGAACAGCAAGGAGATCATACCAGTCCATCCTAAAGGAAATCAGTCCTGAATATTCATTGGAAGGACTGATGCTGAAGCTGAAGCTCCAATACTTTGGCCACCTGATACGAATAACTGACTTATTGGAAAAGACCCTGATATTGGGAAAGAATGAGGGTAGGAAGAGAATGGAGCAACAGAGGATGAGATGGTTACATGACATTATCAACTCAATGGACATGAGTTTGAGCAAACTCCAGAAGATGGTGAGGGATAGGGAAGCCTGGCATGCTGCAGTCCATGGAGTCACAAAGGGTTGGACACAACTGAGCAACTGAACAACAACATTAAGTATGCAATAACATTATGTCTAAAAATGCACATATCTTTATTTTAAAATATTGCTGAAAAATACTATCACCCGAGCCTTCAGCAGGTTATAGTATTAATAGTAACATCAAAGGTCACTGATCACAGACCAGCATCACAAACACAAAAATAATGAAAACGTTGGAATTATTGTGAGAAGTACCTAACTGTGACACAGGGACACAAAGTAAGCAAATAATGTTGAAAAAAGAAATGGTGCAGATAGACCTGCTTTGTCACAGGGTTGCCGCAAACTTCAATCTGTGAAAAAAGCATTATCTATGAAGCGTGATAAAGTGAAGCTCAAAAAGATGAGTGATGCCTGTAAACATGTAGAAAAACAGAATGCTGCTTGGATTTTAGGTTATATACTGAAGCCAGGAAACCACCCTGATACAGTGAAAACAGCTCAAGGCAGGAGACACCAGACCCTCAGAATCAGGGGGTGTGCATTTGAATTTCTGCTCTGCCTCCTAATGCCTATTGACTTCAAGCAGTTAGAGAACCTCCTATGTTTCAGTTTTATCATTTTAAAAACTGGAATATGATCCATGCCTTGCAAAACTGTTGTGAGGGTTAAATGAAAAGATGGAAGTAAACCCAAGAAATTGAAGGCCTTTAACAGGTGACAGACATTCTCACTGTAGCTCATCGCCCTCCTAGCCCCACCCTCACTACAGCGGCCTTACTCAAGTCCCTTAATTTCTCGGGTCTTCAGTTCCCCTTCCTACACAATAAACAACTGGGTTAGAAGGATTCCAGATAGATCTGCCACTCTGAAAACCCTATACATTTCATTTTACTTCCCCAAGTATGTAATTATGGGACTGGGTGAAATAGACCTTTTGGAGATAATCTAGATTGATCTAGAGAGGCTTATTAAGTATGATGAATTGTCTGTGTTATAATTCTATACTCATAATCTTAAAGTATAATTTTTATTTTAAGAAATCCTTCTAGAGAAAAGTTTTCCATGTCTCAGCAATTCCAACTCCAGACAGTTTTTCAATGCTTGGGCTGAAGGGGCCCAATATTATAAGGATAAATGTCATTAGGTACTGAAACCTTCCTTTTGCATTTATGACTGTGTCCCAAAACAGAATCCTAGAAAAGAGAAGTGTGGTTCATAAATACCGAGAGACCTCCTAAGAATCCAGTAGGATTTCATATATATTTCAGTTGATTTACATTTAAATTTGTTATTCATTTACAAGTTCCCACAGGCTATACTCCATGGGGTCTCAAAGAGTCAGACATGACTGAGTGAATACTACTACTACTACATTTATAATGTCCCAAACAGGATGAGCTTGACAACTTGTGAATCATAAAAAAAGGAAGAAAATCAAGTTACTAAACAAATTATTTTCCCTCTGAGTCATATGCAGCCCATAAGATAACTCTGATGCAGCACTTATATCACAGAGATATTTACTTAAGATGAACAGAAAACAATTTCCTTGCTGCCATCTAGCCTTTAAAAATACTTTTTAAAAAATTATATATTCAAAGAGCTTCCAGGGGAAAAAAATCTTTTAGGTCTGTAACTTCTGCAGAAAAAACTGGCCTGAAATATTTCCAAATACACTACTGAGAAAGTGCTCTCTTGAGTACAAACACAATTTTTAATATCTTAAAGCATATCTTGGTTTGAACAACACACCTTTGGGTCGTACTCAAAGTACACAACTTTGGGTCAAATTTAAATTATGCTCACACACACACACCACGGTACCACCCACTTCTCTTATTTCCTCCTACAACCAGAAAACGGAATGTTTTACCGCAACAGCACACACCCTTTCAATTTGCATAAATATAATGCCTTTAACCCATTAAAGAAGCACAAAAATATCATCAGGGCTGAAATCAGTCAAAATGAATAATACATGTTTCAAATAAAAATAAGCCTGTAATTTTTATGTAAATTTTACATGGATAAATAGCTACTATGTTAAACATCTGCATCAAACAATTAAATATAAGTGGCCTAGGAACGCCCAACTTACAAATATCCTGTACATGGGAACAGTCAACCCAAGCGAGCAGACCAGGACCAGGGCAGGCTCTCCCCAGACTTGAAGTTGGGAGAAGAATTCCCCTAGGATTCACCTTAGTCTCTTCCTGCTGGATACCGACGATGGCAGTGATTAGAGAAGGGGGAAATGGGTAGCCATGATTCTCAAGCCACCACAAGACTCCCTTCCCACCATGCTCACCAAGGAATCCGTTTTCTATAAATGTTACAAAGAGCGCCTGGGTTCCCAGGCCGGTCCATCAGAAGTCTGCTGGACCCAAAGTGCAGCTGGAACTGTGCTATTAATACCAGGCTGACTTCCCATTTGGAAGCCAACTCCAGTCCTGACAGTGCTCGTCAGCTCTGTTATGGTTAAATGGATTTGTAGGCGGTCCTGGGAGCCTGCCAGTTAGAACATCCTTTCTGTGGGAAAATTCCTGTGAGGCCCAAACAACTCACTGATAAACAGAGTTGTAGTAGACCACATGTTGGGAGACCCTTAGGCACTGACAAATCAATCCTCACCCTTTCCTCCTGGAAATGCCTGGGTGAGTATTATAGTAAACCCTTGCACAAATAAACATACAGCAGGACCTACAGTCGGCACATGACCTGCTCCGTGGTAACCAGTGGGTATTTTTGCTATCATCATTAATGTGACAACAGATCTACTCGCCCCCTGATGCACACATGTACATGCATATAGACACCTTACGTACATGCACACATACACACACTCCACTATACAATGCTCCATGCAAATATGTTTCCATCTATACAGAAATGTCTGTCTTCTCTTGAGGAAAAGATGAACCATAATCCAGGCCTGAGCTCTGTACTCTAAATGTTATTCTCTTGCCTGTACTTGACTGAGGGGATTGATTTGCCCTTGTTAATCTTCATTCTCAACTGACTCTCCCAAGTCCAAAAGACAACTGTGGGACAACCAGGCAAAGTATGGGACAGGAAGTGAAAGAATCATAAGCAAGATTAGTGCATGCATGCATGTGCTCTCAGTCGTGTCTGACTCTTTGCAACCCATGGACTATAGTCCATCAGACTCTATTGTCCATGGAATTTTCCAGGCAAGAATACTAGAATGGGTTGCCATTTCCTGCTCCAGAATCAAATTTAGACTTCGGACCTAAATAACATCATGTTTGAATCAACTGAGAAACTCACTATTACATAATAGTCCTCTTAAATTAGTGAAACGTGTGCAAAAGATACTGCTCTCATCAATGGCAGGAAGAATTTGGTACAAACTGATAAATTACAATTTCAAATAGTTCCCCCCTCACACACGCAGCTAATAAGGCAACAGAAGAGATGTTGGATAATTACACTAGGAAATGAAGGATATTCCCAGCCTAGGCACCTTAAAAAACACACACTGTTAACCAGTCCAAATGAAGCAATGGATCTACTGAAGCAGGTACATCCAGTATACCCTCAGTTGATCCAGCAAAAGAAGCCAAGGCCTTTATTATTTACTTAAAGACAGCATAGGAATCACTGAAGATCAGGGTAGTGTATGAAAGAGCAGAGGGTCTTCCAGATGTGCTATCTTATGTCACATACTCAGAGTCATTAAGCAAAGGGCAAGGGCACAGACAGGGATCAAGCTCACTATGGTGACTTGTCTTCCATGGAGAGGGCCAGAAGAGAGATTTCAGCAACCTGAATCAACTCCCTTAATTCTCCAATACAGAGCCATAAATGACACTTCAGCTTTGTTGTTATATCTTTCTCACTTAGCCATCCAAAGGATAAAATATTCTAGCACCATGGAGAATCCAAAGTGAAGTAAGAGCAGACTTGAGTTTATTTTTAAAAATAAATGCCCAAGAATGATCTTTCAAGTTGGCATATCAAATATCAATATATGTATACTTTGTACTAAGTATACATACTATGTTTACTCAGGTAGATGTATACATATTGTGTATATGTGTATGAATACATATTATTTTTCCATACAATGTGAATATTAACCCACCTGAAAAATGCCTTCAAAGTGGATTAATGAGTACAACCATATTCAGTTCCACAGTCATCCATGGGTAGCTAATTAGAAATTAGTGCCTAATTTACATGTTTCCAAACTGAAGGTAAATTATAAGTATGCACATCTGCTTCAGTTGTGAAACGCACTATTTTTTGCACTATTGCACATGTTTCAACAAAAATCTACCCTCCAGGGTAGACAGAGCTCCTTGAAATATTCAGTCTGATCAATACACAAAGGTAAGCCCCGACCCTCCAAAGGGGTTCTCTTAAGACACTTGGAAAGACAGCAAGAAAGAATTTCCCCATCCAAGTTAGGTTAATTTGTATGGTGGTGTGGAGTTGGAGAAGGTATTAATTTCACACAGTGCTTTCTCCCAGGCAAAAGTATTTTAAGATAGAAACAGTGGGGAACAAAGTTCTAATTTCAAGTCACCCTGAAAACTAAGCTCCTTCTTTTCAGGGAATTTACCCAGCTTGATGAGTGCTTAGAAGTCTTCAGTGCTGATGTATTTGCTGGAGTGTCCTCATTTGACCAGAAGCAATCTGTCTCAGGCAACAGTAAAACTGCCACTATACTGAAAAAAAAAATTATAGGTGGCATGTATGACAGCCTGGGCTCAGGTGTCCTAAGGGCCACACCTATTTCTCAACAGTTGATCACATCAAGTTTAGGATGAGTTTGAATATCTGACATATGGCCCAAATGAATTTTACCCTGATTCCCTCACTCCTTGTTTCAATTCCCTCTTTCCTAATTGTTCCACTTACTTTTTGGTCAGTCTCCTTGACCTCATCATTGGGGACGGTGTGCCCATACAGTGGTGCACCTTCGCCAATAAAGAGTCTAGGACTGCTAACGAGACAATCATCTTCTGTGACTGCATCAGGCATACTTTTCATGCAAAGAGATGCTCAGAGTACCTGAAAGGACAGGGCATCTAACATTTTTATTGTTGTTGTCAAGCTAACAAAACAGGTTCAATATGTGATGCCAACTGGCTAATAAATGGTTATACACACACACACACACATACATACAAGACGGCAAGAGTGAACGTCAACATTTTAAGAATCAGTAAACTAAAATGGACTGGAAGGAGTGAATTTAACTTAGATGACCACTACATCTACTACTGTGGGCAAGAATCCCTTAGAAGAAATGGAGTAGCCATCATGGTCAACAAAAGAGTCTGAATTGCAGTACTTCGATACAATCTCAGAAACAACAGAATGATCTCTGTTGGTTTCCAAAGCAAGCCATTCAATATCACAGTAATCCAACTCTGTGCCCTGACCCATAATGCTGAAGAAGCTGATGTTGAACGATTCTATGAGGACCTACAAGACCTTTTAGAACTAACACCCCAAAATTATGTCCTTTTCATTATAGGGGATTGGAATGCAAAAGTAGGAAGTCAAGAAATACCTGGAGTAACAGGAAAACTTGGCCTTGGAGTACAGAATGAAGCAGGGCAAAGGCTAATAGACTTTTGCCGAGGGAATGCACTGGTCATAGCAAACACCCTCTTCCAACAACACAAGAGAAGACTCTACACATGGACATCACCAGATGGTCAATACTGAAATCACACTGATTATATTCTTTGCAGCCAAAGATGGAGAAGCTCTATACAGTCAGGAAAAATAAGACCAGGAGCTGACTGTGGCTCAGATCATGAACTCCTTATTGCCAAATTCAGACTTAAATTGAAGAAAGTAGGGAAAACCACTAGGCTGTTCAGGTATGACCTAAATCAAATCCCTTATGATTATACAGGGGAAATGAGAAATAGATTTAAGGGACTAGATCTGATAGACAGAGTGCCTGATGAACTATGGATGGAGGTTCATGACATTGTACAGGAGACAGGGATCAAGAGTATCCCCATGGAAAAGTAATGCAAAAAGCAAAATGGCTGTCTGAGGAGGCCTTACAAATAGCTGTGACAAGAAGAGAAGTGAAAAGCAAAGGAGAAAAGGAAAGATATAAGCATCTGAATGCAGTGTTTCAAAGAATAGCAAGGAGAGATAAGAAAGCCTTCCTCAGCAATCAATGCAAAGAAATAGAGGGAAACAACAGAATGGGAAAGACTAGAGATCTCTTCAAGAAAATTAGAGATACCAAGGGAACATTTCATGCAAAGATGGGCTTGATAAAGGACAGAAATGGTATGGACCTAACAGAAGCAGAAGATATTGAGAAGAGGTGGCAAGAATACACAGAAGAATTGTACAAAAAAGATCTTCATGACCCAGATGGTGTGATCACTCATCTAGAGCCAGACATCCTGGAATGTGAAGTCAAGTGGGCCTTAGAAGGCATCACTACGAACAAAGCTAGTGGAGGTGATGGAATTCCAGTTGAGCTATTTCAAATCCTAAAAGATGATGCTGTGAAAGTGCTGCACTCAATATGCCAGCAAATTTGGAAAACTCAGCAGTGGCTGCAGGACTGGAAAAGGTCAGTTTTCATTCCAATCCCAAAGAAAGGCAATGCCAAAGAATGCTCAAACTACTGCTCAATTGCACTCATCTCACATGCTAGTAAAGTAATGCTCAAAATTCTCCAAGCCAGGCTTCAGCAATATGTGAACCAGATGTTCAAGCTGGTTTTAGAAAAGGCAGAGGAACCAGAGATCAAACTGCCAACATCCGCTGGATCATGGAAAAAGCAAGAGAGTTCCAGAAGAACATCTATTTCTGCTTTATTGACTATGCCAAAGCCTTTGACTGTGTGGATCACAATAAACTGTGGAAAATTCTGAAAGAGATGGGAATACCAGACCACTTGACCTGCCTATTGAGAAATCTGTATGCAGGTCAAGAAGCAACAGTTAGAACTGGACATGGAACAACAGACTGGTTCGAAATAGGGAAAGGGGTACATCAAGGCTGTATATTGGCACCCTGCGTATTTAACTTACATGCAAAGTACATAATGAGAAACACTGGGTTAGATGAAGCACAAGCTGGAATCAAGATTGCCAGGAGAAATATCAATAACCTCAGATATGCAGACGATACCACCCTTATTGCAGAAAGTGAAGAAGAACTAAAGAGCCTCTTGAGGAAAGTGAAAGAGGAGAGTGAAAAAGTTGGCTTAGAACTCAACATTCAGAAACTGAGATCATGGCATCCAGTCCCGTCACCTCATGGCAAATAGATGGGGAAACAGTGGAAACAGTGATAGAATTTATTTTTTTGAGCTCCAAAATCACTGCAGATGGTGATTGCAGCCATGAAATTAAAAGATGCTTACTCCTTGGAAGAAAGCTCATGACCATCCTAGGCAGCATATTAGAAAGCAGAGACATTACTTTGCCAACAAATGTCCATCTAGTCAAAGCTATGGTTTTTCCAGTAGTCATGTATGGATGTGAGAGTTGGATCATAAAGAAAGCTGAGCGCTGAAGAATGGATGCTTTTGAACTGTGGTGTTAGAGAAGACTCTTGAGAGTCCCTTGGACTGCAAGGAAATCCAACCCTAAAGGAAATCAGTCCTGAATATTCATTGGAAGGACTGATGCTGAAGCTGAAACTCCAATACTTGGGCCACCTGATGCAAAGAACTGACTCATTGGAAAAGACCCTGATGCTGGGAAAGATTGAAGGCAGGAGGAGAAGGGGACGACAGAGGATGAGATGGTTGGATGGTATCACCAACTCAATGGGCATGAGTTTGAGTAAACTCTAAGTTGGTGATGGACTGGGAGGCCTGGCATGCTGCAGTCCATGGGGTCGCAAAGAGCAGGACACGACTGAGTGACTGAACTGAAATGAACATGTACTTATACAGCTGGAGGAGGGCATGGCAACTCACTCCAGTATTCTTGGCTGGAGATTCCCATAGACAGAGAAGCCTGGAGGGCTGCAGTCCACTGGGTTGCAGAGAGTCAGACATGACTGAAGAAACTTAGCACGTACACACACACACACACATACACACACATATAGTGATATGGTGGAGTGGGCAGGTAGCCTTTACCATCTCACAGTTCTTCAGTGGTTTTCGTTATCTATCAAAGAGAATCTAATAGTTGTGAATGCCCAAACTGGTGAGGGTCAGTGTATAACACCTAACCCTACAAGATTGGTGTGATGATTAAATGAGATAATAATTGCCGAGCATTTAAGACAGAACCTGGCATCTATTAAGAGACACAACCACCATCACCACAATCACCATCATCATCATCATTACTATCATTATAATCATCATTACTACCACCACTATTATCACCATCATCATCATTTTGACTATTAATTATAGGATTTTAGTTAAGAAAGGAATGTGCTCTATGATAGAGTAAACTCAAAGGTAAACACAATAATATATAGTTCTTGTATTTACAGGGGTGCCCCAGTAGTGTATCAGCCTCAATATATTTTCCCCACGGATGACTCCAAAAGGTTTAGGTAAATGACCAATTTCAGTGAAAGTGAAAGTGAAGGTGAAGTCGCTCAGCCGTGTCCGACTCTTTGCGACTCCATGGAGTGTAGCCTATCAGGCTTCTCTGTCCAAGGGATTTTCCAGGCAAGAGTGCTGGAGTGGATTGCCATTTCCTTCTCCAGGGGATCTTCCTGACCCAGGAACTGAACCCAGGTCTCCTGCATTGCAGGCAGACGCTTTACCGTCTGAGCCATTTCAGTGAAGTATTGGACAAATTTTTTTCTGGAAATTTACCAGATATAACATGAAGCAGAAATGGTTACACATTCAAATGGATGTAAAAACTATGAATATCATGTACTAATAACTAGAAGGAATAGATAATAGGAGAGAGAATTAGTGTTTTAAACTATAGTTTAAACTTAATTTAATTAGATCAAAAGTCTAGGATGAGACTAAGACAAAAAGATTCAAAAAATTAGAGAGAAGTCTGCATTTAAGGAGGCCTGGCATGCTGTGATTCATGGGGTCAGAAAGAGTCGGACATGACTGACTGAACTGAAGTGAACTGCATTTAAATTGTAACAAAATTAATCTGGGATAGAGAAGCAGTTTGAGGAAGAGGTAGAGCTCTTAGATTGTCCACGAAGCTCAGATGAAGTCTGACAAAAGTGGTAAACCAGGTAACGGAAACTTGGGCAGCATGAAAAGAACTTTAGAATCCAACCTGATAAGAATAGTAATGCAATGTACTCCATTCAGGTCAGGGCACTCCTGGAGCATCAAACTGTATTCTGGAGGCGACACCTTTGGAAGACATTGACCCATCCAGCAAGCCCTGAAGGGAGCAGTGTGGATGGAGGAGGGAAAGTTCTAGATATATCATCATTAATAAATCTATTAATTTCACAAATGGATTTGAGTTTGTTTAGTCTGGAGTGGTGGGACTTCCCAGGTGGCTCAGAATGTAAACAATCTGCCTGCAATGCAGGGGGCCAGGGTTCAATCTCTGGGTTGGGAAGATCCTCTGGAGAAGGGAATGGCTACCCACTCCAGTATTCTTGCCTGAAGAAGTCCATGGACAGAGGAGCCTGGCAGACTACAGTCCCTGGGGTCACAAAGAGTCAGACACAACTGAGAGACCTTCACAGATTACAGTCTGGAGTGGCAGAGACTGTGGGGTATGAAAAATGCTGGCTTAAAATATTTGAGTGGCCATCAAGGGAATTCAGTAGTACATCTGGCCTATCTTTCAAGAGAGCAGATTTCAAATGACTGAATGGGAATTCCTGGGAGTAGGCCTGGACCTTTCCGAGGACATTCTTTCTAAAGAAAACATTTACCCAAGGGTAAGTGGCTTAGGGGGAAGAGAACTCTTTAAATTCAGAGGTTCATGTAGCTAACCATTTGATCATCTATTACCAATGTGGAGAAAAAGGATTCCTACTTTCAGTGAGAGGTCAAGTACATGATCTCTGAGGTTGCACCACCAAGATTCAATTCTCCTACACTGTTTTGATGAAGTATATGAAGAAGAGGCATAAAAAACCCCACGGCTTCCCTTGTGGCTCAGCTGGTAAAGAATCTGCCTTCAATGTGGGATACCTGGGTTCGATCCCTGGGTTGGGAAGATCTCCTGGAGAAGGGAAAGGCTACCCACTCCAGTATTCTGGCCTGGAAAATTCTATCGACTATGCAGTCCATGGGGTCACATAGAATCAGACACGACTGAGCGAGTTTCACTTCCCTTCATGAAGAAGAGGCAAGGGTTCATTAAGGGAGAAGAGGATGCTTAGAAATGAGAGAGAAGAAATTTACTGATGGCTTTGGGTGGCTGAGGTGTGTAGCAAGTGGTGTAGTCTCCATGATAAGTGGATTCATGCTAACTAATTAATAAAGGCCTGAACCAAACTTTAGAATTTTAAGGCTGGTCCTAGGAATGATGCCTTATGCTTTTTCATGTTTCCTACAATATCTCAGGTAGTAGGCATGTGGTAGGTGTTCACCAACCACTTGCTGCTTGGTTAACTTTCCGTTTTTTCTTCAGGGGATTCAGGTTAAAGAATGAGGAATAATTAGCCAACAGTGGAAACTCTGGTTTGGTAAAGTGGCTATTTGCTTGACTGCTTTCACTAGGGTGTATGACTCTAACCTGACTGGAAGTATTTTGATGTCAGAATGATAAAAATTGCTTTGGTTGTTTGGTGGCAAAATATCATAGTATCAATATGTTTGTTTGTTTGTTTGTTTGGGCCATGCCATGCATTCAGCATGTGGGATCTTAGTTCCCCAACTGTTTCCCCTTCAGTGGAAGCATGGAATTCTATCCACTGGACTGCCAGGGAATTCCCTGGGGTTTTTTCCTTAAACACTTTCATCACTGCTAAATTTTTTGCCTTTTAAAAAACATTGCTATACTTTTTTATATCTGGTGGGACATTAATGAATTTTGCTAGACTGTGATTCAATACTGTAGTGATTTAATATAATTACTTGATATAATATTCTAAGATACATGGCATATATTTTATTATGTACACATTTTAATATCTAATAAAACTTTCTAGAAGATTTATATCCATCTATTCACTATATAGTTAAATTACTTCAAAAGAAATTGAGAATTTATCACATAATTAAATAACATAAAATATCTACCTTGCTTTGATCCAGAAATGAGGAAAATGATGTTACAGTGTTAAACAAGTTTAGAACATTATCATAGGGCATGTTTGCTAGAAGGCATGATCTCTTCAAATATTCCCTTTGCCTCTTTATTCCTATGTTGGTAATACACTTAGTACTAACTGAGACTGTGCCTCTAATTAATTTGTTTTCACCTTTTGTTGCTGGGGAATTTCATCATAGTATATGACCTGCCAGTAGATGATAGTTCAGGTCAACTGAGAATGCTACCACATTCTCTCCTGCAGTCTCTGAGTATTTCATTGTGGATTTTAATTGCAATAGCATGCTTATAACCGAACCCCAAACTGCACTGAATTGGGAAGTCATTTTCTTTTAGTCACCTTTTATAATTAATATCAAAATAACAGATACACACACAATGCATCATTCTTCACATTTCATCATTGGACTTAATCACTGCCAGAGCATTGAGGATGGATGAAATCCAACGGGCTCTGATTCACGGGATTCTTGACTTTTCTTTCATTCAGTTGGTGGGAAATTCTCTTCAAGTTAGATGACGGATACAGTTAGAGAAATCTGCACCCTACACTCTCAGAATTTGGCTCCTTTCTTTATTGGTCTTCAAATCTGATAAGTATTTTGGTCAGTTGATCACACTTCTAATTCTATCCACTGCATTCAAATAGCTATAGTACTTTTTCTCCTTTCTTCCCCCAAGTTTGCAGTATTCTCAGGTATGGAGTCCCTCTGGCTAGTGGCACAGGACTGTCTGAATGCCAAAAAGCATCTCTCCTCTGTGCTAATAAGTCACTTAAAGCCCAAGTAGTACCTTGGATATCTATAAGTCATGACCAGTAGTGTCCTAGGGACACAGTGATTTTCCTAATAAATATCTGCTATATGAACAAAGGAACTAGAAGTATCAACCAGGTATGCTTCTTCTCAAACTTGGGTCTTCACTATGATTTTTTTTAAATTGAGACATAATTCACATACCATAAAATTAACCAATTTGAAGTGTGCAACACTTCATGGCAAATTGATAGGGAAACAATGGAAACAATGAGAGACTTTATTTTGGGGGGCCCCAAAATCACTGCAGATGGTGACTGCAGCCATGAAATTAAAAGACGCTTGCTCCTTGGAAGAAAAGCTATGACAAACCTAGACAGCATATTAAAAAGCAGAGACATTACTCTGCCAACAAAGATCCATCTAGTTAAAGCTATGGTTTTTCCAGTAGTCATGTATGGATGTGAGAGATGGACCATAAAGAAAGCTGAGTGCCGAAGAATTGATGCTTTTGAGCTGTGGTGTTGGAGAAGACTCTTGAGAGTCCCTTGGACTGAAAGGAAAGCAAACCAGTCCATCCTAAAGGAAATCAGTCCTAAACATTCACTGGAAGGACAGATGCTGAAGCTGAAACTCCAACATTTTGGCCACCTGATGTGAAGAACTGACTCATTGGAGAAGATCCTGATGCTGGGCAAGATTGAAGGCAGGAGGAGAAGGGGACAGCAGAGGATGAGGTGGTTGGATGGCATCACCGACTCTATGGACACGAGTTTGAGCAAGCTCCAAGAGTTGGTGATGGACAGGGAAGCCTGGCATGCTGCAATCCATGGGGTCACAAAGAGTCGGACACAACTGAGCGACTGAACTGAACTGAAAGTATGCAACTCAATGGGTTTTAGTATATTCATAGACTTGTGCAACCATCACCACAATCAATTTCAGAATATTTTCATCACCCCAAAAGAAACCCATACTCAATAACATGCACTCCCCATTCCAATCTCCCCCAGTCCCTGGCAACCATGAAATTCCTTTCGTTGTCTGTGGATTTGCCTGTTCTGGGTATCGCATATAAATGCAGTCAAACAGTATGGGCCTTTTGTGTTTACATTCTTAGTGTAATGTTTTCAAGTCTCATCCATGTTGTAACATTCATCATTCCTTTTTGTAACTGAATAGAATTCCATTAAATGCATATATCACATTTGCTTATCCATTTATCACTTGATGGACATTTAGATTCTTTCAATTTTGTGGCTATTATAAATAATGCTGCCATGTACATTCATATACATGTTTCTGTATGGGCATAGATTTTCATTTCTCTTAGGAATACATTCAGGAGTGGAATTTTTAGGTCATATGATAATTCTTTTCTTAATTATATCTTGTTTTCCTCAGAGAGCCATAAATGATCTCAGTCCTTTTGTAAATTCTCCCATAATTTAGTAATTCTATTGCTTTTTTATAAGAGTAAAATCAGTTCAGATTATTTCATTCTGTTTTATCATCATAAAGGTCATCCATTCATGTCTAGTAACAGTTTAATGGAAAGTCCTACAGAAATTCAAAATTAAATCCTATGTACTTATCTTCCTAAAAATAAATTCATCTTAGTTTAGAAAAAATCTGTATGTAACAGAATGGGTAAATTCTCCATTGATTAGTAATACAAATGTACCAAACAGAATTAGTGATGTCATAAAAAACGTTTCATGTGCAACTTTTTTAGAAAATATTCCAGAATACATATAATCACTCAGAATAAAAGAAGAAACTTAATTAGAAAATAAGAGGAACATTTATAATTAACAAATTCATTAATTCTGTAAATATCTCTTAAAGGAAAGTTAAAGGTAACTAAACAGTCTTGCTCATAAATATTAAAATTATAACCTCCAAATCTCATGTAACATATACTAAAAGGTTTGTTCAAAACGTATATCAGCAGCAAACTTCCAAACACCATATTTCAATACATTCACTATTCCAAGTCACCTTAGTATAAATTAATTAACTATTAATTAATTATAAATAAATTAATAAACACTGTAATTGTGCACTGCATTGCTTCACACCGTAAAACAATTTTCCTTCCCTTGTCTTCTAAGAAGATGCTTCAGTGAAATCATTTTGTAAAAACCCACTGGGATTGAAGACCATTAGCAATTTACCAATCAGTCACACAGATAAAATATGACTTTGAATTGTATACAAATACCATTCACCAATGCAAACTGTTTTTCTACATCTTTAGTTGCTGAAGAGAATATACAAACACATTCCCTCTGATCCTTCACTTTGAAGGTCCTCTTAAAAAAAAAAAAGAAAAAAAATCATAGAAAATAAAGCTGAGGTACAAGATCTTTGAGCAATGTCATCCCTACTGATTTTGCTTTTTGAGATGGCTACTGCGCTCCACAAATCACTAACAAGGCCACTACCCTTAAAATCCAAGTGTTATGCCTTATCCCCCAATGGATGTTAAGCATGTTAAGGGAAATGAAATCTCTAGGGTCAGCATCAGGAGTGTTGACAAGGAAATCCACAAGCATGGTGCAATATGGGTTGTTTTTCAAACTGGTTCCAAACTGTAAAAAACCCACAAACACACGTTAGAACTGCCTTCCTTTCACAACTCAAAACAATCCCAGTTCACATCAATCCTCACTCTGCCCAGTTTCCGTGCTAGGAATACAGGCTATTTTAGCATTTACCTCAGGCAAACAATATTAGCAAGGCAAATTACTACTTGGCCAAGTACACAACTCTGAGGTGGTCTGCTCTGCCTGCTATTTCTCTGTGCCGGTAACAATTACATGGTGGTGGTTTAGCTGCTAAGTCGTGTCCAACTCTTGCAACCCATGGACTGTAGCCTGCCAGGCTTCTATGTCCACGGGATTCTCCAGGCAAGCGCACCAGAGAGGGTTGCCAATTCTCACCAATGCAGAGGTAACTGCAAACCATTTACATCTTAGTAAGAGGGAATAAAGTAATAGATGTTGGGGTGTCATCTCCCAGATATGTATGAAGTTCCTTTGTAGTATCAATGACAAATTGTCAACTAACCTCAGCTGGTAAAGTCCACTGAACTTGCTTCTAGACAACCTGAATTAGAAGTTCTTTTCTACCAATATTTATCCATGACCTTGGGAAAGTTACTTAACTTGGTTAGCAGCCTCTGTTGCTGATCCAACAGTCATTTCCCCTTCTCCACTCCTTCCAAATAGAGGCCTGACACTGTTTGGCTATTTAATCTTCCCCCAAATGACAAAGGGGAGATGACCCATCTCATTGTTAAATGGGTCCATCTGATAGATCCTCACTGTTTTTAGTAAGTTGCAATTATACCACTGCATATGCCAGGATTGTTTAAAGAAGGGAAATGGATAGCAGGTTAAGTTAAATTGTAAAACAATTAGAAAAAGAGCAAGACACAGAAAGAACTGTGGCTCTCAATAAGATGCAAGTATAATTCCCTCTAGGGGAAAAGAAGTCGCTGTTAGGCAACCTGGGGAACTGCCACGGCACAGGGATGAGGCTCACATGAGCTTACTTGACTATCAGGTCCAACATGGCTGCTTGAACTCTGGACGGTATATTTGTACTTTAGCCAACAGGAGGCCCTCATCAGTGGGGACTTAGTTACATGGCCACAATTAGCTGTATGGGAGGCAGTGAAAGGTGGGTGGGGAGAAGGGGCAGCAACTGACAGTCATTGCCACAGCATGCGACCAAATTTTGGCCAATGAGATATGAAGAAGCTTCTAGGAAAGTCTCTGGCTAAGAAGGAGAAAGGAAGAGATGGCCTGTACTTCTTCTTCCAGTCACTGTTACTGGCAATGTGATGTCTGGGACTAAGGCAGCCATCTTGCTGCAAGCCCAAGAGTAAAGCCAACACACGGAGCATGCCAGAGCCTGCAGGGGGAAAGATAAGCTACTCTAATATTCTGTCCAAGGATCCCATGCCACTCTGAAATTCTTATTATGTTAGACTGCAATCTCATTGCTATTCCATTATGTTGGAGAGACAGTATTCTGGTGCTTGTAGCTGAATCCCTTCTAATTCATTCAACCTAGCCCATAGGCCTTCCTAATTTGAAGACAGTTATCTCTTCCTCTTGGTCTGTATCTTCACAAGCTAAATATTCTAGTGATATAAACAACCAATAAATTATTGTTTAATCACTATTATCAAAATATACTTTGGTTACGCCTTGTTTTATTTAAAAATGAATACAGGAAACCATACTGCGTTCATTTACTCAGGTACTCAAATTTGTCCTAGAAAACATAACAGTTTTGAAATCTTGGCTTCACCATTTCTGGCACAATGATCTGGAGCAAGTAATTTAGTCTCTGAGAGCCACAGTTTCCTTATATGTTTAAAAAGAAAGGAAAATACCACCTTTTTTTAGGAGTGTGTGAATGTCAGAAATAACACATAAATGACATAATCTCAGATATAGTAGGTGCTCAATAACGGGCAACTGTTATATTGAGAGTGTTAACAGCCTCAGTCAGGAAGCTGGGGGTCCCCAAGCGCCAGGAGGAAATAAAACTGCAAGTGGCAGATGCTTTTTTTTCTTTTCTCATCTAATCCTGTGTTGTCATGGCGACACCTATTTCCACCTGAACTTACTTTATCTCAAACCTTGAGCTAACCAATGCATTTTCCTCATGGAAATGTCGTTCTTAAGCTATGTTAATGAACTATGCATTTGCTTGGAAATCTGCCTTATTTCAAGATTCATGTCAATTGTCTTATGGCCCAGATTGACTCACCTTGTGCCAACGCTATCTCAAAATGCATGTTGCTGGTGAGGGGCCTGATGCAACTCTCTCAGTTCTGAGGCGTATTCTTTTTTCTAATTAGCAGCTTGCTAATAGGTATAGTATATGCAGAGTACATCATGAGAAACGCTGGGCTGGAAGAAACACAAGCTGGAATCAAGATTGCCAGGAGAAATATCAATAACCTTAGATATGCAGATAACACCACCCTTATGGCAGAAAGTGAAGAGGAACTAAAAAGCCTCTTGATGAAAGTGAAAGTGGAGAGTGAAAAAGTTGGCTTAAAGCTCAACATTCAGAAAATGAAGATCATGGCATCCGGTCCCATCACTTCATGGGAAATAGATGGGGAAACAGTGGAAACAGTGTCAGACTTTATTTTGGGGGGCTCCAAAATCACTGCAGATGGTGACTGCAGCCATGAAATTAAAAGATGCTTACTCCTTGGAAAAAAAGTTATGACCAACCTAGATAGCATATTGAAAAGCAGAGACATTACTTTTCCAACAAAGGTTTGTCTAGTCAAGGCTATGGTTTTTCCAGTAGCCATGTATGGATGTGAGAGTTGGACTGTAAAGAAAGCTGAGCACTGAAGAATTGATGCTTTTGATCTGTGGTGTTGGGGAAGACTCTTGAGAGTCCCTTGGACTGCAAGGAGATCCAACCAGTCCATTCTGAAGGAGATCAGCCCTGGGATTTCTTTGGAGGGAATGATGCTAAAGCTGAAACTCCAGTACTTTGGCCACCTCATGGGAAGAGTTGACTCATTGGAAAAGACTCTGATGCTGGGAGGGATTGGGGGCAGGTGGAGAAGGGGACGACAGAGGGTGAGATGGCTGGATGGCATCACTGACTCGATGGACATGAGTCTGAGTGAACTCCGGGAGTTGGTGATGGACAGGGAGGCCTGGGGTGCTGTGATTCATGGGGTTGCAAAGAGTTGGTCACGACTGAGTGACTGAACTAAATTGAATAGGTATATAACTCCTTGCTAAAAACTAACAAGGGAGCACTCTTTCAGTCCCCTTCTGAGTCTGTGTCAGAAGCTTTCGCTCTCTTTTATACTTTGAAAGTGAAAGTCGCTCAGCCATATCCGACTCTTTGCGACTCCATGGGTATACAGTCCATGGAATTCTCCAGGCCAGAGTATGGGAGTGGGTAGCTGTTCCCTTCCCCAAGGGATCTTCCCAACTCAGGGATTGAACCCAGATCTCCTGTACTGCAGGTGGATTCTTTACCAGCTGAGCCACCAGGGAAGCCCCTTTTATACTCTAATAAAACTTTATTACATAAAAAACTCTGAGAGATCAAGCCTCATCACTGGCCCTGGGTTGAATTCCTCTCCTCCGGAGGCCATGGATCCTGGTGTTATTCATGGCTCCTAACAGCAACCTTTCAATACCATGGGCAGCCACTGAGGACACAAAGATGAAATGGGTCGATCTCATTCAGAGTTGCATTCCTTCCTTCTTTCCCTCCTTCTTTCATTTCTTTATACGCATGTATACACATATATATTCTACCGAGTTTCAGAAGTCACTGAAAGCAGTCAGAAGGCAAATATAAAAATGTCAGCAGTGTTTTACCTTAGAGAATAAAGAACTCAGAGAACTATGGGTTGTCAAAGACAGCAGAAAGAAGGAGACAGCAGATGACACAGATGAGGAGAAACCTTGTGGGAAAGAGGAGAGTAAAGCTATTAGAGGCTAGAGAGAAGGAACGGCTGAAGAAGCGGGGATCGATGTGGGAGAGGCAAAGGGAGGGAGAGAAAGAGAGAGATGGGAACAGTGAGTGGGTAGGTGAAGTTGAGTCTATGGCCTGGTAAATGTCCACCATCATTAAAGACTCAAGCTTTGCACAGTGATGAGTTCCTTCGGGTCCTGCCTGGAGTGGCGTTCCAGTGCTCCCAAGTACTAAGAGGTTTTTCTCCTCTTCCATTCCTTCTCTTGTAACTTTAAGATGAATTTTGACTATCTAAAATAACCAAGAATGTCTCTATTCTCTGCAACACAAGAGATCCTGAAACAAAGTAAATGGTAGCAGAAGCCATGGAATTAACAACACAGTGAAGGGAATGTGAGTACAGTGTTAAGTGAAGAAGGCTGAAATGGAAAGGTGTTTAAGAACAAATGAAGGAAAAGATGCCTGCAAAAGCGATTAAGATGTATTGCCTTGGAATGTAGGGAGAGAAATAAAGGAGCTATGGAAAAAAGGAGGAAAAGAGGTTGCCAGGGAGAACAGAGCTGAATTCAAAGGCCGTAGGGCTTAAGTGCAATAAGGACTCATCTTCCTGAACTGGCAATGAGGCCGTCCATAACCTTGGAAAAAGCAGAATCGAGAGAGTGATAGGGTGAAAGCCAGCTGGCAGAGGATTGAGAAGTGCATAGAGATGAGTATGTGAAGTAGTTTTGAATATAAACTACCTTTATGCAAGGTGTAGCTATTAAAAAAAAAAACAGATAAGATGGCTTTCAGGAGAGGTTTGCTCAAGGAAAGGTTTTGATATGAGGAGATAATTAAGTGTGTAGAAGAGAAGCTGAAGCTAGAGGAAAGTGAGATGCTACTATCTAGAGCTGACCCTGAGGAAGCGTGATTGCATGGAATTTAGGTAGGAAGACAAATTCTTTACCTCTGAGATTGAAAGAAATAGGGCCTGGCAGCTCATTTGAATTTCATTTGTGATAGGTCTTTTGCCACAAGATAAATTGACACAGTGCTTTCAAATGGAACTATCTATAACAAAGGAATATGTCAAGCTTTAAATTAGCTTGGTTTAAGCTTATGAAGTATTATGCATAGACAATATGGCTATCCATAATTTGCCAATTATTGTCTCTTGCTCCAGATCATAAGCCCATTTCATAAGAGCACTGCTGGGGCTGGGTTTCTGGAAGTGATGAATCTCACAGTTGTGGCTGGCCAATGAATCACCCAGGAAGTTTGAGAGACCAGGATGTTATTACCTCTAGATCTTGAAGCTTTCAGGCTTCCACCCTATCAGGCAGGCACATCTGCTTCTCCAAATGAAGGAAACAAGACAAGAATAGAAGAGACAGTTGGCAAAGCCTCAAGGTCAGCCTTTGCCTTCTCCTTTCTTGTTTCCTGTACTGACCCGGAACTATCTATGTGAGCTGTCTTGGAGCAATTCTGCACTCTGAAGAACTAAAATAGGAATGATGGATAGTGCTTTTTTTTTTTTTTCTTCAGCATCTCTGAAAAGCCAATTGATTTATTTACTCACCTCACAAATTTTAATTGATTCCCTACTATGCACTAGAGTTATTCCAGGTGCTGGAAAGGAGCACTGCTAATAAAATGAATTTTTTTAATGTAGTATACAAGGCCATGGGTCTCACATATGGACCAATTATTAATAACGATTCTTGTATAGCACAGGGAACTGTACTCAATATCTTGCAATAATCTATCATATAATGGAACAGAATCTGAAAAACGATATATATATATGTGTGTGTGTGTATGAATCACTTTGCTGTACACTTGAAACTAACATGACACTATAAACTAGCGATACTTCAACTTAAAAAAAAATGTGGTGCTTCTAGAGGAGAAAGAAAAGGATTCTTATGGTTTATCTAAACGGATGCATCTGTAAATTCACTAAGCATATTGCATTGCTGTTTACAAAAAAATGAGGTTGTTTATTTTTCAGCATGGAGGATGCACTTGTTATGTTTTCATTTATGAGGTACAGATCAGGGTGGATAAACCCTTAAGATAAATACTCCATTCTGAAGCCCACAAAAGATAATGAACTTTCAAAAGCTTACATGTATTCAAAGTTTCATCATGGCCCATTTGGCTAATGGTTCCATATCTGTCAGAAGATCCAGGTGACACATTAGAGAGGGCAAGTTTATTTTCTTATCATCTAAAA
Source organism: Budorcas taxicolor (assembly GCF_023091745.1). Classification (NCBI taxonomy): domain Eukaryota; kingdom Metazoa; phylum Chordata; class Mammalia; order Artiodactyla; family Bovidae; genus Budorcas; species Budorcas taxicolor. The sequence continues at coordinate 133,374,533 of NC_068935.1, read as the reverse complement.
CAGCATTCTTATCCCTCTTCCGATACTAACTTCTAACTTGTCTTAATGATCACATTTGGATTCAGCTTCCAGTAATATGTTTGAAATTGTTTTAAGATTTTTAAATTAAAAAAGGTTAGACTATATCACTTCTTAAGATATAGGACTGAAAAACAAACAAAGATGCTTTCAATTTATGACTTCCATAAGGTTAACTTTTATTTTCAAATCATGCTTCCTAATATTGCTGTTGTCAAGCTTAAAGCGTATTATCTATTCTGTTATGTTCTATAGTATTACATCCACCTCTCTATCTCCATAGCCTACAAAAATACCTGACAAAGGATGAAAAGGTTTAATAAAATAATTTAATAAACAAGTATTTGTCACCCTTTTAACATTTGTAGACTTGAAGCTTTCCGTCTCTTTGCTTCCACTTTTTACAGAATAAAGTGAAGTGAAGTTGCTCAGTCATGTCCGACTCTTAGCGACCCCATGGACTGCAGCCTACCAGACTCCTCCATCCATGGGATTTTCCAGGCAAGAGTACTGGAGTGGGGTGCCATTGCTTTCTCTGATGAAGAGCCTAAGCCAGCCCTTTTCAAATTTTGAAGTGTAATGTATCACCTGGAGCTGTTGTGAAAATTTGGATTCTATTCAGCAAGTCTGGGAGAGGAGCACAAATTTTGCATTTTCAACTGGCTTCCAGGTGATACTGATACTGCTGGCCTGATGGTCACACTTTGAGTGGTGATGGTCTGCAATTATTCCTAATTAGCCACAACGTAGAGACCAACCACTATGATATAGTATCACTTAGAGCTTATGAGCGTGTGCTGTGGATGTCACAGCATTGAAATCAAATCCTGACTCTATCGCTTATTACCTAAGTGATCTTGATCTCTCTAAGCCTCAGTTTTCTTACAGGTAAGATAGAAAGAATAAGGTCTATCTTAGGGGAATGGTGTGAGGATGATATGAGATAATAAATGTTAAACAATCCTGTTCTCATCCCTTGAAAATGTTAAAAAATGGTGGCAGTTGAAACTGTTGTCACCATAATAATTAAAATGCAGTTTGCCTTCCTCCCCATTCCACTCTATCCAGCACTTCCCTTCCATTTCTTCCATTTTACTCAAACCTTAACATTAGAAGGTATTCAAGATAAACATCAGAAAGTAATGATGACTATGAATCATTCCTTAAAAACGGACGTTTGGGTATACTAAATTATCAAGTTGCCAGTATAGGCAGGAGTTACAAACTCTGATGTTTGGACAGATTCACAGGAAAGCAGGAACAAACATTTAGCTGAAAGTTGGTGATACACTCCAGTTCATGGATGTGCAGTCGGCACTGGGCAGATTCAATTCTCTGCACCATGGCCGCCTTGCCCAGTTGTCAAGTGTCAGTAGTGGCAGCCATGAGCAATCTGACTGTAAAACTCTTCTAAAACCCAGTATTACCAGCAGAAGAAACAGTGAACATCAGAAAAATAGGGGGGTTGAACAAACAGACGCTTCAAATGAGATCTTGGTTTAAACTTTGTCTCCTTTTTCTTCCTAACTGGGTATCAGGAGGCAAAATTCCAAATATTTCAGTTTCACTTTCTTTCCTTTAGTCTTTCAAAAGTCACATAACCGGAATCTTTGTTTTAACTATCATAAAGTGATAGGATTGAAATAGAATTTTGTAAACAATAACTCGCTATTTAAATCAATGGGGTCACAATCATTCTTGTAGCCATCAAAATTATTATCCTCTTCCTCATCTTTAAGGTCATCTCCAGCTATAAACATTTCTCTTTCCTCTGATGTCAGTCCTAATGTACGACTAATGTCTTTCTCTGGGTAGAGTCAACAATGGAAGGGAAAAAGCAAGATCAGAAACTCAGATAATTCTCTCACTGGAAAACTTATCTCTGACTATTTGGTCATTGTAAAACTGGATGATGAATTCAGAGTCACAATGTGCTGTGCTTTTACCTCATACAATTCAAAGCTCACTGTAGACTATACTTTTCTGTTGATTCATCCATTGACTTATTCATTTAACACTGGACTTTACCACAGTACCTATGGCATGAAGAACATAGGAAAATGGCTTTCCCACTGAGAGTTCAAAGAGCTACCTGGGAATGTTTCCTGAAGCCTATCTACAGGCTAATCATGCTCCATCCTGAGATAACTATCTTGGGACCTGGATGCCAGGTCATTTTCAAAGGACAGCTACAATAGAAAAATGTTCATAATAAAGACTGGCCCAACTATCAGGAAGACTGAAATAGGAAATGCATTTATTAAGATGAGCAAAATTAACATATTTTTTCCACCAGGGTTGCACTTGGCACTGACATCTCACTTGGTGCATAAATCTCAAAAATTTCTTAAGGTCTCTGTGTAGACAGGGAGAAAAATCTCCAGCACATTTCTATTATCTTATTGGAGGGATAAAGAATGGACAGCAAGGACGTGGGCAGCATCAAAATAAAGATTTTCACTCAAGTGTTTCTCTCACCAAATTGGTTCAACAGGCATACAGCTGTTTGTCCTCTAAGCTAGCAGCTGGCAAACTATGACCTATCAACCAAACTCAGTCCCTCTTGTTATTGTAAAGTTTAATTGGAACCCACAATGCACATTCATTTATGTATTTTTTAGGGCTGTTTTTTGTGCTAAAATGGCAGAGTTACAACAAAGGCCGTAAGGCCAGAAAAACCTAAAATATTTACTATCTGGCCCTAACTAACTAAAATATGATGTTGTTGTTGTTCAGACGCTAAGTCATATCCAGCTCTTTGCAACCCCATGGACTGCAGCATGCCAGGCTCCTCTGTCCTCCACTATAAAAATTCAACTTGCCCTGACAAATAACTGACTTAAATTGAAGCATTCATAAACATCTTCAATAATTTAAAATAATTATAATCCTTAACATGACATTAAAAGCTAGTACAAAGAAGTTTTTATTAAAAATTTCTCTATTAATATCCCTTTGGTATATAGTTAATCACTGACAAATGAATCAAATATTATTTGTGAGAAAGATAATGTCTAGTTTTACATACTGAGTGGGAAAAGACAGGTAGTAACATAGATATTCAGTATCTTGGATTTCTGCAAGTATATCATAAATACTAGTACTTGAGTTTATGCTCACATCCTAAGTATCAAAATAATAATTTGGAATAGACAAATATATCCAAAAGACTTCTCTGTAACATAAGAAATGTCCCTGTATCTACTCAATTTAGATTTAATGTATCTCATTATATATTTTTAAACAATGCAAACCTATAATTATTTGAGGACCAAGAATCAATAAGGAAAAACTAAATTTAAATGAAAAAAAAACTTGGTGTATTGCTTTCAATTTTAAGACATGAATACTCACATTTGATAAAACAAAAAGGGAAACAAGACCATCTGCCATAAATAATTTTGCAACTTAACATCCAAACTGCTTTTGAAATGTTCCTTCTCTCTCCTTCCAAAGGCCTTCAAGTATCTGCTACAGCTTTGTTTTCATGATATCTAGATGCGTCATTAAAATCAGATGGGAAATTCAACAGAAGTATATTTTTCTAGGTAAATATAGAGTACATAATTAATATCTATATTTATTTATTACCACTTTTACTACCTCATGCCAATATGCACAACTAGATAATATTTTTCTTACTACAAATACTTTCCAATTAATGAATCAGTGATTAACTACACACTAACTATAACTATATAAGTGGGTAATGATAAAGAGTGATTTTATTTTTTAAAATCTCCATGTTTAGAGTATTAATCTCATATTCCTCATTTCATGTGCATCTTAAGAGTTAAGAAAAAGAAAGGAAAAAAAGAGTTAAGAAATTATTAATAACTTAATTAGAGCAATGATTTACAATTCTAATTATACTGAAAAGCTAAGGAATGACTTTGGAAATACAAAAGCCAAGACAACTATTGTTGCTTTATTCCTTTCTCTTTTATCAGGTGCAAAAAATGACTCAAGAAATGACTTACCATATGGAGATATTGAAATAAAAATTATTCATAAAAATTCCTAAACATGAAACTAAAGGTTCTAATATTCTGAATTTTTATATGAATGAGTTCTAGTTTTCTTTTTACTTCTATATATATTTTTTAGTTAGAATGCTAAATCTCTGCCTGACAGTACTGACCCTATAAAGAGCTTATGGTAGCCAATCCTCAATCCCAGAATACATGAATGTTAGTAGGAGAGAAATCAGCCCAACAAATTCATGTAAAACAAGAGATTGTGTTTTTTCCACTTTGGGGGGAAAAATGCCACATCACTAGCCTTCTTGAGTTCATAATAATGACACGCACACACAAAAAAGAAAAGAATAAAGCAAGAAAGAAAATGGTAGCAACGTTTGCCCAGATTTCTAAAGCACAAGGTTTAACATTTGACCAGAGAACTTTCTAACTTTTGAAAATTAAATCCTTCTCTCTGGATTTAGATAATAGGAAGTTTGCATTTCTAGCACATAAATAACATAAAGGAATTCTGCTTTCACTATGAAAAGCAATTTACCACCACTCCCCAAGATGTGACATTCTGAAGGTCATACTTTGAGGATGAAATTTAAATGAAAGGCATAGACACAGCTTAACCAGTTTTTCCCAACTGAGCTTCACTGGAATGGGATGACTGAACATCTGTGAACACTATAGTAACATGGGCACAGGTAGTGTTGGTGAGGTAAATTTGATTTGTGATTTATTTCCTTTGTGATGGGACTGTGAATGATGAAAAATAAGACATGGTGTTTGTAACCAAATTTCTCTTTCCTCTAGGAAATACAACTGGGATTAAATTAATCAGCATTTGACTAAAAGAGCAGCATCCACCCTTCTGATTAATATTTCAATGTCCAGGCAATTTCTTGTTATTAATTGAGATCAAGCAATTATCTGCCTTTCAGCTGTGTAACATAAAATACCAGAGTCAAGGCCATGACCCATGGAAATTATCCAAAGATACAACCACAGGGCCCAGAAGCTATCTCTACAGCTTGGCCTTCTGAGGCAAAGGGCTGGGGTTTCGAGAGAAGCCCTCTTCTCAGAGTCACCACAGTCCAGACATGCTCTCCGTGGTACTAGACACAGAGTGAGTCAACCCAGGGCAGCTTTAAGATCCAAAACTGGATTCAGGAGGACTGCAGCTTACTTGGCAAGGAACTTGGGAGCCACCACTGAGATATTAAGAAAGCCTGTCTCTAGGTTAGAGATTCAGTCTTTCCAGCCCTTGGAGCGTTTCAAACAACAGGAGCTTGGAAAACCTCTAAGGAAGATTATTCACTAGGACAGAGCAAATATAAAACACTTCCAGCATCACAAACAATGCTGTAAAAATTTAAGGTGTCAGCTTTTAAAAATTTCCTTTTCAAAACTGATCTGCAATGATTTTTTTCTGTCAATTCCCCAGAAGTGGGCAATCTAATATCATCTTTGGAGCTATGGTTTTAATGGCTAATCACATGTTTGTTTAGTCAAACTGGAAAACCAAATAACTTTGAAAGAGTATGTCTTCCCTGGAATGTGCTAATTTCTAGTTACTCAGGGCTATGTGTAAGAATTTAAACTAAAACCTGCTCTTCACATTAACAGACAAAAAGGGCTTTGTCTGTCTATCTAAAATGACTTCCTACGCAGGAACCTAAGTGATAGCAAGATGTTACAACAGTTGAGTCATTCTTTAAAAATCAGCTCTTCCATTATGTCACATCTCCGATGAAATATCACCTTCTGAGAAAGCTTTCCTTAGCATCCTACCAACTCTGCTCCATCATTCTGTCTGCTTGTTTATTACCGATTTGTTGATTTGTTGTCAATCTCCCTATTCTCTGTAATCTCTAAAAAGGATGTAACCTTTTTATTCACTGACACAGCTATCATGCCTAGAACAGTAATCCTGTTTTGCTTTTTGTACATGCTCAGTAAATAATTATAGAATGAGTCTATGAATGGAATCTCCTGAAAATGAATATAGAATTTTGTGCATGAGCATTTCTATGGAGAGAAGAATGTAGAACTGAGATCTTATTCTGTACGAATTAGGTCTGTGGTCTAAAAAGACTAAAAACCTCAGTTACACATGTGTAATTCCATTTCATTATCAGTAACATTATTATCAGCAATATCCATAAATAAAAAATTCTGCAGCTGACCAAATGCTCACTTTATTAGAATTCTACAACATAAACAAAGATAAATTGAGGAAGCAATGATATAGAATGTTTATATTTTTAAAGCTTGCCATTGTTGTTGTAAAAGTAGTAAAATTTACTCTGAAAAGAATTTAATCCATACTAAATATTTTAGGTCACTCCAAATTCTATTCTGACCCTTCCTACTGAACACATAGATATATTTACATATGTGTAATCAACAACTATGTACTTTTTGTCTGTCGAGGTCTCCCTAAGAGATTTTAGCAGGAGCTCCAGAGGGTCGAGTTTGGGTGTAGAACTTTGGGCCTTCTAAGGCAAACTGATACAAGCCTAGGTTGTGAGTCTCAGCACCAGTGGCTTCTCCCTGCTATGTCTCCTTCTCCACCTATCTTGTCTGCTCAAATTTAAACTGCATGGTCAGAGCTGAAGGAGCCACCAAAGTGAAACAACATGTGTGCATGGAGATAAGAATTGTGGATTAGAGCGAGGGTTAGGAGGGGAAGTTGAAGAAGGACAGTAAAATATTGGGTCGAGGATGTACAAAAATAGAGACCAAAGAGGCTTGAAAAAAAGTGATAAGAAAATTAAATTAGAGAGAAAAGAATAGGAAGATAAAACAAGTTCAAAACAGCCATAAATAGCCAAACATATAAGAAATGCAAACAAAATGGTAAAGAGGAGGGGAAAAGAATTATAATCATAAAGGAAAAAAGAAATATATGGCAAAGGAAAAATAGAATGTAAAAAGGGGGCTAAATAGAGATACACCATGAAAAGAGAAAACAAAATATATATGTATGTGTGTATACACACACACACAGACATATATAAAATCAAACTGATCACATGGACCACAGCTTGTCTAACTCAATGAAACTATGAGCCATGCCATGTAGGGCCACCCAAGATGGATGGGTCATGGTTGATAGTTCTGAAAAAAACATGGTCCATTGGAGAAGAGAATGGCAAACCACTTCAGTATTCTTGCCTTGAGAACCCCATGAACAGTATGAAAAGGCAAAAAGATATGACACTGAAAGATGAACTCCCCAGGTCAGCAGCTGCCCAATATGCTACCGGAGAAGAGTAGAGAAATAACTCCAGAAAGAATGAAGAGACAGAGCCAAAGTGAAAACAGTGCTCAGCTGAGGATGTGACTGGTGACGGAAGTAAAGTCCAATGCTGTAAAGAGCAACATTGCATAGGAACCTGGAATGTTAGGTCCATGAATCAAGGTAAATTGGAAGTGGTCAAACAGGAGATGGCAAGAGTGAACGTCGACATTTTAGCAATCAGCAACTAAAATGGACTGGAATGGGTGAATTTAACTCAGATGACCGTTATATCTACTACTGTGGGCAAGAATCCCTTAGAAGAAATGGAGTAGCCCTCATAGTCAACAAAAGAGTCCGAAATGCAGTACTTGGGTGCAGTCTCAAAAATGACAGAATGATCTCTGTTCATTTCCAAGGCAAACATACACAGAGAGGAGAAGGAAAAAGAGATGGTCATGTGCATGCACTCTCAAACCTGGTGGAGGGTGATGGGGAACACAGTACCAGAAACACATCCATTGACTAAGATGGTGTGGTGGGCACAATAACAGCCCCCTAAAGAGGCCCACACACTAACCCCTGGAGCCTTGTAAAGGGGACTTCACAGCTGTGATTGAATGTATGGACCCTGAGACGGTGATATTACCCTGGATTATCCAGGCGGACCTAATCTAATCCCATGGGTCTTGAAAAGCCAGAGCCTTTCCCAGCCTGGTTCTGTCAGAGACAGAGAAGTGATGATGGAAGAAAGGCACAAGGAGATGCCACACTGCAACTTAGTTAACTGTGAATCCCCAATTCACGGTACCTTCTTCCACTCCCTGCCTGGCCTTCAACCTTGATCCTCACCTCAGATGAAGCTCCAAGTCTCAGCAATAAAATCACTTGAAGACTATCTTCATTCAAGAGTGAAATGAAGGAAACAAGTATTATGAGTACCAGAAATCTTAAACACACACACACAAAGAGGTGATCAGAAAATTAAAGTATGTTGAAGCATGATTTTTTGTTTTTAAGGTTCCTAAAAACGTGCATAAAAGGAATCAAAGGCCTCCCTTCTTATCTAGGCTCTGTCATTTATTAGATGGTAACATCTTGGTTAAATCTTCAACTTTCTTCTATAAACAAGTGGAGTCTGAGTGAACTCCGGGAGATGGTGATGAACAGGGAGGCCTGGCGTGCTGCGATTCATGGGGTCGCAAAGAGTCGGACACGACTGAGCGACTGAAGTGAGTGAACTAATAATAACTGCTTGTTTTCCCCACCCCACAAAGCAGAAATAGTTAATATGACTATTACATAATAGAGTCTATATACTCTACACCCCTCTACAAAAGTAAAATCTTGCTACTAATCATTGATTCTAGATCATTCACTGTCCTCTGGCCTTACATGATAATATTCTGAGACAATGTATCTTTCCTAGAGATCAATAAACATTGATAACATTTTAGCATTTCTTTTTCCTGCCTGCCAAACTACACAAATGAGCTGCTGATCTCTAGTGACTTACTTGAGAATTAAGGGGAAAATGTGTCCTTGAAAAAAAGTGAGCAATTCCTGTTAGTGAAACAACAAAACATCCATCGATTTTTCTCATAAATTTCCCACAGATTATCTCTCTTAAAATATGTCCCACCTGAGTACAAGTAACCTCTGGCCCAGTGTTTATGATAAGTTCCATGTTATATGTTACAGAGCCTTTGAACGTGTGACACAGAAAAGCTCGTGGGGAAGTCCTCTTTTGTTGCCATGATACCCCCAACTCAATGTGTTGTCTTCACCCTGGAAAGACCTAAACAAACAAGAGGTCTTAGGAACATTCCCTGTTTTTCTCATGCTGTCATTCGGGTTCCCCTGTATTGTCTCTCGGTCACTGCTCAGTTTGGCATTGTTGTTTTAGTTGCTCAGTTGTCCCCAACTCATTGCGACCCCATGGACTGTAGCCCACAAGGCTGCGCTGTCAATGGGATTTCCCAGGCAGCAATACTGGAGTGGGTTGCCATTTCCTTCTCCAGTGAATCTTTCCACCTAGGGATCAAACCTGCATCTCCTGCATTGCAGGCAGATTCTTTCCCGCTGAGCCCTGGTGGAAGCCCCAGTTTGGCACAGGAAAAGATAAAGTAACCCAGACTCTGGAGTCTACAAGAATTCTTCAGAAATGACAAGGAGGAATCGGCAAACAAGTTAGGTTCCTGCAGAGCATACAATTCTATAAATTCTCACCAGAAATAAAAATCTGTGCCATGAGATTTAACAAATAAAATCCTTTAACAACAAATAGCAATATTTATTCCTTTGGGCGCTTGAAAAAATTATGACTGACATGCCTCCACTTATTGGCTTGTCTGTTATGCAGGGGCTTGAACTATTCAGATGATCTTAAACATGGAAAGAAACCCAAAGCTTTCCAGTGAACTTTCCTCTCAAGATGGGGAAGCTCTGAGACTCCCTCTGGCCAGAGTTCATATCGTGTTTCTAACTAAAGTTATTTAATGACCACGGTTCTCTGGTTTCCTGTGGCAGCCTTAAACTCTGCCCTCAGAGCCTGTGAGAGGAGGCCGTGAGGACAGTGATGGATGAGGGGAGACAGGAAAACCAGCGAGGGGAACTCTACCGTCCCCAGACCTCTGGGATTCTGCAGACATTCCTGAACACCTCGGGGCTCTCTGAAGACCTTCCGATTACAGCAGAGTTCGCTCAGCCACAGCCACAGTGAAGAAGCAGAAGCATGGGGGAAAGAGACCCATCTTCAGAGGCCCCTGTGTTCAGAAACAGCCTGTTGCAGTTCCCTGTCCTCTGTGCTCACACAGAGCAAACTATCCCTCAGTCTGCAGCTCGGTGGAGCGGTTCATGCCCCAGCCTCGTGCTCTGAACACCGGCCCCTCAAAGGCCGGAAGTGAGTGGCTTAGTCACGTCCTTGCCTAGCTCTGGCGGCAGGGTAGATGCTCAATGCTACTTCTCAAAATGACACTTTGCGCACTTTTCGGTTGTTACGTGAATAACGTTGAGGAAAATGGAAGTCAATACGTACACGGTAAAACTTCACTTACTTGGAAAACTTCCGCATCTATTTCCCAACCTCCCTTAGCAGTGTCTGATCAACGATCATTCTAGAGTGCGTTCATCAGTGATGCTGCTGTCCCCGAATCCTCAGGTTGCCACGTGGTTTGGCCTTTCTTTTTCTACTTAACAAAGTCACAGCAACTTTGTACAGAGATCATATAAATGCCTTAGTAAATTAATTGTTTTATCCTTTATTCACTTGCCAAATCCTCTACTCAATAAGCATCTATCCTTATTGAACTTTTTGAACTTCTGGGCTTCCCTGGTGGCTCAGACAGTAAAGAGCCCACCTGCAATGCAGGAGACCGGGGTTTGATCCCTGGGTGGGGAAGATCCCCTGCAGAAGGAAATGGCAACCCCCTCCAGTATTCTTGCCTGGAGTATCCCATGGACAGAGGAGCCTGGCGGGCTACAGTCCATGGGGTTACAAAGAGTCAGTCATGACTGAGTGACTAACACACTTTTTATTGAACTTCTATATATACGTTAGCCTATAGGTTTAATGATTTTTACTTTTGACCACTTAACAACAGTATAAAATATTTACAGTAAATATTCTGCCACCAAAATAATATAACCATAACTAAGATGCATCAGTTTGATTCCTTCACATTTGGAAACATTTGATGCTGAAGACTCATACTCTAGTGTTGGCTCCTAAACTTGGCTGTTTTAAAAAATATAGTTTCACTCAATACACTGTAATGACCTATATGGGAAAAGACTCTAAAAAAGAGTACTGGAGTGGGGTGCCTTTGCCTTCTCCATAAAAAAGAGTGGATATATGTATATGTATAGCTGATTCACTTTGCTGTACACCTGAAACTAACACAACATTGTAAAGCAACTATACTTCAAAACCATTTTTAAAAATATATGGTTCCTGAGCATCCCAGCTACTCAATCCTGGACCCAGGAGAAGCAGATCAGGGAATCTGTCTACCACCCTGAGTGATCTGAATGCAGCCAACCTTTACAGACTACTTAAGGAGAATACTCATTTCTTCTAACTTTAATATAGATGGTGAAGGAAAAAATAGACGAGTTAGAAAAACTTCTTTAGGTTTTACAAAAATTTTAACTTTCTGAAATCAAAGGAGTCCATCAATATAATGACTAAATTAGAGGATATTGTGGGGTTTTTTTTTCAAATTTTAAATAAATGCTATTTTTTAAGTTCCAGCAGTGTTGTTTAAGGAATAAGGCAGAGAATGGTGTGGCACTGCAGCACAAACTACCTGAACATGTATGTAGGTCTTGTCTGAAATGTTTATTCTGTACAGTGCATTCTTGCCTGTAATGTATTCCCCACACAAATCACATAAAATACCAAGTAATGAGCAATTTTTCTGAAGAGAGACTCAGATCAAAATACTTATTCCACTGGCTCTCCAAAAAAATAATTCATGGTCCAAAAAAGTGTACATACAGAGTTGAAGATCTGTTTGGTAACTGTCAGTAAATCAGAAACTCATGCAATTTTCAATTTAACACTTTGGGGATTTTATCTTCTTCAATAGGTCATTCACTAAGTTCAATTGCAAGCCTAATTTTAGATAATCAAACCCCAAATCAAACCAGTGCTTAGACTCACATTTTTTTAACTTGGACTGAGTCTCCAAGACTTCCCTCCTTAGGCTGAGAAAACAGGAAAAAAAGAGCCCCCTAGACTTTCATCTGGGCATGGTTCCTGGGTTTGTAACTGTGCTGATTTCCCCATGAGTCACACTTGTTCCTAGTAAATGCCAGACTTTCCCCTTTTGGATGCCTGAAGAGAAACTTCTATTCAACAATGGAACACTGAAAGTGATGAGGAAACCATACAATTGTGTCCAGCTCAATATAACACACAATGGCCTAGGGTTTCACAGCAGAGCTTGTCCCACTTGAGTGTGCAGGAATGATGGAGAAGGCATGTTGAAACACATATTCCTGGATCCCAGTTCCAGAGCTTTCTGTTCACTAGTTCTAGTATGAGGCCTGTGGTTCTGCATTTCTAACAAGCTTCTAAGTGATTCAGAAGCCATTGGTCCAAGAACCACATTTTGTGTAGTATTAGTTTAAGGCAAGTTTCCTCTGCCTCAGCACTATCTACCTTTGGAGCCAGATAATTCTATGTTGTGAGGGCCACTGTGTGCATTATATGATGCTTAGCAACATCCCTGGTCTCTATCCACTAGGTGCCAGTACCTCCTCCACAGGTGTGACAATCAAAATTGTTCCAGACACTGCCAAATGTCCTTAGGGGTCAAAGTGCCCCCACTGAGAACCACTGGCTTAGAGAATGAGTTCCAAATACAAAAAAGATCTGAGTTGGGGGTGGAGGAGGGATAGAGTCAAGTCTGGGATTAGGAGATATAAACTATTATATATAGGATGGATAGACAAGGTCCTACTGTAGAGTACAGGGAACTACATTCAATATCCCGTGATAAACCATAGTGGGAAAAAAAATATATATATATATATTCACACATGTAAAGGGCTTCCCAGGTGGTGCAAGTGGTAAAGAATCTGCCTGCCAGTGCAAGAGACATAAGAGATACGGGTCCGATCCCTGTGTCACAAAGATCCCCCAGAGAAGGAAATGGCAACCCACTCTAGTATTCTTGCCTGGAGAACTCCATAGACAGAGGAGCCTGGAGGGCTACAGGCCATGGAGCTGCAAAGAGCCAGACACAACTAAGCACATGCATGCCACGTCATATATGTATAACTGAATCACTGTCCTGTACAGCAGAAATTAACACAATATTGTAAATCTACTATATACTTCAATTAATAAAAAAAGATCTGAGTTGAAGTCTGGCTGGACCATTTTCCTATCCATGTGACTCAGTGTAGCAGTGTCCAGATTGTTAAATCAAGAGTGGGACTGTCCGACCCCACAGAGTTGTTGCAAGGACTGATTGACCCAGAATGTATCTGACCATGTAGCATACAGCCTGGCCCCCAAGCAGGGCTCAATAAGGGGTGATGGGTTTTCGTCTTTTTTTTTAAAGACAGTGTTTGTGTGAGCTGACATTCTCCAAACTCTGTTTATCACAGAAGGGTAAATTTCTGTCTACTGAGTTAGAGAAATTAGTGTTCAGAGGCAAAAACAATAAAATAAGCCCAACATCTATTTCTATAGTCATGAGGCCTAGAAGCTAGCACTGTGACTAATATGCCAAACACAGTGTTGTGATCCTGAAATTATCTTGATTGAAGACATAGTTGGGTTTCTCAAGTTCTCTCTAGGGAAAATGGTATGCCCGTTTGTCAAATCTCTTTCATCCAATGACCTTAGAAGATAAAGAAGGTTGTTGTCCAAAAAGCAAAAACAACCAAAGGTGTTGAGACAAGAATTTCACAAGACACTGGCTAAAAGCATATGGCAACATTTACACATCTCATAAGCTATCAACACTCTCCTATGAGGAACTCGATTGTTAGTTTTTCTCTTTCGCCACCAGGAGGAGTACAGAACTTTCTCACAGGGTCACAAGCATGTGTCAGATATGCATTACAGAGGCTGGCGGAGTTGAGTAAAGCTTTTAGTTACTTCCTAACAAGATAAAAATATCTCCTGGCATGAAATCAGCAGAGAAGGCTGTACAAACCAGTTCTGTATATAAGGTTCTTTAAAGTTTTTCTATTCCAAACACTGCAGCAACAGCTATTTTTGATCCTGGGAGGCAAGAAATGACAAAGTTAACCGTCTCCTGGTATTCTTTCTTTCTTGATATTTAAGATGAAGAATTAGGAATAAGACAAGTGAAAAATAATGTTACGTAAAAGAAAGTTCTGCAATTTAGAGATAAGAAAAGCATATGGCCAGTGGCCAACAATTTATTATGAAGAAGAGTATAGAAAGAGGTGCACTTAAAGAATGTAGGCAGAAACGGCCACTTGGCTCCCTTTAGCATCTCTGAACCAAGTATTAAGACAATGCTATTCACATCCCAACCCAGTTCTTTCCATTTTTATCTATTCCATTAGCCAGTAGCGGACATGTTATCAATATCTTGGTAATTCTGTGAGCAAAATTTCTTTAGGCTTTTATTTTTATAGTGTGTTTTAATATCCCAGTATAGTAATTGGTATGTCTTTTCAATGAATAATGAAATCCTCCAAGATAGAACAGCAAGCGTTTAGGCAGAGGAACCATAGTGGTTTTCGGACAATCCCTATGTTCATGGAATAATTTGAAGTGGCTTTGAATGTCTCTATCTATACAAGGTAAAATAGTAAGATTGATGATAGTGAAGATGATGGTCTGATCATGTTGGTTGTTGTGATGGTGGTAATGATAAAGAAGATGATGTTGGTAATGAAGGTGCTAATGACTTTAGCTCCATTTCCTGAAAGCCTACCACCATAGGACAGGTACTGGGCTAAGCAATTAATATCAACAACTAATTAAAACTTTTTCTCAATCTGGGACTTCCCTGATGGTCCAGTGGTGAGACTCTGCACTCTCAATGCAGGGGCTCTGGGTTTGATCCCTGGTTGGGGAACTAGATCCCACATACAAAACAACTAATAGTTTGCATGCCGAGAACCCACAGGCCAAAACTAAGAGCTGATGCAGCCAGATAAATAAATAAATATTTATAAAACTTCTCCCAACCTTAGGAGAAAAGTATGGAGCTGTCTTCATTTACTTGTTTTAAAGCTAGGGTATCCAGATCATTCTCAAAAACCTTTCAATGCCCTCAAACACAAGTAAGTAAGTGAACAGATAGATATAAAGGTTTTTGTTAACTAAATACTAAAATGGGCTTCCCAGGTAGTGCTAGTGGTAAAGAATCCATCTGCAATGCAGGAGACACAGCTTTGATCCCTGGGTGGGGAAGACCCCCTGGAAAAGGAAATGGCAACCCACTCTAGTATTCTTGCCTAGAGAATCCAATGGACAGAGGAGCCTGGCGAGCTACAGTCCATGGGGTCAGAAAGAGTCAGACACAACTAAATCGACTTAGCACAAACACACACACACACAAATACTAAATTAATGATTATTATATAGAGAATGCTTTTATGTTCAAACAGAATTCCATAAAGCTGTGTTTGTGAAGGCTGGCTCTGCTCTGGTGAGTTACTGGCCCATTTTCCTTGATGTCCATGTAAAATGATGCAGGAGTATGCATATCATATGGATCCTGCACGGAAGTTTTTCTTACTATGATGCAGTCTTTACAATTTTCTCTATAGTTGTAACATTTTTACAATGAGCATGTGTTATATGTACAACCAAAACGAATATAGCTTTGTCATCTTAGAACAAACAAAAGATGTAGCTTCCAAGGATATTCTCAGAAATAATCGCTTGTAGTTATGAGTCTGAAACATGGATGTACATATTTATTAAACTGTTTCCTAAATCATTAAAGAGTCACCGAGTTTTTACCAAAACAAGTAAAAGTACAGGTGAAACTAACAAAAATACTAATGAAAATGCACCTGTAACAAAAGTCAAAAATAGTAAGTCCAAAGAAGCCTATACTTATATCAAATTTCACTTGGATTTATCTATTAGGAATTTACCTAAATGGAGAGGTGGGTGTGGCATCTATAGTCATATTATTAGCAACAATAATTATTATTTTGTATCTGGATATGTAAACTCTGTATTATTTATTAGATTCTCTATTTCCTCTTGTCTAAAATGACTTTGGGGCTTGAGCCAAAGCCACCCCTAAGTAAAAGACATGAGTCAGATTAGCATTCACCAGAACAT
Source organism: Budorcas taxicolor (assembly GCF_023091745.1). Taxonomy (NCBI): domain Eukaryota; kingdom Metazoa; phylum Chordata; class Mammalia; order Artiodactyla; family Bovidae; genus Budorcas; species Budorcas taxicolor. The sequence continues at coordinate 133,358,515 of NC_068935.1, read as the reverse complement.
TCCAAAATCAATAAAGCATGTATTTTTAAGAGTCTTTTTTTGCTGGCTATCTTTAGGTCAGCGAAGGAAAGAGTTTAAAGTACTAGGACTAGGAGTTCCACAAATAAACAGTCTACTTCATGGTTCCTTGTGGAAAAAAATCTGGAAACTCTCAAGGGGATTTTATCGCTGATCTTAAGTGACTTGACGAAACTCAAGATCTCAAATGAGGGAAATCCTTTGGATGGTGAGGGTTTGCCTACTGTCTTCTCAGAGTGAATTCTAAAACTAAGGTTTATTCTAGATTTACTGTATAGCATAGCAAATTATGGTCAATATCTTATAATAAACTATAATGGAAAGGAACTGAAAAAAATATATATATGTGTCTGTGTGTATAACTGAATCACTTTGCTGTATACCTGAAACTAACACAGTCTTGTAAATCAACTATACTACAATTTAAAATAAGATTTATTTTAACAACAAGTCAAGAAGATTACAAAAGGACTTTGCTGGATATTACCTCTTTCTTCCTATACCTTCTCTACAAAACAATACAAAGTGAGTATGAAGCTCATGAAAAATAACATTTATGTGGTTTTATTACTGATTCTTGTTTGTGGTCCCTGCCATTAGTGGCTGTGCTGTTCTGATCCCAAATTTCTGACCCATATCCTGATTCTGTAATTTCAGACACAAATGATCAGCCTGAGATATGACTGAGAGGGTAAATCTGCTCATTCATCTCCACCTCTCTTAAAACAGTAACAAAGTAGAGGTCCACTCTCCACTTTGTGTATAAAACTCAGTTGGCTATGGCTTATGAAGAAATAGGCAGAGAAGTGATGAAACTTGAGAAAATATGAGGACTGGAGAAGGGAGAAATTATCAAAACTATAAAAGGAAATAGAGTTTGGGCCTGGAAAAGAGAGCAGGGTGTTTCCCCCTGTCTCTGAGCATAAATTAGAAAATACCCAAAGTCTATTCACATATTTCTCTGATTCATAGTTGAAACTTGAAAAGATAGTAAATAAAGGAGTGAAAGAATTTTAATGCTTGAAAAAAAGGGCAAAGAACATTGTAATATCAGTTTGATGGGAAAAAATATACAATAAGGGAAAAACTCATAGGATAGCCAATGAGATACACAAAAAGCATATGAAACAATTAAGGATTTCTTCTTTTTAACTAATTTTCATTGGGGTATAGTTGCTTTACAATGTTGTGTTAGTTTCTGCTGTGCAGCAAAGTGAATCAGTTATACATATACATATCTTCCCTCTTTTTAAGGTTTCCTTCCCATTTCGGTCACCACAGAGTACTGAGTAGAATGGATTTCAGTTGCAGAGATGGTGATGGATCCAAGATCTAGCTGCTATTAGTACTCTGGTAAAACAACAGGATGTGCACCCCTATAGCAAAGATTTTATCTTGAAAACTTTCCCCACTCAAAAGAACCTCAGATCCTTGGAGTGCAGTTGAATCCACAACATGAAGCAAGAAAAATCAGGATGGATCTGTTATACTTCATTGTCACCAGGAAACATGAATGCTTTCAAGGAAGGTGCTACTGTTTGCAATAGCTAGGACATGGAAGCAACCTAGATGTCCATCAGCAGATGAATGGATAAGAAAGTTGTGGTATATATACACAATGGAGTATTACTCAGCTATTAAAAAGAATGCATTCGAGACAGTTCTAATGAGGTGGATGAAACTGGAGCTGATTATACAGAGTGAAGTAAGTCAAAAAGAAAAACACCAATACAGTATATTAACTCATATATATGGAATTTAGAAAGATGGTAATGATGACCCTATATGCAAGATAGCAAAAGAGACACAGATGTACAGAACAGTCTTTTGGACTATGTGAGAGAAGGCGAGAGTGGGATGATTTGGGAGAATGGCGTTGAAACATGTATATTACCCTATGATAAATAGACGACCAGTCCAAGTTCAATGCATGAAACAGGGCACTCGAAACCAGTGCACTGGGACAACCCAGAGGGATGGGATGGGGAGGGAGGTGGGAGGGGGGTTCGGGACAGGGGGACACGTATATACCCGTAGCTGATTCATGTCAATGTATGGCAAAAACCACCTCAATATTCTAAAGTAATTAGCCTCCAAATATAATAAATAAAATAATTTTAAAATAAATAAATTTAAATAAAAAGATGGTGCTAAATGGACAAATGGGGCAGCTGTGAGGCGTTCTCACTGATGAAGGTATGACAATTTAAGCAACAAAAGAAAAACATAATAATTTTATGAAAAGCCATGAGAACACATTCTCATGAGAATACATGAGGAAGCAGCTGCAGAGGAGGAATAAGAGGAGCTGGAGAAGGCGGGAGCCATAGGCAGGATCCTCGCCATCGGTCTGCAGACCTAGAACGGTGGAAGGTACTGGCCAGAACCGAGCTGGCCACTGCTTCTTCCCATGGTCCCTGTGGCTGAGGACTGACTGGACTGCCAGGCCCTGCACCCCAGCTGGAAGCACCGTGAGGTTTTTCACAAGTCAGGTGCCACCTGTGGATGCTCAGACACCTACTACCAGAGTCCTTACATTTGGCTTCCCTGGTGACTCAGACGGTAAAGAAACTGCCTGCAATTCAGGAGACCCAGGTTTGATCCCTGGGTCAGGAAAATTCCCCGGAGAAGGAAATGACAACCCACTCCAGTACTCTTGCCTGGAGAATCCCATGGACAGAGGAGCCTGGTGGGCTACAGTCCATGGGGTCACAAAGAGTCGGACACGACTGAGCAACTAACACTTGCACTTTCATGAGAACACATTAATACTCAAAAACAAATGGCATGATGTGCAAGAAAGGTGTACATTACTGGTGGTTTGGTCACTAAGTCATATCCAACTCGTGTTCCCAAGGACTGTAGCCCGCCAGGCTCCTCTATCTACAGGATTTTCCAGGTACGAATACTGGAGTGGGTTACCATTTCCTTCTCCTGGGGATCTTCCCGGCCCAGGGATTGAACCTGGTTTTCCTGCATTGCAGGTGGATTCTTTACCAGCTGAGCCACCAGGGAAGCCCTAATTGCCCCCAGGAATATTTACTGGAAATGCTGTACACTGATGAACCCACACACATGCTTATCCAGTTCAAGATTTGCTGAATCCCATTCGGTGAAGGTGAGCAGTGAGATGTTGCACAAGGTGTTTCCAACTAGACAGGGAGTGCAGAACAGCAGTTCTCAACCCTGGCTACACATGAAAATCACTTGGGGAGATTTTTTAAAGTATCAGTGCTGGGGCACTACCTCTAGACCAATTCAATCAGAATCTTTGGAGGTGGGACTTGGGCTCTGATATGTTTGAAAGTTTCCCAGCCCAGTCTAGAGAGGCCAGAGAATCACTGGTCTAGAATCTAGGATGACCAGCCAGCCTGGACTTCCCTAGTTTTATCCCTGAAAGTCCTACATCCCAGAAAGTCCTGGGCAAACAAGGAGAATAGATCATTTTCTCCAATCAGGCAATAAAAAGTTGTCACAGAAATTTTCAGTGAAAATCAAATAAGAAAATACTGATCTGAAGTAAAATTCTTGGATATAAGTAACCACAATTCACCAGATTGCAGGAGAAGGTTGAGGCTCAGAAAATACTACTGCTCTATGAATGACTGTAGCTCAACAAAGGTCATTGAGGTTGTAGCGCCAGGTTGGCAAACTCCAGTTCTTGGTGCCTTGGTCCAGAAATTGCCGACTGAAACAGCTGAATTTTAACTTTGGAGCCACATTCTCAACCAATAACTCTGTATCCACAATCTCTATTTTCCTCATTTGGGTCAGTAACCTTGGGTCAGAAACTCTGCAAGGTATACTAATCACTAATTCTAAGACTAAGGCTAATGCTAACGATAATGTAGGTGCTGGTACAACTAATAATGGTAATTCTATTAGTAGCAGTAACGTGAATACTAACGCTGATGCTGGTACTAGAACAAACACAAACACAAGCACCAGTATTGCTGTTAAAACTGATATTAATGTTAATATTAATGCTAAGTATTAACATCACTAGCAATGCTACTAATAGCAGTACTACTACCACTAGTGCTGAGCCTGCTAAACTACTGCTAAGTCACTTCAGTCGTGTCCCACTCTGTGTGACCCCCATACACGGCAGCCCACCAGGCTCCTCCGTCCCTGGGATTCTCCAGGCAAGAATACTGCAGTGGGTTGCCATTTCCTTCTCCAATGCATAAAAGTGAAAAGTGAAAGTCAAGTCGCTCAGTCGTGTGTGACCCTCAGCAACCCTATGGACTGCAGCCTTCCAGACTCCTCTGTCCATGGGATTTTCCAGGCAGGAGTACTGGACTGGGATGCCATGAGCCTAGTATAATACAAAAACACTAATATTAGTCTGAATACTAGTATTAGTGCTAATAATAATGCAAATACTAATGTTAGTGCTGGTACTACTATAATGCTAATACTAGTACCAATGCTAGCACTAATATTAGCATTAACAATAATAATTATCAAAAATAATGTTAATGCTGGTACTAGTACTTATACTGGCACTACTACCAGTACTACTTACACTAGCACTAATACCAGTACTCCTATTAGCACTAATACTTGTGCTAGTATTATTTTAACTTAAATATTATTGCTATTGCTAGTGTTGGTATTGATACTAGTATCAATACTAATATAGGCCCTAGTGCTAATAAAATACATGGGGCTAATAAAGAGATTAATAAAACTTTCATTTAAATACTATTGAGCTGAGTATGATAACTTCTGGAGTCAATACATTAGGATATGCATATTTCGTTTGTGCTTTGCAGTCTTTGAATTGTTCGGGAGAATCTGACATATTAAACTTATGATTTTAATTAAAATACTTAGGGTTTAATGACTTAAGTTTATAATCACTGTTCAAATATTTGAGAAAAATCTAATGTATTAAATCTGGAAATTTAGACCTCATAAGGATTATTTATTTGCTCAGTGAAATTTTAAGGGTTAAATTCGGAAATCTCACTGGCTGATATTTAAAAGGATCAACAGAAAAGCAGTATTTCTCTTTACATTAATGCAAACCTGTTAAGATTTACAAGTGAAATGAGATTTGTAAATTAAACTTAGAGGCTTTAAAATGGTGTTTGGAAAAGTACAACTGGGTATGGATATACTGGGTCTCTCATGAAGTTGGAGTCAATGTTAATATTCTTGTACCTGGGCACACACAAACAAAAGCTCAGGCTTTGAAAATCACAAGTCAGGTGATATTTCTGGAACAGGTGTGGTGTTGTGGTCTCAGAGGGGACAAGAAAGCAAGACTATTTGTGTAAAACTAGAAGAAGGAAAGGGACATAGCAGGCACGATGAATCCATAATTAAGTTTGAATGAAAAGGCCGAAGGGAGCCCACACATATATTGTGTTGTGGGAGCCTCCACTGCACCATCACTGGGATGAATCCAAGGGGCCTTTTCTGTGATTCAGATACTAGAATTGAGAGCATGTGGCATACATTTTAGCAATGAGGCAAGTTATGAACTATTTTGCAAGAACTAGCTGAAGGAACAAGATGACAGTTGCCGGTGGGGTTTAGCAGAAATACCCTCAAGCAAGCCAAGGAGAAAGACTGTTAGATATTATTTAGAAGTGCAATAGCGACAACAGGGTTTAAGAAGAGGCTGGCTCCTGGGTTATAAGGCAGGTGAGCTTGTCTTGCGGGAAGGGGAGAGGTGAATCCAGACGTGACGAGATGCCTGAGGCCTGGGTTGGTTTCCCTGGCCCAGAGCCACCAGCCATAATAGGAACCTGGGAGCCCTGCAGACATGAGGTGTCACATTGAAATGCTCAGGTGGGGCAAACAGGGACATAAGAGCATTGATTTGAAATAACCAATGCACAAACAGAACACACGAGTCTCAAGTTAAAAATAACAGGCAGGTGAGGATCAAAAAGGCAAAGAGATCAGCGTCAAGTGAAACGTACTCTCCCAGCATTTTAAAACACACAGAGGGAGAGGGAGAGGGTGGGATGATTTGGGAGAATGGCATTGTAACATGTATACTATCATGTAAGAATCGAATCGCCAGTCTATGTCCGACGCAGGATACAGCATGCTTGGGGCTGGTGCACGGTGATGACCCAGAGAGATGTTATGGGGAGGGAGGTGGGAGGGGGGTTAATGTTTGGAAACGCATGTACACCCGTGGTGGATTCATGTCAATGTATGGCAAACCCAATACAGTATTGTAAAGTAAAATAAAGTAAAAATAAAAATTAAAAATAAATAAATAAACTGAAGAAAAAAAAATAAAACACACTTAAGAATCCACAAAATGTGAGCATGTCATTTAAGGATGGAAAAATAAGTAAGAGGGAGCACAAAGGAAAGAAATAAAATTAAGCTGTAAGGAGGGGAAAGAGGCAAGTAATAATGGGAAACATAAATGGGGATTGGGGATAATGATCTGCTGGCAAAAGAAGAAATACCCGTTTTAAAACAATAAAGGTTTTTCAGGTAGAATGAGGTTAACAGTTGAAATGAAGGCAGCAGTCAAAAGAAGGTCATGAATTAAGTGGACTAGACTGAGCCAGTTGTTTCCTTGCAAGTCCAGGTCTGAGCAAAGGAAAAACACTGGGGAAAAATCATTTGGTTAAAAAATAATAATCAAGGATAGGCAAAAGAGTTTGGTCAGCACTGTGTAGATAGGAAGAAAGCAGGCCACAGGTAAATGTGGGAAAGTGATGGATGAAGGATAAAGGCAGTGGAGCTATATCTCCTTACATCAGCAGATGTCAACCCTGGCTACACTCTGGAATTACCTGGGCAGTCCGAAAACATACCTATGCCCCTCTTGAGACAAGTGAGCTGGCATGTCTGGGGGCTAGGGCCCAAGCACAACATTTCTTTTGCTCCAGTGAGCAGCCAGGGCAGAGACCCACTGCTTTGCACATCCAGAGTAAAAGTGTGAGGTCCCCTGTGTTGAGGTTAGCAGGCCAAAACAGGCACTTGCACCTGAAGCACTCCAATAACTGCGGTCAAAGTTATTTTCTTATTTTAACTTGGCAGATAAATTACTTGATTTTCCATTTGACTTAAAGAGCTTTAAAATTCAGAATGGAGAAAGTTTTCTTAGCTAATTATTGTAAATATTTGTAACCATCTCTAAATAGAAATCCAATGTAATAGTGCTCTTCACACTGATATCAATTCACCAAGCCACAAAATAAAAACTAGCAACACTGAGAAATGAAGTGTTTTATTTAGATCATAAAATATCTGTGGATTCTTTTTTTAAAGTAAAGCATGGTTGATTTACAATGTTGCTTTAGTGTCTGGTGTACAGCAAAGTGATTTCATTTTATATATATATATAATAAAGTGAAGTTGCTCAGTCGTGTCCGACTCTTTGTGACCCCACAGACTGTAGCTTACTGGGCTCCTCCATTCATGGGATTTTCTAGGCAAGAGTACTGTAGTGGGTTGCCATTTCCTTCTCCAGAGGATCTTCCCGACCCAGGGATTGAACCCAGATCTCCCACATTGTAGGCAGACGCTTTACCATTTGAGCCACCAGGGAAGTCCTATATATATATATATAATATATATATATAGTTACATATATAGATTTTTTATATATGTAATATATATATACACATTTTTTCCATTACGGTTTATTACATGAAATGGAATAGTTCCCTGTGCCATGCAGTAGGACTTTGTTGTTGATCTGTTTTGTATATAGTAGTGTGCATCTGCTAATCTCAAACTCCTAATTTATCCCTCCCCTTCCCTCTACACCTTTGGTAACCATATGTTTGTTTTCTATGTCTGTGAGTCTGTCTCTGTTTTGTAAAGAAGTTCATTTGTGTTACATTTCCCATACACACATAAGTGATATTATATGGCATTTGTCTTTCGCTCTCTGACTTACTTCACCTAGTATGACAATCTCTAGATCCATCCATGATGATGCAAATGGCATTATTTCATTCTTTTTATGGCTGAGTAATATTCCGTTGCATATATGTACCACTTCTTTATCCATTCACCTGTCAATGGACACTTAGGTTGCTTCCTTGTTGTGGCTATTGTCAATAGTGCTACAACAAATGTTGGGGTTGTAGATGTGTCTTTTTGAATTAGGATTCTCTCCAGATATATGCCCAGGAGAGGGATTGCTGGATCATACAGCAACTTTATTTTTAGTTTTTTAAGATACCTAGATTATTTTTCTTTCATTTCTGCCTTACATCGTGGTTCTCAACTAGGGGAAGTTTTGTCCCCTCAGAGGACATTGGGCAATGTCTCAGACATTTTTTTATTGTCATAACTGGGACATGCTACTGGCAACTAGTGAGTAGAGTCCAGGGATGCTGCTAACAGCTTAAAATGCACAGGACAGCGCTGGCGGCAGCAAAGAACAATTCAGCTCAAAATATCAATGGTGCCAAGGCTGAGAAACCCTGCTCTAAACAATAAAGTTCATGTTTCCAGAAATAATAACTAATATACACTGCCTTCCAATCTCAACACAAATGAAACAATTTTCAACATGCACAAATTATATGCCAAAATAAAGACAAACAAAAAAGCCTCCCAGAGAACAGTAAACCACTAATAAAATCATTTTGTGGGTTTACCACACAGTTAAAGACGGAGGACTAGAGAATCAGCATGCCAAAATGAAAACTGGGTTTCAAATTGAATTTGATTGTTGGAATTTACATTCAAACTAGCTGAAAGTCCTTTAAATGAAGACTTCTAAAGAGCACACTTTATGATCAATATTTAACAAATGGTGCCTGAAATAATATATCCACATTGAACATTACATTTTAAACTCCTCACATCATATATTTGTAGAAAAAAATGAAGATTTTTAAAGCCATACATTATATTTATTTCTACCAAACCACTTAGTAAATGTACTCATTTTATAGAAATAAAAATGAATGTGAGATAGTAGGATGATTTTCAGGACTGCAAAGCAAGTAGATATTGAGAAGTAATATGACTCCAAATATGGAAAGTGGGTGTGGCTAAAGGTGAAGAAAAAGTCTTACCTGGCTTAAAGACGACAGAAACTAATCAGTTATCTCCAGTCCCTGATCTGTGGTAACAATAATTCTAAAATGTGAACTGAAGACTATTTTAGAGGAAGATTTACAAATTATTAAGACTATTTGTAATATGTCAGAAAACACTGAAACACGACTGAGTGTTCTAAAACAGGCAATTTAAATAATTGATGAAATCAAGCACTTGGTACATGTGTTCATGCTCAGTCGAGTCCAACTCTTTGTGACCCCGTGGACTGTAGCCAGCCAGGCTCCTCTGTCCATGGGATTCCGGGCAAGAATACTGGAGTGGGTTGCCATTTCCTCCTCCAGGGGATCTTCCCAACCCAGATATCAAACCCAAGTCTCCTGCAGCTCCTGCATTGGCAGGCGGACTCTTTATTACTGTGCTACCTGGAAAGCCCCGAGTACCTGACAGTTATCCATTATTGAGGGCCTATGAATGGGAAATACTAAGCCATTGGTTGTCAAACTTGGCCCCACAGTCTACTCTGACCAACTGAAGATTGGAGGTGCTTTTTTAAAAATGATGCCTGGGCTCTTCCCAAGAACAAATGAATCAGAATCTCCAGAAGTGAAGATTCTCCTGGCCTTTGGCATGATATTGTATAGCATATCTCAAACTTCAATGTGTATGTAGATTATCTAAGGATCTTACTACAATGTCAATTCTGATTAAGTGAGTCTGGATGTGCCTGAGGTTTTGCATTTCTTGATACTAATAGTCCTGGTCTAAGGGCCACACATTGGATACAGAAGTGCCGAAAGTTTCCTGGATTCTAATTTGCAGCCAGCATTGAGAACCATCAACGGTTGAGCCCCTAGCTTTGGGCTAGGCGCTATGTGGGCATAGAGATGAAACAGAAAAGTTTTTAAAAAGCATTCCTCAAGTAAGGAATTATTCCATCCTAAATCAGAGCTTTCACTGTTATGCAATCCACATACCTTTATCTTAGCTTCCAGTGTGGGCTAAAACAACCCAGTTACTCCTTTGGAAGGGCAGCCATTCCATGTTGATTTTATATCAACACAGGCAACAATCCTCAGACTTAGCATTTGCTGTTCTCTGTTCTGGAATGCTCTGATTTCAGCAGAGTTCTATGTGGTAGGCTCCTTCTCATTATTCAAGTCTTCTCTCAAGGCACTACTCTCAACCCTACATCATCACTCTCATTTCCTTATCCTGTTTTTCTTCTTCAGGTATTGATTATTGATTAACTCATCAATAATAATAACTGATTGGTGAGCTCAAAGAAACCCACAGCCATTCCAAGCCTTGATGAAACATGAAGGTATCCTTACTGTTCATCAGTAGAGGAGTGTCGGGGAAGAGAAATATTAAAGGGACAGCAAGTAATAAATGATTTTAGAAAACATGCTGGCTCGTATTTGGGGGGAGTCTTTACATTTATACCATAACCTCTCATCAATTATCTCATTCAATGCTCAGGAAAAACTTATGAAGTACAGTGGGGATTACCACCATTCTCAATGGGAAAACTGAGCTTTTGAGATACCACAGAGCATCTCAAAAATAACAGAAATAGAAACAAAGACCTCTGGATTCCAGGGTCCCTTAGCTTCACCTAGATGCCTTCTTTATTTGTTCCAACATGCTCTGAAGAACCAAAGATAAAATCCTAAGAATACACACACATTTGAAACGAATATTCAGAAAGTAAATTTTACCCAATTACCATCTAGAATGGGCTTCCCTTGTAGCTCAGTCGGTAAAGAATCTGCCTGCAGTTCAGGAGACTCAGGTTCGATCCCTGGGTTGGGAAGATCCCCTGCAGAAAGAAATGGCAACCCACTCCAGTATCCTTGCCTGGAAAATCTCATGGACACAGGAGCCTGGTGGGCTGCAGTCCATGGGGCCGCAAAGAGTTGGGCATGACTGAACGACTAACACTTACTTAATTACACCATCTAGAATGAGAAAGTAAGGGCCACAAGCCCCATCCAACTAATGTGTTCATCACACTCCTTACTTTCTCTTGTGATTGCTGATGGGGCCATTTCCATTGCCTAAGAGTAAAGTACTAGGAATTTTCTGAAAAAGACACTGCCAAATTCATGAAATAGTCAGTCCCCTTGTGTTATTCATGATTTTAAAGCAATCACTGATTTTTTTTATTTAAAGGAAATGGAATTTCATATTTTTTATGGATTCTAGAATTTATAAAAGCTGAGTAATAGCACTATAAGAGATCATATAATGATTACAAATTTGTCAGAGAACAATTTAAGCTTTTGAAATCGTGACTTGTTCCTACTTAAAAAATAATAATGTTTGTTTTAAAAAATAAAGAAGTAAAGAAAAGCAAAAACCAAAACACCAGAAATTGACTGCGAAAAGAGGAAATCCTCTATAGTTCCACTCCCTAAAGAAAGTCAGTGTAGGAGAAGGAAATGGCAACCCACTCCAGTACTCATGCCTGGGAAATCCCTTGGAGAGAGGAGCCTGGTGGGCTACAGTGCAAGGGGTTGCTGGAGTCTGGGCTGCACTAAACCATCATCATCAACCTGCATTTAAAAATCATTAGTAAGCCAAACAAGGTGTTTCTGAAAAAACATTGATGAGTTTACCTCTATACTCTTTGTTGTTTTGACCAAAATACAAAATACTAAAATGGTTTGTTTCAAATGTTAAGCCTTATAAAGAGACTCATTTCCATTTCGAAGTAACAATAAAGAGAAAGATACTGGGAGGAAAAAAAGACAATGTAGAAACTGTTTATGATTGCCCTCTTAGGTCATCTTTTTAAATAAACTCATGATTTCACTGAAAAAAAAAAAAAAGCCAAACAAGGACAATTTGAAATATTGGTCAACAGAGCTTTCTTTAATGGAAAACATGCACTCCCCAACCCCCATTAAGAAGACATTTCCAATAAAAATTTTCCCTTAAGTAAAAAAGAAAAGAAAAGAAAGCCAGTGTAAATAATAAGGACAGAAATAATGATAAAGCTTTATAGAAAATTGAATCTTGGAGAGATTAAGTAACTTATTTAAGGTCACAGCTTTTGAGTAGTAAACCTAGGATTTCAGCTGAGAGTTGTTAAGCCTGAATTCTAATTCATGGTATTTTTACTTTGTTTTTAAGCTAAGAAAACTGTATTTTTAATATTGATGAACATTAACTCAAAAAAGCTTCTTTATAACTGCCAGAATATCTTTGCAATTGAGTGATAATTCCAGAAAGTGTACTTGATAGTAATTGAAATCAAATATCAAGCTCATGTAGACTTTTAGGAATAGAGTGCAAACTTTCTTAGGAGGTGGAGTAAATGGTTGATCTGAAAGTGCCAAATGGTATGTGGGTAGATGTTGAAAATGGGGATCCTTTGCAATTCACTTGGGTTACCTTTCCATTCTAAATGGAAATTTGAGGTAAAATGAGTGTGTACTCACAGATAAGAACAGTAGAGATTATTTCCCCTGCACAAACCTCATATGAATTTTTGCCTAAAAGTGTACATTTATGTGCGATATCATGGATGAACCTCAAAAACATGAAACTGTGTGAATGAAATGAGTCACAAAAAGGTCATATATTTTATTAGTCCACTTATTTGAAATGTCCACAAAAGGCAAATCTATTGAGATAGAAAGTAGATTAGCAGTTGCCAGGGGCTGAAGGTGGGAAGAGGGTGTGAAGGCAGGAGCAATCACATTGGGGTGATGGAAACGTTGTAAAGAAGATTGCAGGGCTGTCTGCACAACTATGTACATTTGTTAAAAGTCATTGAATTGTACACTTAAACTGGGTGAATTTTGTGATATGCAGCTAATATGTTAATAAAATTATTTTAAAAGTATGCATTAATAAGAGAATCAAAAAGTACTTACTTGCAAATGAGGAAAATACACTCAAACTTAAGATAAATCATTTACCATTATATCTTTTTCCTTTCTAGGCATTCCCTTAAAAAAATCAAAATACAATAAATGAGAACACCACCAATTTTTTTTTTTTTTTGCTACTTAGGATTTACAGTGATCTGACCAAGCATTCATCTGTGGTTGATATAGAAACACCCCATTTATCTAGACACCAGACTTCTAAGAAATTCAACTTTCTAAAATCAGAAGTAAAACAGACATCTGAACAACTATCAGGATTGCTTACATAATTTATGGAGCCCTGAGCAAAATGAAAATGCAGGATCTCTTGCTCAAAACGTATTCAGAATTTCAAGATGGTGACTGCAGAGCATTTCGCCATGCATGAAGCCCTTTTGGGCATTGGGCCCTGAGTGACTGCTCAGATCTCATGCCCATGAAGCCAGTCCTAGCAATCAAACTAGTTGTCATAAAAGATCTGGGCCAAGGCTTTACTCACAAACTTTATTCTATTAATATTACAGAACTCCACAAACTCTCATTTGTTTTTCTTCAATACGCATACCTAGTGAACTTGTTTCTCTAAGTCACAGGCTGTAATCAGAGTCAAAAAATGAGAAGTGAGTGAATGCTTTCAAAAGGAAGAAGCCTCCTGATGGGAAACATGAAGAAAGAGACACTAAAAGCAAACACAAATATATGAATCATTAAAATGAGGCCAAGGAAGAGTGACTTTTTCCTTCACATCCTCTGTTTGTAAAAAGGCTGACATATAATACATTTTAGAGATATTTATCCAAAACAAAAGTGAGGACTGAGTGGGGCAGTAGTGTGCTGGCAAAATGCTTAATAATTAACTCTGGGGGAAAACCCTGATTTGCAGCCTTTGTCAATTTCCATGGTATAAATACTCCCACTGGGGCAGACTTCAGGGTACCAAGGTGGGGAAACAGAACATGGAGCTGGAAAGAGATACACACAATTGGTTTTCCATCCAGTACAAGCCAGCTCCAGCACACTGATGAGATGGGGGAAACATCAGGTGCTACAGAAAGTAAAAATAGAAGACAGACCCAAGGCTCAGGAGGAGAAATAAAATTCAGTTCTGTTTCCTAATAAAACATTTTGTTCTAAGAGTTAGCAAAGAAAGAGATGGTAATTGTTGCTATTTGTTAAAACGGGATTTTAATTCCAGTGGCAAAATCATCATGGATAATCAAAAACTGACTACATAACTATTTCTCTTGTCATTTTCCTCCCCAAAATAATTATCTCTGAATGACTTCACAGTTAAAGATTGTATGCTTAAAGACAATCAATTGTGAAAAGAGCTGAACGCTATGCCAGTGATATGGTTTTTTAAAAAATAGTATTTGTTTTTAAAAAGAAGAGTAAAAATATTTCCTCTTTTCTGTTCTAATGGTTTAACCTATGAATCACCCTGTAGGAGTATTATCATATCAGAAACATGGAACTCATACTTTTTATAGCAAAAGCATAAGACTTCACTATCAGTTTTAGTGTTAGTTTAGTTTTAGCTTCCAATAGAATAGAGGGTAGTCTTCCCTAGTGATTCAGACGGTAAAGAGTCTGCCTGCAGTGAGGGAGACCCAGGTTCAATCCCTGGATCATGAAGATCCCCTGGAGAAGGGCATGGCAACCCACTCCAGTATTCTTGCCTAGAAAATCTCATGGACGGAGGAGCCTGCTGGGCCCCAATCCATGGGGTTTTAAAGAGTTGGACATGACTGAGAGACTAACACACACACAGACAAGAGGGTAAATGGGATATTGAAAGGTAAACATTTCAAAACACAATAGGTTATGTTGAGAATCACTAACCTACACTACAGCTCCCATCTCAGGAGAACTCTAGAATCTCTTAAAAGTCAAGGGAACTCAAACTGGCTCTCTGTGACAACCTAGAGGGGTAGGATGGGGTGGGAGGTGGGAGGGAGGCTCAAGAGAGAGGGGACATATGTACACCCATGGCTGATCCATATTGAACCATATTGATGTATGGCAGAAACCAACACAATATTGGAACTATCCTTCAATTAAAAACACAAAAATTAAGGAAAAAAAAAAGACAAGAAGTCAACCAAATTCAGGCTCTGAGCATGACGCCACACAAGACAGTTCCTTGATGGTGTTCAAGAGGGGAACCATCTTGCTCACCCAATGCCCCACATTTCTCCAACCCTTTCTCAGCTGTCCTTTTATTTAGAGGTGACAAAAGACAATCCTGACTGATTGCCCCTCTTATAGTAACTGCTCGCTCTTCCAAAGTGAACAGAGGTTAAAGTGATCTTGTTCTGTGTGCGTGTTAAGTCACTTCAGTCATGTCTGACTCTTTGCGACCCTATGGATGGTAGCCCACCAGGCTCTTCTGTCCATGGGGATTCTCCAAACAAGAATACTGGAGCAGGTTGCCATTTCTTTTCCAGAGGATCTTCCCAACCCAGGGATCGAACCTGCATCTCTTATGTCTATTGCATTGGTAGGCAGCTTCTTTACCACTAGTGCCACCTAAATCTTGTGATAAAACTGTAGTCAGTCCACTTATTCGTTCAAAAGTATATATTGAGTGCTTATTATAGCCAGGCCTGTTCTGGGACTCATAATTTTGTCATTCTTGGTAGATACTGATCCAGTATCTAAATTCAGAGACAGCACTTGGAAGGCAAGGTAATATACTATGCACCTAGCAGCCCATTTAAAAATAAGTTCTGGAATGAATTCCAAAATGAGAAACACTGACATATTAAAGAAGCCTATACAGCTGTGATTATACTCATTACATCTATTTAACATAAGCTCTATTAAAAAAAATCTCAGATATTGTCTGGATATTTTAGTTTCAATCCAGTGTCTTTTCTGCCTTTATAACTTACTGTCATGAGCACATGTGATGTCCTACTTAATTTTACATCTTTTAGGCATAGAAGATTTGATAACACTCATTATTTTAGCCCACTAAAATATACACACACACATACACACCACCACCACCATACCACACACCCTAAATGATTAGTTGAGGGGGAACTACTGCCAGTAGGAACTGCTCATAAATGGGGCCCATCTTTGGGAAGCCACTGCCCAATAGATAAATACAGGTTTGTCATTCTTGGGAGAAGTTGGTAATACAAACCACTGCCATGAAATATCCCCTGCATGTCAGAACCATGACAAGAAGATCTGCCTCCAGAGCAGAAAAGTTACTGTCAGGTTGCCCAACTGTAGACAGGCTCAAGGTCTTTGAACCTCTCTTCCATGATCCATGCTTGGCCTCTAGAGAAAGAGTGACATTGTTGATCTTTCAATATACCAAGAAGAAAGAACAATAACTCCCAAGAATACTAGTAGCATAGAAGTTCCCGAAAGTTTGAGAAGGGAGGATTGGGGATGGGGAGCTCACATCATTATCAAGGCCATGGAAACACACAGGAAAGGGTAGCCTGCAAGGGGCTACGTATATATGTGTGTGTAGAATATATACATATACATGCATATGTGCATAACATACAATATGAAAAGGTAATACATATATTCCATAATATAAAATGTTACAATGTATATATTTTATCTCACATACTTAATTTCATTGCTATCCTAGACTGTATGAAAATTCCTGCAGCCAGCTGCCCTCTGAAACCTGGAATAATGTCAGGCCCAACAGAATCCTCATCTTTATTCAACTTGATGAGTGTGTTCTTTGAGAGACAGACTAGAGTAAGCACTCTAGTGACAGATTGCATGGGATTACACTAATTACTTGGCTGACCTCAAGCAAGTTACTGAAACTCTCCGTTTTCTCATCCATAAAATGGGGATAATAACTGTATGTGTTCTCTAGGGTTTTTATCAAGATTAAAGAGGTTAGTAGTTGGAAAAACCCTAAACCAGTGCTTGGTAAATAGTAAGTGTTTTGTAAGTGTTAATAAAACCTTGAACCCATGGGAAAATCTTATTGTTCTTATATGTTCACAGAGTCAATATGAATTTCACTCATCTATATTTAATACAAACACACAATTCACTCTTAGCTTCTTAATTTTTCTCTGGAATAAACAAACCTCTTTCCAGAGCCCAAACAAATCACAGAAGAATGTTTAAGTCAGTTTTAAAATTGATATGATTTACAAACTGGAATAGAAGTGCCAATCTCTCTCCTTGAACACATCAAGTGATCAACATCTTCCTAAATGCAAGCCAGTTCCATCCACACATGCTCTGGCATTGCTGATTTGACATTTTTATATTAGGTAATTAAGAAATCAAATGAAAACAATTCGATACTACTGTTAAGTCACTAAAAGGCACACTATAAGATGTGTTTTAATAACCATATTCTTATATTTGGATAATTGTACTTTCATATGGCATTAACAAGTCTTTTATTTCAACAGTCTGTAGTTTGATTCTTTTCATTCTTGACATGATTTAGGGATTCCAATATGTTAATTTCTCTTGACTGGTAGTTGAAGAAAGAAAACCATGAAACCAGACTGACTGCAGGTGAAAGCAACACATGGACAGTTTATTTTTGAATCCAGAGGACTTAAACTTTTAGAAGGTTCCTTGTCTCTCTTTAGCCTAGAGTCTCAAACAGCTTTTATACTGACAAGTCAACAGATTAACATTCTTGATGATTCACTGTTTCAAAATAACTCACATTGTACTTCCAAAGTTACTGCTAGAAATATTGCTGGCATTTATTTTCTTAAGCATATTTGCTAAGTGGTACTGAAACACAAAAGCCCAAGAGAAAAATCAGACCTTCTACATTTGGACAAAAGGAGGACACACACAGAGTTCTGTTCTTTCTCTAAAATAGGATGGATTAAATAATAGGCTTGAGTGGTGTTTTTAAGTATGACATTGTGGGAGGGAGACAATCAATATGAATTCTGAGAAGCAAAGGCTGTTCCTTGAATAGGCGGTCATTACCACACCTGTCGCTCAGAAATGGGCTATTGTGATTATATGCGCCTCCTCCACAAAACGAGCTTTTTCATATTTGTAGCCTTAGGACTTAGTAGTTCTTGGCACCCAGTAGGAAATTAAGAAACATCTCCTAAGATGATGACTGAACAAATGGATTGCTGTCTTAAGCTTGTAGTCGAATTTGGGAAGTGAGACTAACGTGTGTGAGGGAGTTCATCCTGAAGACAAAAAGTGATATCAACAGCCTTGTGCAGCTCAAAATGTCTAAGAAGATGTGGACAAATCAGAACCTTTATATGCCCCTGGTGGGAATGTAAAATGGTGCAGCCACTTTGGAAAGCAGTCTGGCAGTTTCTTAAATGGATAAACATAGAGTATGACCCAGCAATTCCACTCTTAGGTATATTTCATTTCAAGAGAAATGAAAACATATGTCTACACAAAATTTCGAATGTGAATCCTCTTAGCAGTATTATACATAATAGTCAAAGAGTGGAAAAACCCAAATGTCCATCAACTGATGAATGGATAAACAAATGTGGTATATCCATGTGATGAAGGATAATTCAGCCATAAAAAGAAATGAAGTTCTGATACATGTTACAGCATGGATCAACCTTGGATCACCCTTACGCTAAGTGAAAAAAAGGCAAACACATATTGCATATTTCCATTTATATTAAGTATCTAGAGGCAGAAAGTAGGTTAGTGGTTCTCAGGACTGGGAGTGGGTGTGTTGAAGGGAAATGGCAGGGAGCTGACTGCAAATGGAAGCCGCATTGCTTTTTCAGGTGATGAGAAAATGTTCTCAAATATGTGGTTATGGACGCACAGCTCTGTCAATGTACTAAAACCCACTGTATCGTCCACTTTAAAATTGTGTATGTAATGGTATGTGAATTCCATTTTTTTTAAGATGCCAAAGAGACATGGGTACAGGAATTCAGCAGAGAGAGAAATCAAGTTTAGAAGACCTACAGAGACTTCCAGGAGAATGAGAAAGCTGAGCTAGGACTCAGGAATGCATTGGATTTAGGTGGGAGGAGGGAGGGCATCTTGGATGAAAGGAAGAAGATGGCAAAGTGAGGCTAGTCATTGTTCCAATCATGAAAAGAAAGGCCAACACATGCTGTGACATGATTGTCAGTGAATGTGTGCCCTCCCTCATGAAAACTACATCTGCCTCTACTTCAGGTGGAATCCATAGCTAAAGAACAGGCAGCCAAATGCAAACCATGGAAGCCTCTATCTTCACTCCTGTGGCTTAGTATTTTAAGACACTAACTTTTAGATTTCTACATTAGACTCAATGTTTAACACTAACCTAGCTTGACCTTTCACTGTATAATGATACTTGTCTTATGACTGTGCAGTATTCTATGTCTTTCTCAATATGTGAGGGTCTGAATTTCAAGAAGGGGGATGTCTATGTATATGGGGGGACAGCAAGTGCAGATCCTAGTCATGTTAGGAGATTTGGAAATCCCTTGTGCTGTTTGTTTTGATAAGTTTTCAGTAGTTTACTATTTGACATTAGAGGTCATGCCTCCACTTGGAATCAGCTCCGTTCAGGAGACTGTATCATGGTGTTGCATAGCAGAATGCTATTTAAAAAAACCAATCTCAGCACATTCATCAACATTCCAAAAATACTCTGCTTGGCTCTAATGGCAGGATCTGAGAACACACTGGTCATGATGACCACAAACTTTGGGAGGAATTCTTCCTGAAACACAGCTCGGTGGGGCAAAAGAGAAAAAGTATGATATTTCTGGGATCCAGGAGGACATCTAAGGGAAGCTAAGCCAGCCTCGCACCCAATACACAAATTCCTTCTGACAGTTGTTATAGGTAGGCATCATCTTGACTTTAACACTCACAGTTTTATGTCCAGTCAGCACAAAAAACTGGACGGTTTTTACATAGACGATCCTAATAGCCTAGCCAAAACCTTGAATGAAAAGAGACTATATAAACTCTAGAAAAATACATGTCTAGAGTGGGTTTCTCAATCTCACACACTTATCACTTAGGGCTGGATAATTCTTTGTGGTGGAAGCTGTCCTGTGCGTTGTAGATATTTACCCAGCATCACTGATCTTGAACCAATATGCCCCAGTAACATACCACCCCTACTCCGCTAGCGAAAACCAAAAATGTCTCCAGACATTTCCGAATGTCCCCTGGTGGGGCAGGGGGCAAAACTGATTGAATGAGAACCAACTGTCTAGTATGTAAATGACACTGGGTGAGCAGATTTACCCGGGTACATCTATTATTAATATTCAATAAATTCTTTTGAAACTTTACATGTTTAAGTGATTTTTAAGGGTATTTCTCTATAAGCTGGCATACTATGGAATGCTGATACCCTCTCAGACCACAACCAGCAACTGTTTCTAAAAAACAAAAACTGCCCTGGCTGCAAAATGGCAAAGTAATATTTCCCTGCATGTGGTGGAAGTATCATCATGGGTTTTGTCTCATCTGTACACATGAACATTGACACTATGGGTAGTCATTATGAGTAGGGTGACAATAAACAGGCAACCCTGTCTATTTCAAAATTTAAAAAAAAATTTAGTCAGTTCTTGAGAAACTCAATCAACCGTTTATCTTAAAACTATATGCTAAAAGATTGCCATCCGCTTTGATTCCAACGTCTCTGAATGTTTCCCAAACATTAAAGACTGTGAGTCATGCTTTAAGCCCATGTCTAATTTAAGCAAAACTTTATATAGCAAATGAATTAACAAAATAGACGAGCTCTCTCTCCAATTTACAGGAGGAAATGCATCATACAACTCAGGCTTTATGACACAGGAGTCACCTCTCCCTTAGGATGACTTTGTCTGAAATTGTGTTTGTATCAAGAGGTCTAGCAACCGCTGGCTCACTCTGTGAGTATCAGCTCCAGGATGCTGCCCTGGCAACCAAGCCACACTTGCAATGTAACAAATCCTGAAACTGGAAGCAAAGAGAGTCTTGCATCTAAGCACTGGATCTAAATGTTACACACATGAGCGCTGTTTGAACTATCTATTCCTCTTTCGCCTGCCACTTCCCTTCTTCCCAGGGCCCTATTACATAAAGGCTTAGGTGTTCTGGGGAATAAGTGGGCGTCAATTGTGGCAGGGTGTGGGAGGATGCCTAGGTTACCTCCTGTATTACACACTCTATTTAGGAGGTGGGCAATTCCTATTTATATAACCCCTGATGAAGATACACCCCAGCAATTTGGGAGCGGGGGATGGCCAAAACAAGTACGTAATGTCACTTGAACACCTTGTGCTAAGTGCAAATCTGATTACTGCCTTCATCTTCTTAGAAAGGAACAGGTATCACTGCAAACAACAGTTTGCGGTGGTTGCCCAGTGTAGGAAAGCCAAGGGGCTGAAATTCAAAGCCAAGTGGGACACCAGCAGAGAAAAGTAGCTGGCTTTACCACGCAACATGAAACATGGCTCCACCCGCACTGTACCTACCAAGACTCTAGATCCTGAGTGCTTCAGTGGGAGAACAGAAGCGCAGTCCTGGGTGCCCAGAGCTGGTCTGTCGGATGGGAGAGAGTGGTGAAGCCCACTGATTGATATGAAAACTTCCACAGCAGAGAACTGAGTCAAATCTGTTGCCTTTTAGGTTCTAATTCAGTCCTCTAAAGCCTTAGTGTCAAATATAGTAGCCACTGGCCTTTGTGGCTACTCAGTGTTTGAAATGTAGCTAGTCAGAATTAAAACGTGCTAGGAGTGCAAAATACATGCCATATTTCAAAGATTGAAATGAAATATACATACATACATGTCTCCTTACTAATTTTACTACTGACTGCATATCAAAATGGTAACAGTTCAGATGTCTTAGGCGAAACAAAATATATCACTGTTTCTTTTTATCTTTTTTTAGAAAACTTATTTAAACGTGAAATTTTTAAATTACCTATGTGGTTTGAATTACATTTCTACTGGACAGTGCTGGTCTGAAAGCTGAATGTTGCTTTAAGGCATGATTTATGTTGAGCTCGGAGATGCTTTCATAAGAAAGTGTTGCTTGACTGAGCTTGGCTATCTACTGCAAAATGTTAAGTTCAAACATCCTTGAAAACTAAAATTTCATTCACTGCCTCCTTGGCAAAATCTGTCAGATAAACAAATCTGCTGTTTTGAGACATGAAAGCAATGGTTAACAATGTAAGTAAATGATCTTCCTTTGCAGACATACTTAAACCATGTTAAAGTAGAGATGAAACAGGCTCTAACATTGAAACGGACCTATAATTAGGTGCTAATGTTAAATATCCTGCAATGTTTCAAAAAGACACATAGATGGAGAAAGGCCAGGCCTATACAAGGCAGGAGAAGAGAAAATGTTGAATATATGAATGCAAATATGTTACAGATATCTGAGTTCAAACACTCTATGCTTTCCAGGTACTACTTGCTTTTTGGCCTTTCCTCTCCATCTTCGCCACCACCACCTGGCCGATTCACGGGGTCAGAGGCCAAGCCATTCTCTTCATCTCTCTGATGAGCCTCTCCACCCTTGCATCTCCCATTGCTCAGCTGTATTGTACCCCACCAATGGAAACCACCCTAACTTTTGGCTCCAGATCCTGCCATAGTCACAAGGAATCTTCAGGTTGGCAATAAGGTCACCCTTGCATCAAAGCCTTAAAGTTTAACTCCACATATCCCACCCGAGCAAGAGTCCGAAGATGAACACGAGGCTTATTAAGCATCAAGACTTCCAATCTAGTCAAGTCAATCTTCAGTGTTTTTAATGGAATGTACAGATTAAAATATAAAATAATCCTTTTCATCTGCATTTGTTCAATTTATCTAAAAACCATTCCGTGTAGTTAGAACTCAATGAAAGTAACAGCGCCTGCCAACAGGAACCAAATTTCCTTTTCAGTTTGTAAGTTTTATGCCCCTGAAAGCCTCTTCTTAAGAAATTTTGTATTTGTGGGTGGTTATAGATTTTTTTTCTAAACTAGATCTCAAAGAAAATGTGGTCAAAGGACACTGCTATGGGTAACCTCAGGAAGGAAAAATGTCTCCAAAAATATTTTCTAAAGAGTAGGTCACAGCTCTTAAGGCCCAGTACAGCAAATCCTCAGCGACCCTGGATCATCTGGGAATGAGTCATCCCAGATAAGCACACATCCTGGATAGCCCAAAGTTTATGCTCTAACCATCTTCTTGGAAGAGCTTTCATTTTTCTGCTTTATTAATGATGATAATTAAGTCAATAGCAAAAGAGTAAAACTTTCCCCTTGGGAAGATGAAAAACAGTTTAACATGAAGGAGTCAATCTGGTCTTTGGAGTCAGCTAATAGAAATTCAAAACCTAGTGCCACCACTTCATACCCTTGTGACTCTGGGAAAGTTACTTAGCCTCCACAAACCTCAGTTGCCTCATCTATAGAGTAGGATAAAGAACCCCCACTAGAAAGTTGTTCTTATGATTAGAAAGTACACACAAAGGCACAGAGTAAAATGTTTGATACAGAGGAGGTATCTGGAGAAACATCTTTTTCTCACTTTGATCCTCTGGCAACTGAAGACTAAACTGGACCTCAGCAGAGGAGGGCAAACCTTGAACAACTGAGAGCAAGCAAGAATGCATTTTCCAAGATATTAGTCTTTCTTCCTTTAGAGGTCCGTGGTACTGTTTGGCCTAGGGCGTTCTGACTGAGCTTGCTATAAGCACACACCCCCCCCACACACACACACCCCATCACCGCAACTACCACACCAGTTAAATAGTTTATGCTACATTTGCCTACAAATGTCCACATAAAATGCATCCTAGTTTCCTGTGGTTGGCAGTCATGGTTGCTCCCAGCATGTTGGCCCTGATTAATGCGTGGGATATGTGTGTTTGAGGCACTAAAATATACCCAAGTTTTCAGTGAGAGGCCACACTATGCTCTCGTCAACAGGCCTTGCTCATTCTGTTTGTTTCTCACAACATAAAATAAACTGCCTGTCATGTATATTCTGAGTAAACTGAGAAGTTTCTTAAGTACATGTATGGCAAACCAACTCATAAATATTGGGCTAGCAAAAAATTCATTTGAGTTTTTCCATAACGCAAATGAAATTTTTGGTCAATCCAATATATAACCGAGTAGTTTTGTTTCATAGGTAAATATACTTAGACAATTACCTTACCGTGGAATACATCATTCAAGTCTGGCATTGGTTGGCTTTATCATTTTTATAACTACTTTATAAAGAAAAAATTCACATACTATATAATTCATGCATTTCAAATGTTCAATTTAATAGTTTTTAATATGTTCATGGAGTTTTGTAACCATCACTACAACCATTTTAGAGTGTTTTTGTCACCTCCAAAAGAAACCTCATAAATATTAGTAGTCACTCCCCATTGTCTCCCACACAGTCCTAGGGAAGCATCAATCTACTTTCTGGATTTGCCTATTCTGGACATTTCAAAATAAATGAAATCATACGTGCCTTTTTGTGTCTGGCTTCTCTCACTTAGCATGATATTTTCAAGGTTTATCCATGATGTAGCATGGAACAGTACTTCATTCTTTTATTGCAGACTAATATTACATTATGTGGGTATGTCAACTTTTATTTACTCATTCATTAGTTAATGGACATTTGGACTGCTTCTACTTTTTGACCATAATGTTGCTATGAATAATGTTGCTATGAACCTTCATATACAAGTTTGTATGTGGATACACATTTCACTGCTCTTGGGTAGATATCTAGATGAGGAATTGATGAGTCATATGGTAATTTTATATTTAACTTTTTGAGGAACTGCCAGACTGTTTTCCAAAGTGGCAGTACCATTTTACATTCCCACCAGCAGGGTATGAGGGTTCCAATTTTCCCATCTTCTTACCAACACTTGTTATTATCTGTCATTTTTACTATTAGCATCCTAGAAGTTATAAGATGGTTCATCCCTGTGGTTTTCATTTGCATTTTTCTGATGGCTAATGATTTTGAGCATGTCTTATATGTATGCATGTTACATATGCTTACTGGCCATTTGGAGGTAAATGGGGTGGAGGTATATGATGAAATTGAACAGAATTGTGAAGGAATCAAATATAGGAATATATCCCATAGTTCTTTTTTTTTTTTTAATCTCTGCTAACACAGTGAATGTCCTAAGGAATTTGTGAGGAACTGTACTGAGACTGGAATTTGTGAGCTAACCATAAATGACTTAACCAAAACATGATGAAATGCTTTTCAACAAAATGTTGGAGGAAGCAGTGAGATTAATAACTAAAGAAAACAAATGACTTCAATAAAAAACTTTTTAAAAAATACTATAAAAATAGAGCTATACATCATCCATCCATTGGGCAAAGGTATTATCACTGGTTCTTGCATCAAAGATTAAGACCCCAACCTGGTAACCTGTTAAGCAGAATCTACTGAAGTGACATAGTGTGTGGGGGTGGGAGGAATGCGATGATTAATAGCAAAAATAACAACCAACTTCCCAGTGCACACTAACTGACAAGCATTGTTGTAAACAGTGAGGCAAACACTGTATAAGTTTCACCTACAATATCTGTTGTCCTTGCCACAACTCTGTAAGATTTTTTTAATTGCTGTTCTTTGCAGTAGTTTGCTTATCTGTTACTGAGAAGAGCAACACAATTCTTCCCATGCCCACATTCATCTCTGCTGAGGTTAGCAGCCGCTGGAAGCTCCTAGAGCACAAACTACCCTCCAGGTAATAAAAACCCACCCTTACCCATATCTGATTAGTCCAGGGGTGTTGACTGACTAACAGTCACTGAATCAGTAGGGGCTTATGAAGAGGCATGCTGACATCATTCTGCTCGCACAGATGCCACTGCTCAAACTGAACTAACTAATGGGATTCTCTCTGTTCCTAGTTATCTGAGAGATGTAGTAATTGCTGTTCAGTGGGTGACAGAGCAGGAGGAGCCAGGAACAGTCAGAAGTCGACATTAACGTAGTAGAATCCCAAAGTGAGTGAGTGAGTGAAAGTTGCTCAGTCGTGTCCAACTCTTTGTGACCCCATGGACTGTATGTAGCCTGCTAGGCTCCTCTGTCCATGGAATTCTCAAGGTCAGAACAATGGAGTGGGTAGCTGTTTCCTTCTCCAGAGGATCTTCCCAACCCAGGGATAGAATCCAGGTCTCCTGCATTGCAGGTGGATTTTTCACCATCTGAGTCACCAGGGAAGCCCAGAATCCCACAGTAGTCCTCAATGAATTCTTCCTATTGGGGTTGACAAGATATCCTGGGCTGGAGATTCTGTGGATATCCTGGCAAGAAAGAACCTCCCATCTTGAGTATCCAAAGCTTCTAATACTACTTCATCATGTCTTTTTTTTATGGATGAGAAAATTGATCACAACATACACACATACACCATCACACTGTTTAAAATTTTTCAATAACTTCTTCTTGGTCCTAGGCTATAATCTAATATTCTTATTCTGTGGCCTACAAGACCCTGTCATTCTTTTTGCCCACGCCCACCCACTTCTCCAAATGTTTCTTATGTTCTCTCCTCCTTACTCACTCTGAACTTTCTTCATTCAGCTATTTGAACCTGCTGTTCCTCTTTGTTCAGGGTCTTTGCACAAACTATTCCTTCTTTCTGGAGGGCTTTCTCCCTCTCCTGGCCAACCTAATAACTCTTCAGCCTGGATATCTTTCCATAAACATCACTTCTCCAGGCATAAAAGATACATGTGCCACAGCCAGGGCGATCTGGTTCCATAGCCCTCAGAAAAGAGAAAGGGTGGGCATCTCTGACTTGCACTCCATGATTCACTGGAGGGGCTTCTCTGGTGGCTCAGATGGCAAAGAATCTGCCTGCAATGCAGAAGACCCAGATTTGATCCCTGGGTCGGGAAGATCCCCTGGAGGAGGAAATGGTAACCCACTCCAGTATTCTTGCCTGGAGAATTCCATAGACAGAGCAGCCTGGCAGGCTACAGTCCATGGGCTCAAAAAAGTGTCGGACATGACCGACATTTCGGTCACTTTCACATTCACTGGAAACCTGCCAAGTGTTCACTCAGGAGCATGAGCAGGGACCTGTGGCCACACACCCTCTGGCCTTCCCAGGGTCTTGCTACCAAGAGCTAGGGCTAGAGAGCCGTTGAGCTTGAGTGCCCCTGTCACATCCTCGCATGAGGCTGTAAACGTAACACTGGGCTTTCGTACTCACAGAGACACACAGACCTAGGCAAGGAGAGGAGGAAGGACCCTTGGGCATGCACTTTGCTTTCTGTAATGGATACTGCCGGGATGCAGTGGAATTTTATTTTTTTAAGGACACTGCTTTAAATACATACTGATTTTGTGATTGCTAAAAGAGCACTACAGAAAATAGTGTAGTAAAGCAAACAATCACCTTCTAATGTGCCTTTGTTTAAAACGGAAATTGCAACAAAACTAAGATAGCACTTCACTTAGAAAGTTGAATTTCTTAGAAGTCTAGAGTGTCTAGTTCAGTAGGATGTTTCTGTGTTAACCACAAATGTATGCTTGGTCAGATTTCTGTGAACCCCGAATAAGGAATAAAAAATGGGGCTTCGTCTTATTTCTTACATTTTTATTTTTCTAAGTGGGTGGTCTAGAAGGGAAAAAGATATACTATAATTTTACTAATGTATTTCAAGTTTGGCTGTGTAAGACTGATTTCAGTCCTTCATTTGCAAGTATATACTTTCTGATTCTCTTATCCAGGCCTACTCTTTACAAACAACTTTATTGAGATGTACTTTGCCTATCATAAAATTCACCTATAAGTTTACCAAAATCTGTAACCACCACTGCAATCCAGATTGAGCACATCTCAGTCACCTTACTAACATTCCTGATGACCATGAGAAGTCATTCCCCTTTTCCATCCCTAGCCTCAGGCAACCACTAATCTACTTTCTATCTCTAGAGATTTGTAGAAAGTATTATATCTTCACACACACATACGGAATATAAATAAAAAATACATCTCTTCTTTAACAAAATCCTACTTATACACCAAGATTTTGCTATTTGCAATGTTTAAAGTTTTTTAGTAACAAATAAATGAAAGGTTGCAAAGAAACCTCTTAAAAACAGTCCTACAAAACATGTTTTTCCACTGTAAAATACTACTTTAAAGCTTATGACAACCAACCAACAGACAGCATTTTTCCATCATGCAATGTTTTCCTCATTAAAGTCAAAAGTGTCCATTTTACTCTCTTCCAGTATTCCTATCCCCTCAACCCCAATCAAACTCTTCACAGGTTTAAAAGAGTTTATAGCACATATTCTTAACTTCATTTGCAGACAAAACCCTGGAGAAATTTAGTCTCCTCCAAATTTGGATCACGAGCTCAAGCAAGCAAATGAAACTTCCCCAAATGACATCCTGTTCCATAGCTTTTAAGAGCTATGATAAAGTTTCTAGACTCTCTTTAAAGATATTCTGGAAATTCATCAGACTAGTCATAAAGCCACTAACTTCCTTAGCAACCCGGTAATATTGTGAGCTTTCCAAGTTAATTATAGATCTTGTTATTTTAAGGAACAATCACTAATTGAGATCTTTTAATTAAATTAACAAGAGGTTATTAAATAGGTTCTACAAAATAACCCTTTGCCCCTTAACAACAAATGAAAAAAATTCTTATCATGGTAAGTTAAAGAATTGACCATTGGTCAACATGACAAATGTATGAAATTAAGTCATTTCCCCATAACTCTCCAGCCCAGCACAATTGTGAAAGTAGATAAATCACGTTTCATTTGAGCGTGTACCACCCAATTTACTGCCCTAAAACACAACAGCCTTGTTCAGGCCAATTCACAGACTTCTGATAGCAGCCTTCACAGGCCCCCAGGTTGCCGGTTTCTGAGTCTAGTACACTGGCTCTCACAAGGGTGCTGACCTGCTTTCTATTTTCAACTGGAATTTCCTCCTCTGGGGTGCCAGGATCCCCACCCTCAGGGGCATTCACCTGGTTTTCTGTTCAGTGCTCCTGTTCTATAGCTTGCCCCCACTCTGGAGCTGAAGGGAATTCCAGGCTCGCCTCCTGCAGAGTCCAATGACAGGAACACTCATGGACATTATGCTTCATGTATGGTGGGAATCAGGTTTTGTGAGCATCCCAAGTTCCTCTTAGAAGACACCAAGGTGATATTTACTCAGGAAGTTGCTGGGATCTAAGACAAGACCTGCAGGAAATGATAGCGGGGAGGCCAGGTTGTAGGGCTAAAGCTGTAAAGACATCTCCATTCAAAGGGTCACAAGAATGTGGAAGAGTCAGCCAAAAGAAACATCCCAAAGCATAAGATGGGGCCACATCCCTTGGCAAAACACAGGCTGCACTGGAGGACCAATAGCTCTCTCACCGCCCATGTCTTGTGGCTGCAGTCAGCAAGCTATATAGAGTTTAAAGAGTTTAAAGAAAAGGACATCGGTGTTTTTAGGGTCAGCCCTTGGAGGCCCTTTACATTCTTTGCTCTGAGGGAGTTCCGAACACATTAATGTAAAAATCGCAAATGCAAAACAAGAGCCAGCACTTTAAACCAAGGAGTAAATGACATTTTTCCGAGTTCAACTCTCCATTTTGAAGGGGTAAGAATAGCAAAGTTTGCGAAAAATTATCTGCCTAGAATGTTTACAAAATAAGCTATGTGCTTAGTCTCTCAGTCGTGTCCAACTCTTTGCGATCCTATGGACTGTAGCCTGCCAGGCTTCTCTGTCCATGGGACTCTCCAGGCAAGAATACTGGACTGGGTTGCCATGCCCTCCTCCAGGGGATCTTCCCAACCCAGAAATTGAACTGGAGTCTCCTGCATTGCAGGCGGATTCTTTACCAGCTGAGCTACGAGGGAAAATATGAGAAAACACAATTTTTAACTTAAAACTTGCAGAGGGTTTTCTGGTGACTTAGAGAAGGAGACAAAGAGGATAGGTTTTAGACACTATAAGCTCTATGTGAATGCATCTTACTTTTTAATTAAGAAGAAGTCTGAGAGTAGAAACTAGATATTATCCTTTTTTGAAATTTTCCTTTAGCACTGGATTCACATCTGGTTCTCCACACATTCTAGTGAATAAATGAATGTTCAGTGCTATTTTGCCCTTATCTGAACACACTCAACTTTCTTCTCCACACAGACCATATGTGTCCCCTTTCTTTTGCCCTCGCTATTATATAACAGTGGGCTTCCCTGATGGCTTCAGATGGTAAAGAATCTGCCTGCAATGCAGGAGACTGGGGTTCAATCCCTGGGTCAGGAAGATCCCTTGGAGAAGGGAAGGGCTACCCACTCCAGTATTTTTGCCTGAAGAATCCATGGACAGAGGAACCTGGCAGGCTCTAGTCCATGGGGTCACCAAGAGTTGGACACGGCTGAGTCACTAACACTAACACACTTATATAACAGTAGATCTATCTCATTTGAGACACAACTTCAGACCAGAAGTCCGAAAACTTTTTGGGTAAAGAGCCAGATAGAAAATATTTTAGCGTTTGCATGCCATAGAGTCTGTCGCAACTACTCAGCTCTGCTGGTGCAACCTGAAAGCAGTCAGAGTTGATATGTAAACGAAAGGGCACGGCTATTTTCATGGACACTCAAATGTTTATTGCATATAATGTTCACATGTGATGAACTAGTGTTCTTTGGATTTTTTCCCACTATTTCAAAATGCAATACTTGTCTATTCTTACCTTGCAGGCTGTTAAAAACAAAAAAAGCCAGCAGCAGCCCAGACGTGGCCCATGGGCCACAGTTTGCTGGCCTCGGATTTAGACAACTGAGTGACTGTGACATGGTGGGTGCTCTACTAGGTATGACCACCTACAGAGTAAACTGAAAACCAAAATGGGATTTGGCAACTGTTCAGTCAGTTGATTTGCTAGAGGAAGACAGGGCAAAGGTTTTAAACTTCAGAGAGGAAATTCTCTGCGTGTGCATTATTTTTAATTTAGTTTATCCATGCACATGGCAAAGTTGATCCAACTCATCAGCTAATTTCCAAACGTTGGCTCTGATTTGTTTGAACTACGGTATTAATATTTGTTTCTTCTGATTGTAAATGACCTCATCCACAATCTCAGAAGATGGTTTTAAAAACCGGAGCCCAATTTATAAATCTTTGTAAAGTGACACTAGTAAATTAAAACGAATTAAAAAATCTCCTGGGAGGTGAATGTTTTCCTTTTAATATATTGAGGAACCAGTGTTGCTAAGCCCAAGGAAACAGGGGAAGACTGTGACGATTCTGTTTAAATGTTAATAGATTCAGTCTATTTCTATAATATTCCCTTAACATCTATTCAGTATATATCCAATCAATGTGGATTTGTGGAGACTGGTATCAGAAGGATCGTCCCATTATCCTGCCTCTCTTGCTTAATTAGGTCATAAGGAAATACATATTGATACATAACAGAAAGGAAGCATTGAGCAAATAGGAAAAAATTGAGATAGATTTGCATCTTCTTAAACATGTCAGTATTTTCAAAATTTGATTACATACTGTGGGAAAGTGAATGATTTGCCCTATTTCTTCACCCCTTACTGTGCTCACACCCCTGCCATGGCCCCATCATGGAGGAAGTATATTTCCTTACTCAATGACATTAGGCTTGGTCATGACTTGCCTTGGTCAATGGTAGATGGGTAGAGATGATGAGAGTGTGCCTGAGCTCAGCCTGTGCATTAAGAAGCCTTAGTCAATTCCACTTGTCATATTGTGCATCCACACTTCTCCAAATAAATGCTGCCCCACCAACCTAGGTCCTAGAAAAAACACATGTAGAATGGAATCGTCAGGAAGTAAAGCCCTGCAGGGCTGGCAGGTTGACCTCGGGCCCATCAGTTGAGTTCTGCCAGATAAAGCCACACATCTGTGAAAATAAGTGATGCTCGTTTTAAGCCACTGATTTTCAAAGTAGCTTTTTTATGCAGCAAATTAGTGTGGCAATAGCTAACTGAGAGAAACACAATTCTACATTTTCGATAACACAGCATAAAGCACCATTTTGTATGTCTGTGTGCACATGTGTATGCATGGCAGGAGTTCTCTAGTTCATTCCTTTTTAATGATATCCAAAATAAAACAGTGTCACCTAGTGCAGAAATCTCCTGGAAGGCCCCGTAGCTCTTCATACCCAGGTTCTTCCTACAGTCCCTACAAGGGGATATGAAGGACCCACAGGGTAATGAGGGCCTTCCCTGCCTACTGAATTGAAAGCCATAGGCTGGTCTAAGAATGTTGAGGTTTTAAAAAATATTTTCCTTTTCTAATCAAGATCAAGGCAAATCCTATAGTAAAACTGATTATTAGTAAAAACTAATAATTCAAGTATCCAATAAAAGTGGGCCTATGTTAGAAGAATCAGACAGCATGAGCCCTTTTTACTACTTTTTTTTTAAAATAGTGGGAACCAAATAAATGCAGGAAGTCTTTAGAACTGTGTCCCGAATGATAAGGTTTCACTCTGCAGCCATCCTGAATAAAAACAGCTATTAAGTTTTTTTTTGAACCAGCTAATCTTGATAAGGTTCAAACGTTTCCCCAAGAGAGATCTATGAACTGCCACTCCCTTCGAATTGAATGAATAAAAATTCATGTGTGCCATTAACATCAGGGTTTATACAACACTTGTGCTGCCCAACTGGGCCTGTGGCTACTGCAAATGCATGTGGGACTTGTGTTTATCCTTGTCCATAAATACCTTTGGACGATACAGTACCTGCTCTCCTGTACCTTTCCCAGGCAGCTGCAAGTTCAACCATGCAGTTGTCATTCCTGAAATGGATGTTCCATTAGAATAGTCATGCAGAGAAGGAGCATGGAGCATTCATGCAGGAGCTAAATTCTGTGCTGTTTCAATAAAAAGCACTTTGCTAAAGAAAACACAACAGTTGGAATTACAAAATAACCACAATGCTCAGCTAAAAATACCAAACAGGATGTTCTTTATTTGTGGTTGTATATGTTACTAACAACAAGAACACCAAAATCCTCTCTGATCTCAGTGTCAATTCACCTTAGCTTTCTTCTGTTAGGTCTCTGGACCTTTCTGACATAAATGATCGATGGAGATAGGAATGTTCCCGCTGTGCCAGAAGGACAGAGGAAGTACTCTAAAAGGTGGCATTTTATGAAGAACGGGTCAGTGGTTGCCCGGATTAGAGAAGGAGGTAGGAGGTGATGTGGGTGTGGCTACAGAGGGGTAGCATGAGAGAGCTCTTCTGTGGCGATGGAACAGTCTTGTATCTTCAGTGTGGTGGCAGATACACCAATCTAGACATGTGATAGAATTGCCTGGACATCTCTCGGTCTCTCTCCCTCCTGACTGTCCCTCCCTCCCTCCCTCACAAAATATGAAGGAATGCATGTAAAACACTGGTGAATCATGAACAAGGTCTATAGTCGAGTTGACAGCATTATACCAATGTGAATTTCCTGATTTTGAAATTGTACTGTAATTATGGAAGATGCTATCATTGAGGGAAGCTGGATAAAGGGTACATGGACTCTCTTGGTTTTACTCTACTTTTGCAACTTCCTATGACTCTAGAATATTTACAAAATGAAAAGCTTTTAAAACTGTCATTTCAAAGGTAACATCTCAACCCAGTGTCATTTTGCAGTCAGCCACCATGCAGTGGTTCAAGCACTGAGACTTGGCAGTCAAACTAATGAGGACTTGAGTCCCGGTTCCACTGCTTACTAGCTGTTGTGACCTTGAAAAAGATCCAAACTCAGTGCCTTGGTTTCCTCATCCTGTAAGTGGGAATGATAATAGGACCTAACTAACAGGGGTCTTTAAAGGATTAAATGAGATACTACAGGTAATATGTCCAGAGTTCATGGAAAGCATTCAGTAAGTATTAGCTGTTACTATTATTAAGATGGTAAATCGGTCTAAGTACTTCTAAGAGCATTAAGTTTTTGATTACTTTGGCTGACATTCAAGAACACACTAAGTGCCAGGCACATGCCTCATGTGACCAAGGAGATGGAGTCTAGACATGGGCCCTGGTTCCGGTCTCTGGCCCTTTGGATTGTTCAGTTCTATAATGAATACGATCTTTAAAGATGCAATTTACTTGTAAGATGGATGTTATGAAAGTGGAAACACAGGGGCCTTGAGGAGGAACTAACTTAAGAACGAGAGGCCCTTTCTGCAGTCAAGGTTGAAATGGGAGCTTTCTCTCTGCTAAATTACTGGAGTACAGGATGGTTCAACTGCAGTCTTCAGCTGCAAGCACTCCTTTATCAACAGACAGAAATGAGAATAAAGCACAGGTTAACCCATTGGTGTTTATGTATAACTTTAAGGGTTAAATACATCACTGTATAATACATGATAAGTAAGGGCTTTAACAAGCTTTGAATATTAAAGGCATGCACATCATAAACAGAATTGGTATGACACATTACTAGCTTAAATATGGTAATATAGATAACCCATGGGGAGAGGAAAGAGCCATTGTAAGCAGTTTGCGAGTCCTCTATATACTCAGGAATTTAGGGTCTTTCATAATGCAATTACACTTCAAACAAGACTGACATGCATATGATGAATTTTCTGTTTGCCAATTCTCCCCCATGTCTGCCAAAACAAAGCAAAAAATGTCCTCCCTTCTCTGTGTTGGCCTTTGCCCTCTGAAACTGATCTCAGTGGATGTTGTTGGGTTTAGTACTAGAGGGAGATGAGTGAGCAGAAGAGCAAGAGGTCAGAATATTCACCTCTCATCCCAGTCCATCCCTGCTTCTCTGTATTCCGCCCCTGCTGCAGTCCTCACTGGGTGCCTTTCCAGGGTCCCTTCCTGTGAGGCGGGCCGTCAACGGGTTTTGCTAATGCTGGACCCTCTCTGTCTCCCTGCGGTCACGGCTTCCCCACTGCTAATTTCTAGGTACCTTACCACCCCTTGTTGATTCTGGTTAATAGTCCTTTCCTTAAATTAGGCATTTTTGAGTGTCCCATCTGTTTCCTGTCACATTCTTATGGATACAATGCCCTTCTCTGTGAGTCAGTAGCTAAGGTGGGAGAACACCTTATCTTTTGAGATCGAAGTTAAGACTGTGGTTTACATGCTGCTCAGACCATCAAACTGACATCATAATGGGACTGTTACAGGTCATGTGCATAAATACTTACATAAATAATACTACGTGTGACCATTTTCAAATTCCCTCAGCAAACCTGACATCCCATTTTCTTGCTAAATGATTATTACTCTGTGGATTGAATTAAAACAGCACTGAATTAAAAAGGCACTGCTAAGTAAAGACTTCAGAGTGAGGTCCAAGAGTCCTGTCCCGATAGGCAGAGCTCATGTGTTCCCTGGCACAGGGGAGCTCAGCAAATACACAACTGAAGTGCTCCGCACACCGGTGACATACTTTTAGCCTCTTTATTTCACTTGGATGGACACCTTTCTTACCAAGATCTCAGTCAGCTATAGAAAGGGGTCATTCAAAAAATATTTTTAAAATTGATTCATCTGAACATCTTTTGCTGTTTCCATGGCAACTTTTCCCCAAAGCCATAACTCTAAATTCTTCTGAAAACTTCATCTCAGAAATCTAATGTATTTGGCACTCCAAACACTCAAATTTTACTATGCAAATTTAACTTGGAAGAATGTGTCAAACAACCAAAAAAATGGAGAGAAAATCCTGACCGGTTATTATTTCCACTTCAAAGGATCATGACATCTTTCAAGGAAACAGCCCTCATCAACACTGCTCATATTTGAGTAAAGTAGTCTTGTACTTTGTGTATAATTTACCCAAACTGAGATGTATCCCACAGCCACATCCAACCAGTCACCATCAAGACAGACAAAGCAGTACCATATAAGGATGGGTGGTAGTCCTTTTTGTTTCATTTGATCTATCTTTAAGTTTTTAAGTATTGAGAAAGTACTTAAGAATAAAACAAAGCAGAAGAGTTGGTCTTTTGAAAATAAGTTTAGAATCAGAAAATCTGAGAAGGTACATTAAAAGATATTAAATAACTGTATTCATTTGTAAAGCTTGGCAATCTTAGTCCAAAATTTTGCAATTGAAAAAGCAAGAGAGTTCCAGAAAAACATCGATTTCTGCTTCATTGACTATGCCAAAGCCTTTCACTGTGTGGATCACAAGAAACTGTGGAAAATTCTGAAAGAGATGGGAATACCAGACCACCGGACCTGCCTCTTGAGAACCTATATGCAGGTCAGGAAGCAACAGTTAGAACTGGACATGGAACAACAGACTGGTTCCAAATAGGAAAAGGAGTACGTCAAGGCTGTATATGGTCACCCTGCTTATTTAACTTATATGCAGAGTACATCATGAGAAACGCTGGGCTGGAAGAAGCACAAGCTGGAATCAAGATTGCCGGGAGAAATATCAATAACCTCAGATATGCAGATGACACCACCCTTATGGAAGAAAGTGAAGAGGAACTAAAAAGCCTCTTGATGAAAGTGAAAGAGGAGAGTGAAAAAGTTGGCTTAAAGCTCAACATTTAGAAAACGAAGATCATGGCATCTGGTCCCATCACTTAATGAGAAATAGATGGGGAGACAGTGGAAACAGTGTCAGACTTTATTTTGGGGGGCTCCAAAATCACTGCAGATGGTGACTGCAGCCATGAAATTAAAAGACGCTTACTCCTTGGAAGGAAAGTTTTGACCAACCTAGATAGCATATTCAAAAGCAGAGACATTCCTTTGCCAAGGTCCATCTAGGCAAAGCTATGGTTTTTCCAGTGGTCGTGTATGGATGTGAGAGTTGTACTGTGAAGAAAGCTGAGCGCCGAAGAATTGATGCTTTTGAACTGTGGTGTTGGAGAAGACTCTTGAGAGTCCCTTGGACTGCAAGGAGATCCAACCAGTCCATTCTGAAGGAGATCAGCCCCAGGTGTTCTTTGGAAGGAATGATGCTAAAGCTGAAACTCCAGTACTTTGGAGGTGTCATGCGAAGAGTTGACTCATTGGAAAAGACTCTGATGCTGGGAGGGATTGTGGGCAGGAGGAGAAGGGGATGACAGAGAATGAGATGGCTGGATGGCATCACTGACTCGATGGACGTGAGTCTGAGTGAACTCTGGGAGTTGGTGATGGACAGGCAGGCCTGGCGTGCTGCGATTCATGGGTTCGCAAACTGAGCAACTGAACTGAACTGAACTGAACTGAAGACTTTTAAAACTATTTACTACCCTATTACTTCAGAACTTACAATCTAAGACAGGCCATGCTAATTAACATTCACTGATGTGACCAGGGCTTGAGAAGGGGCCCCACAATCTTTGTCAGTGGCAGATAGAATGCCAACACACCTGCCACCCTGGGCTGATTGGGAGTTTTGTGGGGTTTTTTTTTTTTTTTTGCAGTTGACATTTGTTCATTTATTAATGCTTCATCATGCAAACTGCTATTTCAAGGCAATATATCATATAGAATTACTGGCCAATAGTCCATATCTCTGACTATGAAATTCCTAATGGGAGACCTTTTCTCTCCCCTTTAAAATTAACATGAAATCATATGACCTGTTCCAGCCAATCAGATGCTTCCATGTAAGACTTTGCCATTCCAAGGAGTAATACAGAGAAACAAGGATAGTTAAAAACCATTTAAGTCTGAGTACAAATCATAGGATGATGAAGATCATAGAAAATTATATAATTTTTAAAATTTGAAAAGGAATTAAGCACTTATTATGTTAAATCCAATGCCTTTGAATCAGTTTGCCTCCTTAGCAATAGCAGTGGGCAATGACTCAAGTCTGACTGATCTTGTCACTCTGTCCTCCTGTGTTGGCGAGGGGCCCACATTGGACCGAGGAGGTGTGTCTTGACTGGGAGATTTTTAACCAGGATGGAACTGAGAGAGAAGAGCTGGGAGCAGCTAACTTTCTCCTTCTCACTTTTGTTTTTCTTTCAGTGCCTTTGCATTTCCCCCAGAGCAGGCTAGTCTGTATCACATCCTCAACAAGTGATTGTTGGAGAGTGACAGACCCTAGCTCCCCACTCACCT
The DNA here is from genome assembly GCF_023091745.1 of Budorcas taxicolor. NCBI lineage: Eukaryota > Metazoa > Chordata > Mammalia > Artiodactyla > Bovidae > Budorcas > Budorcas taxicolor. The sequence continues at coordinate 133,320,636 of NC_068935.1, read as the reverse complement.
ACAGTCATGGGCCCAACATCCAAGCATGCAGGTTTTTGGAGAATTCCTCACATCCTGGTTGGGATATGATGATCACTACTTCTAGAGCATCACCGACTCGATGGACATGAGTTTGAGCAGGCTCCAGGAGTTGGTGATGAACAGGGAAGCCTGGTGTGCTGCAGTCCATGGAGTCACAAAGAGTTGGACACAACTGAGTGACTGAACTGAACTGAATTCTAGAGCCAGGACTACTATGTTTAATAAACTGCTATTCCAGCTATCTCAGAATAGAGGTGGTGAACTGAGACAAGATCGTTAAACACTGATGCATCAGGAAGTCCCCTGAAGAAGAGAGAAGACAGGAAACATTTAAAAACAAGATGACAAAGGGCCTCAGGAGCTGAGGAGTGAAGACGCAAAAAGCCCAAGGCAGTGAGGCTTCTAGAGGGTCCACCATCACCCTTCCGCCACGGTGTGAAACATGATGCTCATAGCCATGACTCGCTCACATCTGGAAGAGGTAAGTCACATTTTGTCTCACTCTTAAACAGTAGGGAAGGACATACAATTCATTTGAGAGAGCACAATACAAAATGAACCTCACCAACGGAAAGATGTTGATGTCTACAGAGATAAATCTAAGGCAAGATTTCTTAATTTCAGCACTACTGACTTTGGGAATGGACAATCCTGTCAGGCTGTGCTGTGCACGATGTTGAGCAGCAACTCAGGTCTCTAACTACTAGATGCCAGTAGCATCCTTTGCCAGTTGTGACGACCACCAATGCCTCCAGACATTTCTCAGTGTCCCCTGGTTGAGAACCACCGGCTTAGACTACCTAGAAAACAGATGCTTAGGGACATGTTTGCCCTCACGCTATGGGAGAGGAGACATTCCTGTGCCTCCTGTACTCTTGGTGCATTCAGCTGAAATGAAAATGCCAGGTTACAAAGCAAAAGCCCTCTCTGAAAACTGGTACTCCATTACCTCAGAGTCACCTCAGGAGAAGCCCTACGTTGAAGTCTCTGGATCCCCTTTACCACGGAATCTAGACTTTGTAGAGGCTTCTTGAACAGTACGTGGTCCACCATGTATTTCAATCAATTGGTGGTTTCCAAACATGGCTGCTGTCAGAATCACTGATGCCAAGCCTAGGCCTTGAAGATTCTCATTTAGTGGAAATTGGGTGAAGCCCTCAAGCCAGTATGTTTTGCAATCATCAGCTGGTGATGAGTGAAATTTTGAATCCACTGTGGACTGTGGTATGTATAGGTGAAGCCACTCAAGTAGCCAAATTCATTTCTCCATAGATGTTTATTGTGTGCCCATCCTGTACCAGGACCTATTCTAGGCAGTGGGAATATCATGGCAAAAGAATGATGAGGTCCTTGCCCTGAACGTAGGGAGTCTAACATGTATAATATAATACCAAGTAGTGGAGCAGACAACGAATGCACCATCTAGTGTGCTATGACCAATGGTAATTGATGGACTCAGAAGCACTTTGGAGAGAACAGTCGAGGAAGTGAGTTTTTTTCCCCACAACTTATAGGATATATATAGAGAGAGACCCATACAACATCTAAGGCAGAAGAGACAGCAGGAACAAAGGTCCAGGGCAGGAAAGAGCTGGTCACATTTGAGGAACAGAAAGTACACTGATGTGGCTGAGCAGTGTTAAGCTGAGGGAGGGTGTTAGGAAGCAGGGAGATTTATGTAGGAGGACTTGGAAGGCCAAGGTCATAGATGAAGGTATTAGTCTATGTGTAATGGAAACCAGTCAGAGAGCTTTAAGCACTGAAATGTCACAATCTCATTTTTTAAAAAAGATCTCAACTGGTCCCATGACTGGACTATAGGGTTACCATGTTGCCTTCGTGAGGATGACAGATGCTGTGTGTCTGGGTTTAGATGACAGCAGTGCAGCTGGAAAGAAGAGGATGAATTTGGAGTGCTGTGCAAACAGACCTGGCAGGGCCAGATGCAAGGTGGGGGGTGCAGGGAAGGGAGGCCTTCAGGATGACCCCAGGTGTCTGGCTTGGGCAGCTCACCAAGTCACTGACCATTTACAGAGGCAGGAAAGGCCAAGAGTGATACAGGTGAGGACAGGTGAGAAACCAAAAACCCAGTGAAGAGTACATACGACTGAACAATAATATCATGACCAAGGTGAGACTCAAGTGTATTTGGTTCAGAGTTATCACCAGGTGGGGAACAGAAAAAGTAAATAATACAAGTTTATGATCAGAAAGGACTGAGACCAAGGGTAGTATCTGTTTTCTTATGATTAACAGATATCTCTGCTACACAACATACAACAGGAATCCGATTGTTTATCAACTAGCAGTGGTGCTTAACAAGTGTTTTGAGGGACTTTCCTGGTTGTCCAATGGTTAAGAGTCTATCTTTCAATGAGGGGACATGGGTTCGATCCTTGGTCTGGGAACTAGGCTCCCACATGCCGCGTGGCAACTGAGACCTCACACAACTATTGAGCCTGCGAGCCCTAGAGCTTGTGCTCCACAACAAGAGAAGCCACCGCAATGAGAAGACCACACCCAGCAACTAGGGAGGAGTCCCTGCTCGCCACAACTAGAGCAAGCCCACATGCAGCAACAAAGAGTCTGTACACTGCAGTGAAGACCAGCACAGCCATAAATAACTACATAAATAACATTTTTTAAAAAAAGAAGTGTTTTGAAGGATGGGAGATGTGGTTTCCTAAGATGATGAGAGTTCCAAACCAGAGGTTATATTCAGGAAAATCTCAGGGCAGCAGAAAAGAAAGTGCATTAGGAGGTGGGGGTGGGGAATGGAAAAGGTATCCACAATTAGTAGAGGTGTTAATTAAGGTGATTCAATAATCTCCCTCTGATTTGTAACTTGCAAAATCTGGGCTTTTGTGAGGAGACAAATGAGTAGCAAGCAAAGTATTATAAAAGTGAATTCTGAGCCATGCAGCAGGCCAGTACAAATTCCGCTGAATTTCCTAAGATGTCAACACTGGCAGAACTGATGGATGATAACTGATCCATATCAGCTCAGTGCTGCAAAGGTGCCCAGTTCTGGGTGTTTTTGGAATTACCAAAGAATAGCCTGTAATCAGGGGCTTCCCCGGGAGCTCAGCAGTAAAGAATCCACTGGGAATGCAGACAGATGGGTTTAATCCCTGGGTCGGGAAGATCCTCTGAGGAAGGCGTGTCACCCCACTCCAGTATTCTTGCCTGGAGAATCCCATGGACAGAGGAGCCTGGTGGGCTGCAGTTCACAGGGTCACAAAGAGTCGGACACGACTGAAGCGACTGAGCACACACACACCCATCCTGTAACCAGCACCACTGAATTATTAAGTAGACTTAATGGCTTTAAAGTCTTTCAAAATCAAATGTTCATAGAAAGCAAACTTGGAAACTTTCATAATAAGACCTCAACAGATTTGGGTGAGGAAAGGCTCCCTGCCAGGGTAAGCAGCTTAGCCCTTCCAGTGGGTTCCTTAGGGAGGAGGAACCATAAGTAGAGCAGGGAAAGAGTCAGTGGTTAGTAACGAGGCTGTGGTCAAGAGCACAGAGGATAGGGGACTGCACCAAACAGGAAGTGATGTCAGCAACAGAGAAGCTCAGAAGTGGACCAGTCAAGGGACGAAAATGGCTGCATCTTGACATCTGGACTCCATGGGCAGATGTCCCAAATCAAAGCCTAAGTCCCTTGCTTTTTGCCACACCTCAGTGAACAGAACACACGTAACCCACCTGTAGACTTATCTTTACAGGCAGCAACATGAAACCTTATTGTTTCTCTTTCAAAAAAAGAGGGTGAAAATAAGTGAGTGCCTCCAGGGAGATGCTGGGGATAACAGTATTCCACGTTGTTCCAAGATGCCTCCGATAATTTGTTCTAAAATTAATATTCACTGTAGTGATTCTACTGAAGTCACCACACTTAATTGCACAGGTTGTCATGAAATTAGGCATTTGTCACAAGACCTTGGTAGACGATCAAGGTTTGCAATATTCTCTTTGGAGTTAATGCAAGAAAGCAGATGAGGACTGCTGGGAAAGGCAGATTAAGGTAATCTTTAACTCAGGCCAAGCAATCTGACTTTCGGGGGCTCAACAAAAGTGGGAGAACACTGCTAAGGCCACGATCAGTGAAACTAGACTGACTCATTATTATACCCCCAGCACTTGGGCTGCATTTGAGGCTGTCTCTGAACCTCTGTGTTGGTCTTTCTCTGAAGTTCTGCATGTTGTTTGAATAGAATATATAGAATATTCAGAACATTTACTCTGTCTTCTCTTTCTCAGTCTCACTACACAGTAAACGTTACATCTTCTTAAAAATATACATGAAAATTAGATAGACCAGGCGGTCTCTATGGGAGCAATCTTGCCCTCTATGGGACATTCGGCCCTGTCTGGAGATACATTTGGTTATCACAACTAGGGGTGGGTGGGGCTATGGTATCTAGTAGGTAGATATCTGGGATGCTGCTAAACATTGTACAGGGTACAGGACGGCCCCACAACAAAGAACAATCCTACTCAAAACATTCATTTTGCTGAGGCTGAGAAACACAAGACAAAATGGCATTCAACTTAATGGATGTGCAAATTTGGGGTTTTGTCTATAGCAGTCCAATTAAAGAGCTATCTGGCTGTGTAATTCAACGATATGAAGGCTCACATTAAGTCACTGAAAGTAGGATATTTGATTGTTGGTTTATTGTGGTGACAAAAGAGGAAGAAGGGAGGAGAATTTGGCTCTTCTAACTCAATTTTCTGAGTCAAATCAGCTCTGTGGGATCAGGGCATGTGCATAAAACTCTCTGTTCTGTCACCAACTCCACCTGTGCCACCCTGAACTCCACCGCTCTAAACTGGGATTTCTTCAACCACAAAATAGAAAACCTAACCCACCAGCTGGATTTGAGGCTGAAATTGACGCAGTGTCCAAACACTTTGCAACGTGTTTAAGACAATAATAGTGAGAAGCTGCAGTTTCTCTAGGAGTGCTGTCAGGCAAGCACTGATTTGTGCATGTCATCCTTGACCCTCTATCAGTTCAGTTCAGTTCAGTCGCTCAGTCGTGTCTGACTCTTTGTGACCCCATGAATTGCAGCATGCCAGGCCTCCCTGTCCATCACCAACTCCTGGAGTTCACCCAAACTCATGTCCATCGAGTCGGTGATGCCATCCAGCCATCTTATCCTCTGTCGTCCCCTTTTCCTCCTGCCCCCAATCCCTCTTAGCATCAGAGTCTTTTCCAATAAGTCAACTCTTCGCATGAGGTGGCCTAAGTATTGGAGTTTCAGCTTTAGCATCAGTCCTTCCAAAGAACACCCAGGACTGATCTCCTTTAGGATGGACTGGTTGGATCTCCTTGCAGTCCAAGGGACTCTCAAGAGTCTTCTCCAACACCACAGTTCAAAAGCATCAATTCTCTGGCACTCAGCTTTCTTCACAGTCCAACTCTCACATCCATACATGACCACTGGAAAAACCATAGCCTTGACTAGACGGACCTTTGTTGGCAAAGGAATGTCTCTGCTTTTGAATATGCTATCTAGGTTGGTCATAACTTTCCTTCCAAGGAGTAAGCATCTTTTAATTTCATGGCTGCAGTGATTTTGGAGCCCAAAAAACCCTCTATAGCCTCTCCAAATGCAGTCTGGCTAATTCAGTGTCCTAAACATCTCTAAAATATGCTGACTGCACTCAACCTCCAGCTCAGTTGAGGTAGAGAGCGTCTCCTTCATCTCTCCCTGGTCCAAATGCCAGGAAGCATGCACTTTGACGCCTCCTCACCCTCTACCCCATCCTGGGACCAAAGCAGGATTTTCAAAATACGAAGCTGACCAAGTCACCGAAAGGCATCAAAGGATGACACCCAGCTGGGAGGATGGAGTCACCATAAACTCCATGTGGGAAAACCGTGGGAGGAAAGGTTGGGAGGAAAATGTTGGCTGCATTTTTGTTTTGATGATAAAACAAGACAGTTGTGCTATATTTCAGGAAAGTGCTAACTGATTTTATAAATGCAGGATGCTCTTCTCTGCTTCAGTGTTTTTTATTTCTCTCTTTGTCATTATTAGGACCATTTGAAAAGATGAGTGAAGAACTCATAGCAATTCTTAAGATTTTCACTATTTCATCATCTTTGGAAAAATGGCCGAATACCTGGCCCACAAAAATGTTTGATGGACATTTGAGTAAAATGTGAGCCACTGATTTCTTAAATACAGTGTCCCCTTGGCCAAATGAAAAAAAAAGCACTGAAGAAAGAGTATTACTTGCCCCTGGATTAGATTTCAGAGGAGGCAAGAGGTACTGAGAACACCTGAGGATAATTCTTTTCTAGAAGATGCAGACAAAAAAAAAAAAAAAAAGCCAGCCTCCAGGACTCCAGGATAATACACAATGGGGCAAAACCAAGTTGGGCAAAACAAGCGGAATATTTATGCAAAAAGGCAAAAGAAGCTCTTGGAATTACCTCAATCACTGTGGGGGAAGCAGACAAAGAGTGCAGCATTGGAATACATCTTAAGCCATAGGGGGTTATGTTAATATGAAAAACGATGGGTCACACTTAATAAAGAACATTCTTTTGACTTGTGACTGATACAGTGCTGCTGAGCGCTGTTGCTTTGTCATTCTAAAGCATGCTTCAGAGGACCGGGGTGACTTCTTCCGACCTGAGAGCCAACATATTCTCTCTGGAATCTTCCTTCTGAGTGTTAAATCAGAAAATACGTATGTAGTCATCTGTGCTAGAATACAGGGCGATTTCATCAGCATATCTTCAGAGAGCAAGAGGAGGCATTAACATCTGCTTGACTCTTAAGTTTTTGCTTTTAGGAAAATGAGACAGCTGATTGAAAATAATTTTTAATTTGTTTCATGATGCATTGGGTGTATTTGCATAATTAAGGCAATAATCATTCATACAATGAATAGATTTTTTTAAGGAGTCAGTTCTCACCTTTCCTCCCTCACCTTGTAAATGATATTGACACCTCAGATTACAATTCAAAGGGCACCAGCACACAGTCCAAAATCAGAAGAAGGTAGTGGGATGAGATGCTGATTAGACATAATGAGCACAGACCCTAGATCTTTCCGTGCAAAGAAACCTCTGCTGAAAACGGGTTGCCCTTAATACCGTTTTAAAAGGCAAATCGCTGAGCCGCTAGCGTATCAAAATAAAGAAAGAAAGAAAGAAAGAACAGGCATTAGTAACTTATAAGTGTCTCACTGAGCATTTCAAGGCAAATAATGCTGGCAAAACTAGAGAAAGAGTCATCATAGGTTCCTAGAATGGGTGCCTGAGAAGGAACCTTAACGATTTCCTAATTCAGGCCCTCATTTTTTTTTTTTTCCAGCGCAGCAAAGTGAAACCCCAGAAGGTCGCGGTGAGCCCAACCTGTCGAGTCCCCCCAACCCCGCCCCGTCCGCAACCAGCCACTCTACTATGGCCCGGGGAACCAGTTGGAGCAGCTCCCCGGGGCCTCTGCACCTACCACCCCTGTTCACCTCGACTCCTTCCTTGAAAGCTTTCCCTTTTTTAAATGTGGAGAGTGCATTGTGGAGGACACGAATTCCCAGCAGATAACTGCCTCTGCTTTATTATAAATATTGATGATTCCTAACTTTCCGTCTTAATTCTCCCTAGTTTTGAAAGTCAGCCCCCAGAATGTCCCATCTCAATAGTGAAAATCATGTCAGGGAGAACTCAGTAAAGTAGCAGATGCCAGAACGCCTGCAATGCCCCACATCAAAGCCACACATCTACCACAGAGACATGTCGAAAGACTGGGGTAAACTAACATAGATGCCTGTCGGCTTCCTGGAGGCGGTGCTCAGAATCTTTACAAGTAGTATCCATTCCTCAGAAACAACTCTATGTTCATTGGATTTTTTTTCTTAAGTCTTCTCTTTCTCAAAAAGAAACTCAGTCTACAATCTGGATCTGGTCGGTCCCATCATTCACCTAGAAATCTTGATTCCTTCTTTAAAGGAGGCAAACTCCACGAGTTTTATGTCTCGTGTGTCCTGAGGTCCCCAGCTCCGCGCAGTGCCTGGCATACAGTAGGACCCCAAGAAATGTGGAATATTTGAGGCAACAGGAAGAGAGGCCACCGACAGACAACACCCTACCACCTTCTTATATTAAATCAGAAAATGTGCAACCTTGTGTCCCGCTACAAACTCCTAGAGAAATGCACGCCCCCTTTCCAAGGAGCAAACCGGCGGCACCCCAACGCGCCCTGCAGGGCTTCTCCGGAGGGTCCACTGGTCACACGCTGGGATCGCCAAGTCGCCCGACCTCCCGTCCAGTTCTCTGTGGGTTCTTGTGGTGTATCTCACCAAAGACTGGGTGGGCGAACCTGGGCCCAGCCCTGGGAGTCCCATTTCTCAACCTTGGCCAGAGAGGCGGCGGCAGGGTCCAGTCCCCGACCCCAAACGCAGTGACCACTGCGCGGGGCAGAGGACCACGGGCTCTGGGAGTGGGGGTTCCCCTTCTAAGGGGCACCCGAGTTTCAGAGCTGGTGCCACTCGGGGTGATGCACGCGGCACTCTCCAACGCTCCCCCCGCCAATCACACACCGAGGACCTCTGCGGAGCCCCGGATCCTTTCAACTCCGCGCCGTCCCCCTAGGTCGGCCGTGTGGCGCCCCCTGTCGCCTCTGCGCGCGCCGGGACACTCACCGCATAGTGCAGCTGCGGTTTCTCGCGGTTCACCGGGTCCCCCATGTCGCCACCGGGGGAGGAGTAGCGGGCTCTGGGGCTCAGGCTGGGGTCGTGGCGCCTCTCCGGGGTCCCCCTATTTTACCGCCATCCTCGGGCAGCCCCCAGACTCGAGTCCTGCTCCCTGCGCCCAGAGCACGGTGCAAAGCGTCCGGGGCACCAGCGTCCCGCCGCGGAGCCGGTGGGGACAGGGAGGAGGCGACGGCGAAGGGGAAGGAGGAGGAGGAGGAGGAGGAGGAGGAGGAGGAGGAGGAGGGAGAGGCCGAGTCAGATTCGATGGGCGGGCGTTTAATTCCTTCCGCTCTTGCCGGGCCCCAGTCTCGACCGACGCTGCCAGCTGTTTGGGGGCTACAGCGACCGAGCGCGCCCACGACAGGTGTCAGGGCGGCCGGCGCTCCGAACTCCTGCCACCCCGCCCCTCCCCGAGCCCACGGGCCCCGGGATGCCAGGGCCGGGGCTGCTAACGCCTTCACCACCAGCGAGAGGGAGAGAGCTTGGGTTTCCAAGAAAGAGACTTTGACTAACTTTGAAGGAGGTGTGGGCCTGACGCCGAAAGCCGATTCGGAACCGGCCCCCGGCGAGGGTGGAGTTTCAGTCTTTGGGAAGCCTTCCTCTGAGAGAATCTCAGTGGCGGGAACCTCAGGAGGGGGCAGGCCGGAGAGGGGCCAAGTCAGCTGCCTCGGGGAGCCGTTGAGCAGAGGCAGGCCGGGCTGGAGGCTTGCTGGGCCACGCCACTTCAGGCCAACTGAGTCCCAGAGGGCGTGCAGGACCTGGGCATGTCTAGGGAACCCGGCGGCACGGGGGAGTCCTGGAAAATCTGCAGGAATTCAGCTGGCACTGAAGACTAACGTGGGTGCCAGGATGGAGCTGAGTTGGGGGTGGGGGAGCGCTCGGAACCCTCCTTTCTTTGTCTTAGCAAATCAGAAAACAACACAGTGAGGATTTGGAAAGAGAAGAAACGCACACTATTTGCAAATGCTGCCAGATTAACCGAATGATTTTAGCACACACTTCAGATTCACAACGCCACCTAAAACTGACTTCTACTTCGCAATCCCCTGGTGGAAGCCTACACTTTGAGCGCCAAGGTCCCTCCCCAGGCCTGACATTCTGTGATTCGCCAGCAGCTTCTCACAAGCCATATCCAGACAAAGGTAGGGATTGGGACCAGAGTAGAGAAACTCCAGACTCTATGAAATCATTCATTCCAAGCCCAAGAGGGGGTGGCTATTAAGTAGAGGATAGATTTGTGGGTGGCTTGTGTCAATTCCGGGCTTGCCAGTTGGCTCAGTGGTAAAGAATCCGCCTGCCAATGCAGGGGACACAGGTTCGATCTCTGGATAGGGAAGATCCTGTGCAGAAGGAAATGGCAAACCACTCCAGTGTTCTTTCCTGGACAGTCCCATGGACAGAGGAGCCTGGTGGGCTACAGTCCCTGGGGTCGCAGAGAGTCGGACATGACTGAGCGTGCATGCACATGTGTCAGTTCTTCACAGGTGTGAGAATGTGAAGCCAGGGGTGCAGGTATCCTAAAGAATCTACTACTAGATGCCATGACAGGTCATCTGCCTGGAAAACTGTAAGAGTACATCTTCTAGAGCTGACCATATGCCTACCCTCTGACCCAACTCATAAATATATAGAGACATGGATGTCAGTGTCCTTCTCATGTACAAGAATGTTCATAATATCCTTAAACAGAATCACCAACATGGAAACTATCCAAATGTCCATCAACTGGTGCGTGAGGAACCCACCTTGGTCCCTCCATACAAGAGAATACATACTGCTCAGCAATGACAGGAAAATGCTACTGTTGGACACGACAACATGGATTATTCTCACAAACACTGTGTCCAGAGAGAGAAATCAGACTGAAAAAGAGAACGTACTGTGAGATTCCATTTATTTATTCAGAAGTTGAAATTCACATGTTGAACTTCAATAGGGAAATGTGATCTCTGGCGACAGCAGCCAGAATCATGATTTGCAAGATGGGGAGGTGGTACTCACTGGGAAGGGGATGCAAGGGAACCTTTTAGGGTCTGAAAATGCTCTGTATCCTATTCTGTATAACAGCTACCCAAAGACACCCGTGTGTAAAAATTCACTGAATGGTACAGTTCAGATTTGGGCAATTTACACCCTTCACCATGTGTATTTTATACTGTAATAGCAAAGAAACAAAAATAAATTTAAACTCAACCCCTGGCCCAAACCAGGAACTTCCAGCCAGAGTGCTATCAGTCTTAAGAGAAAGTCAGTTTCACCATTTGCCCAGGTCTCCTCCCTGCAGGCTTCCCTAGTGGCTCAGAGGGTAAAGTGTCTGTCTGCAATGCAGGAGACCAGGGTTCGATCCCTGGGTTGGGATCCCATGGAGAAGGAAATGGCAGCCTAATCTAGTATTCTTGCCTAGAAAATCCCAAGGACCGCGGAGTCTGGAAGGCTATGGTCCATGGGGTCTCAAAGAGTCGGACACGACTGAGCGACTTCACTTTCTTCCTCCCTTCAGCCTGCCTTACTCAGATCACATTTGCCTCTGCAGAGTGGGTGAAGAGAATGAACCCAGTCACCTTAGAGGCCCTCCCTACTCTCAGACACGTCCAGGCAGATCTGGAAAGACAACACATTAAAGTCCCCTCTTCACTTTCACTCTGCTCCTCTGCTGAAAGCAACCCTTAGAGCTATGTCATCAAAGACCCTCAGAACAAGGAGGAGAAGCAGTACAAGCTTCACTACCGGCACCCTTAAGAGAGTGCTGCTGGAGCGGCCAAAGGAGGGCATGCATATGCAAATACCCTACATCGACCGCTGCTTCCTGGCGCTCTATTTAGAAAAAGGAGCTCTTTAGCCTGATGACTTCTTCCTCTTTTACACCTGCCATTAAGCCCTCAAAGCTAAAAATCCCTTTCCCTAAAAAAAATTCCATTATCTGTCTATCTACATACACACAATAATAATCGGGTCCCTGGATTAAAAAAAAAAACAACAATACTTAAACATAGTGCTTTGACCATTATCCTTGAACATGTCACCTCCAGGTCAAAATTGGGTTATCTTAGATCTTTGTTTGTATTCTGTCTTTGAAAAATTTATTAAGTCACTAAACAGCATTGTTGTAAGCCAAAAATAATTCAGCACTCCCCAAACTGTGTACTTACACTTTAGGAATGACTTCTGTCTGCTAGCAGATTTCTTGCTAAATTGTCATTGCTAAGTTGGACTTAAATTTTCAAGGGCAACAGGTTGTGTTTTTTTTTTTCTTTCTGTGTTTGAAAGGTTTGAGGAGATAGGACAAAGCATCTAAGAAAAGAAATCATCAGTCCATGCTGCAAGACTCTTCAATTCATCTCTGAGTGAGTTCTACACCTCTTCAGTTCTCAATCCATTTCTTCAAGACTTAACAAAGGATCTAGAAGATCGTGCAGAACTCTAAGAGGTCTGCTAAATCTTGAACAACTTAATCATATGATATCCCTTATATTCAGTTCAGTTCAGTTCAGTTCAGTCGCTCAGTCGTGTCTGACTCTTTGCGACCCCATGAACTGCAGCATGCCAGGCCTCCCTGTCCATCACCAACTCCTGGATATATGGAGTCTTAAAAAATGATAAAAGGGAACTTATTTACAAAACAGAAAGAGTAGAAAACAAAGATGGTTATCAAAGGAGAAGGGGGAGGGATAAATTAGGAATCGGGGGTTAACAGAGGCACATTATTATATTCAATACCTTGTAATAACCTATAATATAAAAGATTCTGAAAAAGAATATATGTGTATGCATATATATGTATAACTGAATCACTTTGCTGTGCACCTGAAACATTGTAAATCAACTATAATTCAATAAAAATCTTAAACAATTTGAATTCCACAGATTGTTTTTATTTGAATCTATTTCAAGGTATATTTTAAACACCACTCTAAGAAAAAATTCTTTTTTTGCACATCTCTACTTCCAAGTATCCTTTCCACGTTATTTAACTATTCACTAGGTTACTTATTCAATAAATATTCTAAGTGTGTATAACTTGCAGTTATTGTTCTAGGTCATTTAACCTATTCATTAAATGGCAGATGGTTTCAAAATTCAGGTTTGATCTTTTGGGGTGATGGAGGGCGATAAAGAGAACACATAAAAACCTCACTTCAGAAAAGGCTGAAGTTCATATCATTCACTGGTTAAGAGCATGCTGAGCTAATGCTCTCTTTTGGTTAGTCATCTTTTTTTAAAATAAATTTCCCTGATGTTTACAATTTTCCCCAGAGAGGACTCAAAAATAATCTTTAGGAGTTTCTCTACTAGCATCACTTTTAAGAGAAAATATGTCACGCTATCAGTGGCATTTTCATGACTTCCTATCCCCAAATATTACAGCATTTCCAGTACTGACAGCTGCCCTCTTGGCCAGGACATTTAAGTTAAAATCCCTGTTTGCATTTACTCTGCCTGCCTATAAACTGAGTTAATATTTTCCACATTTCGTGCCAACCCAAGTGTGATTACATTTTTTAAAGGAAAACTTTATCTAAATCCATGAAAGCAAATTCAGCTTCAGGGTGTAGGAGGAGCCAAAGGCCCACATGAGCACTAAAATGCACTTAGATCAGAGGATGAGGCCCTTCTTGCACACCCAGCCCTGTCGTTGACAGAGCAGGTGTGGGGCCCTCTTAGATGGGGAACCTCTTCCTCCAAACCCACCTCCTATACTCTTCCATCCTACTTATCCTGTCAACCCACCTCCAAGAGTATTTTTAAATTTTTGAAACAGAAAAATCGATAACATACAATGCGCAGCTAAATGAATTATTGCAAAACATACACCCATCTAACCATCACTGAGATCAAGGAATAGAATATTGCTAGTGTCCTTCGGCTGCATTATAAGACCCTCCCCTCAACCCCAAACCAGGGGCAGACACTGTCTTGTCTTTTACAGAGTTATTTGCTTCCCTTTTATAGCAGGGTTTCTCAGTCTCAGCACTACTGACACTAGGAGACCAATAATCCTCCCACCAGCTTTACTGAGCTATACCTGACATGGTGCAAATTTAAGGTGTACAGTGTGGTAACTTGATACACACACATATTGTGAAATGATGATCATAAGATTACTTAACACCTCCATCACTTCACACAGTGAACAATTTTGTGTGTGTGATGAGAACATTTAAGATTTGCCCTCTTAGCAACTTTCAAGTGTACAGTACAGTCCTCTTACCTAAAGTCACCATGCTGCACATTAGATCGCTCAAAATTTATTTCATAACCACAAGTTTTTAATCCTTTGACCAACATCTCCTCATTCCCCCACTGCTGGTCCCTGGTAACTAGCAATCTATTATCTATTTCTGAATTCAGTTTTTTTAGATACCACAAGTAAGTGAGATCATACAGTATTTGTGTTTCTCTGCTTTGTTTCACTTAACAGAATTCCTTCAAGGTCTATTAATGTTGTCTCAAATGGTAGGAATTTTTGTGGCTGAAGAATGTTCCTTTGTACATATATGCACCATATTTTCTTTATCCATTCACCCATGTAGATGGACACTAAGGTTGTTTTCATAGCTTAGCTATTGTGAATAATGCTACAGTGACCATGGGAATGCAGATGTCTCTTAGAGACCCTGATTTCAATTCTTCTGGAGATATACACAGAAGTGGGATTGCTGGGTCATGTGGTAGTTCTATTTTTAATTCTAAATTTTTGGGGGAGCCTTTGTACTGTTTTTGATAATGGCTGTGCCAATTTCCGTTCTCACTAACAGTGTACTTTTCTCTACATTCCTGCCAATACTTTTTATCTCTTGTCTTTTTGATAACAGCTATCTTAACAGGTATAAGGTGGTGATATGGTTTTTATCTGCATTTCGCTGATAGTGACGTTGAGCATCTTTTCATGTGCCTGTTGGCCATCTGTATGTCTTCTTTGGAAAAACATCTATTCAGGTCCTTTGCACATTTTTTAATCAGATAAGTTTTTGTTTTGCTACTGAGTTCTTAGAGTTCCTTCTCTATTTTGAATATTAACCCCTTATCAGATATGTGGTTTGCAAGTATTTTCTCCTGTCCTTTAGATGTCCTTTTTGTTTTGTTGATTGTTTCTTTCGGTGTTCATAAGTTTTTAGCTTCATGAAGTCTCAATAGTTTATTTTTGCTTTGATTTTGCTGGTGATTTTGTTGTCATACCAATAATTCTGTGTTGTGGAGGCCATCCTGTGCATCACAGGATGTTTAGCAGCATCCCAGGCATCTACCCACCCAATGAAAGTATTATCTCCTTCCCACAGTTGTGACAAGCCAAAGTATCTCTAGACACTGAAAATGTCCCCTGCAGGCAGGGAGGCATCATCACCCCTGTTTGAGGACTACTACTTTTTAGGAAGTTATGTGTTCACAAATTTTAGAGCTTAGTGTTGGCTTCTTTCTAATTTTATATAAATGGATTCATAATTATATTTTTACTGCATCTGGCTTCTTTTACTCAACATCATGTTTCTAACGTTCTTCCATGTTGTCATATGTAGCTATGGTTTGTTCATTCCCATTGCTGTCTAGTAGTCCATTGTCTATGTTTACTGCTGGTGGACATTAGTGTCTTTTTCAGTTTGGGACTCCTGAAAACACACAGCTTGAACATCAGTATACCTATCTCCTTGCGCACATGTACCCGCCCTTGAATAGGGTGCAAACCTGGAAACAGAACTGCTGGCTCATAGGCATGCATACCTTCAACTTTACTGGACAATGCCCAACAGTTTTCCAAACTGATCATACCAATTAGAATCTTTATTTACACTACAGTATAAATAGACTGAACATAGTTTATATAAAGGCTGAATACAGTTTAAAATTCTCTCTCTTCTAGGTTTTCTCATGGGGCTATGAAGATAAAATTCAGGAAATTAAACTCCAGGATCGGGAAGGAGAAATGGGGAAGCAGGCATAAGGTCCTTTTTGTCCAAAATCACATGTCTCTTGCAAATGAAGAAAGACCTACCAGCTGTGCTAGGGTTATAGCATTGGAAACACTATTGCTGAGTCCATCCACATGTGTGGGTAACAGTAATGGATATACCAGTTAATCTTCTCAGTGAAGGAGGATATATTTTTAGGCAGAAGTTCAGCATACAGTATGGTGGGGGCAAACCTCAGCAACCAAACTATAAATATAAGTGCCACTTAAGGAATTATCATTTTGTTCCACAGCCATAATCATCCCCCCTTCCTTTTAACCTTAACAGGGATATGGGGATGGGACAGATCCAAGGAAGAATGAAGTGCCCCGTTCCTCTCTCCCGGTACATTACAGAGACAGAATGCCAGCCAAAGGAAGACCTGGTCCAATGACCAGGGACTGAGTAATTCCTGGAGGTCCCAAGAATGATGCCTGGGGCTGTGGTGATACAGGACAGAGGAGAAAGTTTCACTCAGAACTCTTGCCCTCAACCTTGACCCCTACTACAGAGAATATCACGAAGCTATGCATCAACAACTGGAACTGCGAATCTGATGAACTATGGATGCAGAGAAAGAGGTGTGGGTGAAAACAAAAGTGACCATTACTTTTGTTCACTGGCTCAGTTTAGCATCACCGGTTTGCCCTTTTCTCGCCATTTTGTTATTTTCACTGAAGAATTGCTACTCAGTGACTTGGAGCCAAGGAGAGTGCCCTAAAAACGTATCCACAGAGAGATGTTTCTAAAATAAAATTTGCATGCTGTCATTCTTGGGGTCTCAAAGAGTCGGGCACGACTGAGCAACTGAACTGAACTGAACTGAATTATAATGTAATTAAAATCTTCTTTCTCTAAAAAATAAAATAAGATTTCTATTTCAGGCTCATTAAGCAAAAAACAAACAAACAAACAAAACACAGAGACTGTATTCCCTCTAGTTATGATTTCCCAAGAAACAGTTGGAGAATCAAGAAACTACTTTTCATCATATCCATAATTTAATGTTATTCTATTATCTCCACCCAACCAATTAAAACCCCCTTCCCTCTGCACGGTGTGGCAAGCATGTAAAGCCTATGGAACACTCCTGACAATACCAATGCTGCAGGTGCTAATTTGGGATGACAGCAATTCCACTCATTATTGAGCACCTACATTGCTGGCCCTTTGTTCAACCAGAGGCTTTACAAATAGCAAATCTAGACCCTCAGAATAACTGTGTGAGGAGAGTACAATTATCTCCATTTTATTCATGAGAGTGCTTCACTTGTTTCGTACGTCTGGTAAATGGTGGGGCTGAGATGTAAATGAAGTTGGGTCTAAATCTTTTCACAGGCCATTCCAGTATGTTTCAAAGTAGAGACTCTTTGATAAGTCAGATTCATTCATTAAATCGCTGTGGTGTCTTCTTATGAAGAGGGGAGGCAGACGCTGCCAGTGCCCCATCCATACCTCCTAGGCCAGTGGTTCTCAGCGGGGACAAGTTTTCCCCAAGAGGACACACGGCAATGTCTGGAGATACTTTTTATTGACCCAGCTGTGTGGGGGTGCCACTTATATCTAGTGAGTAGAAGCAAGGGATGTTGCTAAACATCCTACAATGCACAACATTCCCACCACAGAGAACTAGCCTGCCCCAAACATCAAGGGTACAGAGGCTGAGAAACAAATACTTCATAGACATAAGAAATTCACTCTTTAATAATTTCCACTTAGCAGTACATCTCACACCAACAACACATTTTCTTTTAGTGGAGTGGGTCTTGTACCAACAAAGAAAACAAGGAGACATTTCCTTAGAGTGGAAGAGTATGACCAAGTTTTGGAACTTACATGCAAGTGGGTTTCCACTCAGCATAGCACGTCAAAAGGCTAACAGATGGTGCAAAAAACTGACCATTTGCATGATCAAAACTGGCAGCTATTATTAGAGTCATTTAGAGCACTTGACTAGTCACCCAAGGAAACCACTGTTACATCCTCGAAAATCCCCGGTTTTGGAGTTTCAGCAGTATTATGAATGATGACACCCATTTCAGGCATGTATCAGTTCCCCTCCCCTAATTAATCTATTTTATGATTGTGATTTAAATTTTTTATAGTTAGCAGAACATATAAGGCAAACGTTAAGAGTTCACTCTTAGGAGTGTAATAAAACGAGGAGAATGAAACAGAGTGTCCTCTGCTTGCCAAGTCACCTAACCTATCTGTACCCCATTAATCCACCAAATAGAGAGCATGGACCAGAGCTCCAGATCTCCAAGGAATGCTTGGCACATAAAGGTCGAACATCAGTGGTTTAGCATTGCCTTCTTTGCCTTGCTGTGCAATGGAGCCAAGTTTAATTTCTTGATTCTTTTTCTTTGGGACCTTCTCTAAGAAAGTGGTTCTCAACCAGGGGCAACACTGTCTGCCAAAGGACATCTGGCAGGATCTGGAGACACACTAGGGGATGTCCTATTGGTAATCAGTAAGTAGTGGCGGCTGCTGCTGCTGCTGCTACGTCTCTTCAATCGTGTTCGACTCTCTGCGACCCCATAGATGGCAGCCCATCAGGCTGCCCCGTCCCTGGGATTCTCCAGGCAAGAACACTGGAGTGGGTTGCCATTTCCTTCTCCAATGCATAAAAGTGAAAAGTGAAAGCGAAGTTGCTCAGTCATGTCCGACTCTTCATGACCCCATGGACTGCAGCCTACCAGGCTCCTCCATCCATGGGATTTTCAAGGCAAGAGTACTGGAGTGGGGTGCCATCGCCTTCTCCAAGGTAGTGGCTAGTGATACTTAATTCCACAGTGAACAAGACAATCCCTACCCACCCCCGCCCAACACACACACATATAAAACAAATAATGATCTGGTCCCAAATGTTTATACTGCCAAGGTTGACAAACCCTACTTTATGGATACAATTGTCCTTCTGGTCACAATAATCCTAATATATCAGAATTCTATGTGTTAGACTAGGATATTTGCTTATTTCAAGCTTGGTTGCCATCTTTCTTCATGTTCATAGACACAACATACATGGAAAGATATTACCTGGAAAGATATTACCTTCTCCCTTTCAGCAGAAGACAGGACAAAAGGAAAAGGGATCAGGAAGAAATAGCTAATCAGTGTTTCTGAAAATACAGTCTTTAGGAACACATGCATCAGAATCACTTGGGGTGGGATTTAAAAAAAATAGACTGTGTAGACCTCCCCAAAACATGTTGAATCAGAATTTCTTAGAGCACCACCTCAGGAATAATATGTTTAGCAAGATCCCTTGATTGTTGTCATGTACAACATAGTTTGAGAACCACTGCCATCATGGGAGTAAGATGCAGAAAGTAATGCTTAGAAAGGCTGAGTGACTTGTTCAAGGTCAAGCAGCTGGCATAAGACAATGTCAGAACCCACCCAGAGCTCTGGATTTAATGTTGAAAGAAGGTGGAAAATATCTCTAAATGTTTGAAAAAACAAGCAAGATTCATTTGTAATTGCTGAAGAAGAAATAAACATAACATTTGACCTCATTGATCATAACCCAGAGCCTGCTGAGTGACTTGTTACATTTTCCTGTGGTTTTGTCAAGTTTTCTCTTCAGTGTCTTCATGACTAAAAGTAAAAAGAATGCTATACATTATTTGTTTCAAAGCTCTTAGGGATAACTGATTTCTGTTAAATTTTATTTTTCAAGACCATGGAACTCACTTTCTCACATGAACATGTCCAGAAATGACAAATGTGTATAAATTACACAAATTGTTAGTCCTTTTAGATATTCCAAAGGGAAAAATTCCTTCAGGTACTATTGAAAAAAAAAAAAAAAAAAAAACCTTCCTACCTAGAAATAATTCTTTGTCTCCTGTCTTGGCAAAGCAAAGTTGTCGGCCACTAGTTCCTTATGGTTGAAGGGACAGTCTGAGATTTCGAGCAAAAGAGAGCTGTTTTGTACATCATAACAGACAGTATGACAGCTTCAAGGCTATCATTTTGCATCTCTGTGAAGTCCCATTTTTACAGTGGTCTGATCAAAAGAACAAAGAAAATCCAGTCTGGGAAAGTTGAAGATGAACATGAGGACAATGATGAACGATTTGAGGAGATGTCATGTGTAAGAAAGGAAAGCTTGGTCAGCTTTCTCCAGAAGGCTGGACCAGGATCACAAGTGGAAATTATGAAGAAACAGATTTTGGCTCAACATAAGAAACAGCTTTCTATATTTGACCTGGCAATTCCACTTTTAGGTATACAATGAAGAGAAATGAAAACATGTCCATACAAAAACTTGTACACTTATGTTTATAGCAGTATTATTTACAATAGCCAAAGATAGAAACAACTCAAATGTTAATCAATTGATGAGCAGATAAATCAAATGTGGTCTATCCATACACTGGAACACTATTTGGTCATAAAAAGGAATGAAATGCTGTCATATGCTAAAACATGGATGAATCCTGAAAACATTATGCTAAGTGAAAGCATCCAGTCACAATAGACCACATATTACATGATTCAACGTACACAAAATGTTCAGGACAGGAAAAGCTACAGAAACCAAACGTAGATCCATGGCTGTGTAGGGCTGGGGACAGAAGGGGTTGGGGAGCTGAGAGGGTTGATAGCTAGAGGGCCCACAGATTCTTTTTGGGGTGATGACAATGTTCTAAAATTAATTATGGAGATGGTTGCACAGCTCTGAATGTATGAAAAGTCACTGAATTATTCACTTTAAATGGGTGAATTGTATGAAATGTGAACTCTGTGCTGTGGGCTGTGCTTAGTCCCTCACTCATGTCCAACTCTTTGCGACCCCATGGAGTGTAGCCCCCCAGGTGCCTCTGTCCAGGGGATTCTCCAGGGAAGAATACTGGAGTGGGTTGCCATGCCCTCCTCCAGGGGATCTTCCCAACCCAGGGATTGAACCCAGGTCTCTGCATTGCAGGTGGACTCTTTTCTATTTCCATAAAACTATGAAAGACAGAGACAGACACAGAGAGAAGGAAGGGAGGGAAGAAAGGAAAGGAAAGGAAAGAAAGATGGAGGGTCTTTATAATAAATTGACTAATGCAAGAGGAGGCAGCTATCCTGGGAGGTGGAGATGTGCTCTTCCCAGTAATATTTAGAATGAGCCTGTATGACCATCAGCTTAAGGGGCTGCACCATGTAAGCAGTTTCACTATAGGATCTGCAAGTCTAAAATGTCAGTTAATGTTTTATCCCTTTCTTGTTTCCCTGACTATAACATGTGTGGTTCAAGGTTAACGACCAGCTTCTATTAATTCATTAAGTTCATTCTTTCATTTATTCTTTCAATGCCAAATGAAGGCCCTATGCTGTCTCTCTCTTAATAATACAGTTGCTTCTTGCCTTAGGTAGAGTTCCTCAGAAACAGTCACTAAGATAAAGATTCATGGGTAAGTGATTTAGTAAAGACATGTTCCCAGGAGTAACTGGTAGGGGATAAGCATAACA
Organism: Budorcas taxicolor; assembly: GCF_023091745.1. Taxonomy (NCBI): domain Eukaryota; kingdom Metazoa; phylum Chordata; class Mammalia; order Artiodactyla; family Bovidae; genus Budorcas; species Budorcas taxicolor. The sequence continues at coordinate 133,299,487 of NC_068935.1, read as the reverse complement.
GGGTATGAAAGGGGAGGGAGTCAAATAATGGTGTGATTTCTGGCAGAGTCTCAGTCTCAGTCTGATCCTGAGGGGAGCTTTGGAATTGTCCCACCTCAAGCCAAAGGAGCTGAGCTTAAATATTCTCACAGCCACCAATCATGGGCTATGGGATGCCCCAGGGTGATGTAAACTCCCAAGCACTTCCTGTTCTTTGTGGGTACAGGGAAACTGCTCAAGAACCCCAAGGGAAATCCTCAGAAGAAGTTCACAGATGTTGGTCATTAGAAGCAAACCACACAGAAATGGCGGGATGGAACAGACACACAGAATGGTAAAAGATCCGAGATATTCTGGGCAGACTACCAATAGCAAGCATCCACTATACTTTTTGGTTGAAAACTTGTTAAGCTCTAAAAGCTGTTTATGACTGTTCCTATGTCCAGATATCCTGAGCAGAGTAGAAGCTGGCAGCCCCATATGTATTTCCAGTGAAGTATGAATTGATCTTCTAAGACTTCATACTCCAGCTTACCCCCTTCCTTGCTGATAAATACTATATCTGGCATCTTTGCCCACAGTAGACTTATTTCATTTCATATGCTGAAAATCTTCTGAAGTGGTTAATCTGCTCATACAGAGAATTTCTGCACTATGGGGAATTTCTCAGCAGCTTTTGCATCTCCAGTTGTCATTTAGTGATGGACTTTAAGTTTGGATAAATTTCAAAAGCTGCAAACCCATGAAACCATTCACAACTAGTTTATTTTACTTATTGGATTTATTTCTTTCCCTTGGATTATCATAAATAGGTCTAAGATGAAAACAACCTAAATACCCATCAACAAATAAATGAATAAAGAGGATGTGGTACATATATACAGTGGAATACTACCCAGCCATAAAAAGAACAAAATAATGCCATTTGTGGCAACATGGATGGACCTAGAGATTATCATACTAAATGAAGTAAGCCAGACAGAGAACAAAAAAATACCACATGATATCACTTTTATGTGGACTTTAAAATATGACACAAATGAACCTATCTCCAAAAAAGAAACAGACTCACAGACATGGAGAACAGACCAGACTTGTGGTTGCCAAGGTGGGGGGCGAGGGATGGAGTGGGAGGTTTGGAGGTTAGCAGATGTAAGCTATCATATAGTGAATAGATAAACAAGGTCTTACTGTAGAGCACAGGGAACTACATTCAATACCCTACGGTAAACTATAATGGAAAAGAATATGAAAAAGAACGTATATATAACTGAATCACTTTGCTGTACAGCAGTAATTACCACAAAATTGTAAATCAATTAAAAAAATAGGTCTAAAATGTCGATCCCCAGACATACAGTTAAATTTTTCTCTGCTTCATCAATCATTTTATGACATCATTTGTTGATTACCATCTTTTTCTGGGGACTAAATTAGTATACATGCGTGTGTGTATTTAGCAGTTAGTTAGAAATGTGCTGAGCATATATAAACTCTATATCAACATTTGCTATTATCACATAGGTATAGAACTCTCAGGTTGCATGATGAAGTTTTTTGTCCTCAAAGCTATTCTTCCTGCCAAGGGACTTGCAACAATTTTTCTGACCTATTTGGATTTTGAAAAATTGTTTCTATCTTGTCTTTCTTTCTGCTACTTCTTACTAGCATTTTCTTCTCTCATTTCCCATGAGGTTATCATACAAGATGGGGTTAATGGCAAAACTCAGCACCAAACAGAAGTACTGTAAATATTAGGTAAATTGAAAAACAAGGTCGGGGGCAGGGGGGAAGCAGAAACAAAGAGAGCTCCCAGAACCTCTTAGTGCATATTTTGATGGTGAGGAGAGAGCCAGAAGGCTTTATTCCAGAGTATGGTTTTGTTTGTATCTATGAAAGTACACAAGCTGAAATTCCATAAATAGAGGCGCTTCTGTACCACTTTCTATTGCTAATATTTTTTTTCCTCTGAAGTCTGTCTCCAGGATTTCAGTTCATGATGAGCATTTAATATATGCATGACAGTTGATGTTAAAAAGTGCTACAGGGGCACAAAGCATTCTAGCAGGGGCATAAAGCATCAGAGAAAAATCCAGGAAAATACCAAAGGTAGAAAACCATCACTCAAATAATTTACAAAAAAAACCTGACAAGGAAGGCATGTTGTACTTCAACATTTTTTGGTTTTGCTTGTTCTAAAAGAACAAGCAAGGGGAGATGTTTGTCTCAGATCTGGCATAGGAGTAAGAATGGTTTTTACCATTTCTAAATGGTTGAAAGAAAAATCAAAAGCATAATATTTGATGATATTCAAATTATGTGAAATTCACACTTCAGCATCCATAAATAAAGTCTTTCTGGAGCACAGTCACATCCATTCATATATGTATTTATCTATGGCTGCTTCCAACAGCCTAACACATCTGTTCTCTTACAGAAATTTTTTGCTGACCCCTGACTTAGAAAACTAAAATAGCACTTTATTTCATTTGATCTTTTTTCTACTTTTAGTATTCATCTTCTCCCTCCTGGAGTTTTATAAGTCTTTCCTTTGGACTTAAAAAAATGTATCTTTCATATATTTCTATTAACATTTCAATTATTTTATTTCATTTGTAGCCCTGAAGCAGACAGACAACTTGCCTAAGATAAACCAGCCTGTTTAGAGCAGGCAGACTTCCAAACTGGATTCTCTTTTTCCGCATATCTAAGTTTTCAGAGACACACCTTTGTTATTTCTAGAAGTCTCAGGTAAATGTATATGGGATTCATTTGGTGTGCAGAAGTCAGCCCCCCACTCTCATTTTTTCTAGAGCAATATAAATCATAACCAAAAGCAAACATTTGTTGTGTTTGTATTCACAAGTTTCAAATCATTTGTCGAAGTATTTCCCTGTCATTGATTGGGGTTTTCTAATTTTCATCAAAAGAAAACCTTTTCCTGTGCCCTCGCCTTGCAAGTATAAACCTGCTTTTGGACACATGCTGTTCCTCCAAAGTCACTCCAAATTTGAATAGACTTTGCGTATGTCTACGCTGGATTCAATTATACACCACATCATGTGCTCTGAGATGAGAAATGCAGATGATTCTAGAACACTCATGTCTACATTTGGCCCTTAGAGTCCGAAGATTTTGTCCTGTCTTAAAAGCCTTATGACATTTCAAGGAAGCAAACTTGAATTGTTATTTATTTTTATTGCATCAAATTTTTAATGGGCTGTGACTTCTAAGTCTTCTGAGTACCTCACATATTAGCTCATTTAGTCTGTATGACTTCCCTGGTGGTTCAGTTGGTAAAGAATCTGCCTGCAGTGCAGGAGACACAGGTTCGACTCCTGGGTCAGGAAGATCCCTGGAGGAAAGCATGGCAACCCACTCCAGTATTCTTGCCTGGAGAATCCCATGGACAGAGGAGCCTGGCGGGCTGCGGTCCATGGGGTCACAAAGAGCGACTGAACTGAACTGAACTAATCAGCCAAAAGTTTGGGTAATTCTTTAAAAAGACCTGGCTATTTCTTCTGAACTTCTCCTTTAAAAGCTGCCTGAGTTTCTGGCTTTGGAGGAATAATACTTTAATCCTTTTTAAAATCTAAAAATGATGTTTTGGAGAAGTACACACATCTTAGGCAGCTTCCCACACAAGACTGGGCAGCCAGCCAGAATTCGAGAGTGCAGTTGAGGCAGACAACACAGCATACGAACAGCTCCCTCAGTCTCCAGCGCCTCTTTACAACCTCACAACGTTAAGACTAAACAGAAACGGGGGGAAACCCTCTTTCCAAAAGGCCTTCTCGGGATCCATGAATTACACATTCAGCTGACCTTGCAACCTTCACTTTCTTCTTTGGCCAGAAAGCCCAGGGGCACAGGGTCTGCTCAGGGGGTTAATCCAGTGCAGCTGAGATACAACCTCCTTATCCTGGGCAGGGGCTGCTTGGAGCTGAGACCACCTAGGTGGCCACACTGTCAGGGGGAATGTAGTCTAACGCAGAAAGCCAGAAACAGAAAATGTGTCCCATTTGTTACTGAGACTAGAATGCAAACATAGTCTCAAACAAAGGGCTGCCCCTGTTGTGGAGACTCCTGAGATTGTATGAGGAAGAACACATCATCTAGGCAACGTTTTTAATAGAAAACTAACTACTCACTGCAAGGTTTCCATCATTTAAAGGATATGGATTTTTTTCTAGGGGAATGGGTGATGCTCCTTATTGAGATATAATACATTTATAAACTGAACGGTACTGAATTTATAAGTGCATAACAGTGCATTTTGCAAAGTGAACATCCCTGTTTAATGACTACTTAGAGCAAGAAAAACCCGCTCCCAACCTTTACCCCATAAAAGGAACCACTCTCCTGACCAGCACCATCATAGATTTTATTGGCCTTTTTTCTGAACTTTGGATCAATAGAATCCTGCAGTGGACAGTATTTTTTTTTTTCAATCTGGTGTCTTTCATCACTATTGCATGTTACCAGTCTAGGGTTATTAATGAATAGTGCTGATAAGAACATTCTAGAACATGGTTTTTGGTGAACATAGGTAGGCATTTCTTTTGGATATATGCCTGAGAATAGAATGGCTCCATTATAGGGAGGACATATATTCTGCTTTAGCAGTACTGCTCACTAGTTGCCCCAAGTATTGGTACCAACCTATACTGCTACCAGAAATGTACAAGGATTCCAGTTGTCCCATATTAATGCAATACTTGATATTATCAGTTCTCACTCTTCCTTAATTAGAACCATTCTGATGGGTACTAAGTGGTATTGTACTGCAGTTTTAATTAACATCACCCTGATGACTAATGAGGTAGAGCACTTTTCATATGTGTATTGGTCTTCAGCGATCCCTTTTGCAGAGTCCATTCCTTCTTTTGCCCATTTTTCCATTTGGTTATCTGTCTAGAATTGGCGTTGGCAATGTTTTCACATAAAGGGACAGATGGAAAATATTTTTGGTCTTGCAGGCCAGACAGTCTCTGTCACAACTCAACTTGGCTGTGACAATGCAAAAGCATTCATAGACTATACATAAATTAATGGGTGTGGCTGAGTCCCAATGAAACTTTTTTTTGCCAAAATAGTCAGTGGGCTGAATTTAGCCCATAGGCATTTGTCCACCTCTGGCTTAGAAGATCTACGTGGTTTTGATTTTTCAATATCAGCAAAAGTGGAATTGTATACCAAAACTTACTATCTATCCAGTATCCATTCTTCTATTATTTATTGGTACCATGACAACAGAGGAGGTGCCAATTATGGCAGGTATTAACCTGGCTGAAAACATTAAAGATATCAGAGACCAAGCATTGGGTGGAAGGCTTCTAAGAAATTATTAAAAGGAAGCTCTCTCAGCAAGGATGACCCTCTGAGCGCCCCTTTTCCTTATGCTTTCTGTCCAAGACATGGACATGATAACTGGATATATAGCAGATATTTTGTGATCATGAGACAATCTTGAATAGGAAAGCTGGCACTAGGAATGGCAAAACAGAGAGAACTCGAGATACTAATGACATTGTAGAATTGCTATACTAGCCCAATCCTTTCATTTGTTTTATGTGTAAGAAAACTTACTACCTACCTCGTCTAAGACATTCTTTCAGTTCTGTTTCTGACAGCCTGTTTCTAACGATGTAATTCTTAATGGATAAAAGAAAACTCCCATCTTTGATTGTATTTTTTTTCCTACTAACTCTTTACTGAAATTTTAACCTTCAGTTTTATTGTTTGGTATTTCATCCATTGTCATTGAACACTTAGTATATGCTCTTTTATCTTTTTGTACTTTCTCACTGCTTCTGTCCTGTCCTCCCCTTGATCATGTCTTGTTCATGGAGAAGAAATATTCCATAATTCTCTGTGTCCACAGTACTTATGTGCATCATGTAGTTAATGCTCCCAAAAACAGTTCTTTGTAATGAGAATGGTTATGCTAAAGATGACAAAGAACATTCTTCATTCAGAAAAAATGATAGCATATTTTTGGTGAGAAAGACAGTCAAAGAAAGGAGACTTTGGGGTCTTAAGGCAAAGGGCAGGGCTCCATAGCCTCTTAATAGGCACTGAGGCCTATAATACTAATATTCTAAACTTATGCAACTCAAAGTTACACTATTTTGGACATTGTTTAGTCTTCTGGTACACTGCTGTGAGACTGACTTCTTATATTCTGATTGCATTTAAGCTGAGGTTCAGGTGAATCTCATCTCATATAGGATGTTCCCTTAAAAGGCAACAACTTGGTTGCTGTCACTTGCAGTCGTTTAGAGCCAGGCTCATACTCTCCTTAAACACGATATCCCAAGACAGTTTTCTATTAATATATAACTTGAAAGTATGAAATAGACTTTTCAAAGCATAATCTAATTCAATGATTTTATAAACAATCACTTCTACCACGTTCCCTATAGGAAGTTTCCTTTAGTTGATAAGGGGTAATTATCCTGAGCTAAAGACCAGTTTTGGAGACGATCGTTTCAACGGAAGGCTACTGACTGACAACCACAGGCAAATACAGCACAGTTGCCAACTTGTATTTCACAGTCAAGACGGAAAAGCAACAACACTCAGGAAATACCTGAAAAATCTACTGAAATCCAATTGAAGAGAAAAACACAACCTTCCTTAAAGTGTGAGAGACAACACCCACTACAATGTTGATGCCAGGTGTACCCAGGGAGAAAAATCATCCCAGTGTGAAGTCAAGGAGATTGGGACAAGGACTTGTTAGCAGGTGAAGCCACCTGGCCTTATTTTGTTTCCGGTCAGGGAACTGTAACTTTGGCCCTCCAGACCCAGAGGATTCGGTCTGGATTAAAGGGAAGATGAAGGTTCTAGGAGGCTGAAAAGGGAAGAAAAGTATGGGGAGGAAGGGAGATGGCACATCCAACATCTCACAGATTCCATGAATTTGTATTACTTTAAAAATCAAATCTCAGCTGACACTGAATTACAGATAACCAAATTAATGCTGACCTTTGAAATGGAGTGTTCTCACATAATTATCTTGCCTTCACTATGGATTGAAAATCTTGTCTTCATATTTTCAGGTAGGAGGCCGATTCTGATTACAGGTTAGAGTGCATATAACTACCTGGAGATTTTCTGTGTGCTTTCTTAAGCAAAGGTACATGCCAGGAACCACATAATCCAAACGTCCACTCAAGGCTTTAACAAGCAGTCTGTCCTATGTTTGACAGGATTTATTGAGGAATAAAAAAATGTTTTTCCTTATTCTTAAGACCAAAGGAATGATTGCTTTTCAAACCACCTCTGATTTCTTCAGCTCCCTTCTATTGTAGCCCAGTCTGTTCTAAACTCAGTCTCTTCTGTCTGAAGTATTGCAAAGCACTTATCCAAGCAGGAAGTCTGATCCCAGTAATAGTGTGATTGTAAAAGCCAGTATAAAAGCCATTATAAAATCAGTTGCGACTCTTTCTTTACTTAGAACTTCAAACTGTCTCTATTGAGAGAAGAAAATTCTTTTAAAAGCACCATTCTTTTCCCTATTGTCTGAGCTCACATTGCCTAGCTGGTTAAAAATTGAAGTTGTTAGGAGTTAAGACTTGAGTATGCAGTCCATGTAGGCATGAAATAGGTAAATCCCCAGATTCCGAAACAGGACAGCAAAGAGTCAAAGACTTCTGCAGAGGAAAAGAGCCTCTTGAGATTGTAGGAGTCTTTAAAACTCACACCTATTCTCCAAAGTCAAAGTGCCCCAGATGGCAAGGGCACTGGATAATTTTCACCCCATTTGGACATTCTTTTGGGTGATGCTACTTAATAATTACATCCAGGCAAGAGGCAAAAACTCAGCTATTCCAGACAAATCTAGATGTGTGCACACCCTACACACATACCCTCTTCCTTATATACCACTCATTGCAAAGCAAAGATCACACTCGCACAAAGAAGCCCAAGGTGGCACTGGCTTGTAGCCAGTGCTTTTTAGAATATCAGTTAAATGATACCAAACCAAGGCTGTGCTATATCAAATTAAAGCAGATTTATTCAATCAGGGTCATTCTGCCTCCCTGGGGATATTGGGTAATGTCTGGAGACATTTCAGTTGTGATAACGGGGAAGGGGTGGAGTGGGAGAGGTGGAGGGGTGCCCCTGGCATCTAGTCAGTAGAAGCCAGGGCTGCTGCTAAACATCCCACATTGCCTAGAACAGCACTCACTACAAAGAATCACCTGACCCCAAGTATCAATGGTCGCTGAGGTCAAGAAAACCTGACTTACAGAAAGAGAAAAACAAATATCGCATATTAACATATATATAAGGAACCTAGAAAATTATACTGATGGATTTATTTTCAGGGAAGGAATGGAGATACAGATGTAGAGAATGGACTGTGGACACAGTGGGGGAAGGAAAGGATAGGATGAATTGAGTGAGTAGCATTGACATAAATACACTGCCATGTGTAAAATACATAGCTAGTGGGAAGCTGCTCTGTAACACAGGGAGTTCAGCCTGGTGCTCCGTGATGACCTAGAGGGGTAGGATGAGGGAGGGGAGGGAGGCTTAAGAGGGAAGGGAGATATACATATATATTGAAGGCAGGAGGAGAAGGGGACAACAGAGGATGAGATGGCTGGATGGCATCACTGATTCAATGGACGTGACTTTGAGCAAGCTCTGGGAGTTGGTAATGGACAGGATGTGCTGCAGTCCATGGGGTCACAAAGAGTTGGACATAGCTGAGTGACTGAACTGATATAATATGTGTATATATGTGTGTATATATATACATATAAAATGATGATTGATTCACATTGTTGTATGGCAGAAATCAACACAACATCATAAAGCAATTTGCCTTCAATTGAAAAATAAATAGCAAAAAAAAAAAAGGAAAAAGAAACCCTGACTCAGTATGAGCAGAAGCTAGAGCAATACCTAAGATGGGTCATGCCCATTCCAAAGCACACTGGCATGAGATTTAAAACACATGCACTACCTGCTATGCCCAATGAATGTGTAGAAGGGAGATCCTGTCGCAAATTGGCATGGTTAACTTTTCACCACAGTACGTTAAGGGTTTACCAGTTGCTTCATGCAGAAGGATTAATAAATTGAGTGTCAGACTCCTGTTACTGTATATGTTCAAGTAACATTTTGAAATCAATTGTAAATCTAATTTATTCCATCCAGAAGTTAATCATTCTTAATGAATTCTTTTGGTTTTTGCTCCATAATCTGGAATAAAAGGATCCCTTCAGATATTGTTCCCTACAGTTGTCCCAACTGACCACTCTGATGAGAATCTCCATGTTCAGAGTGAGAAAGGCAGATCATGCTGTCTGCTATCTTCTTTCACAGTGAGTCCCGAATAAGGCCCATTTCATCTGGGCATGTGCCAAATGAGCAATTCATTAAGTTCAGTTTTGCTTTAAAAAGAAAAAGCAGTAACCAAAAAATGCTATTTGTTACCCATTTTTCAATGGGAATAGGACCAACATGGATGCAAGCAGTTTTTTCCCTTCTTAATTTTTTCACTTCTTTTTTTTTTTTTGATCCTTTCCTAAGATAGATTCTCCATGTGACTCATACCGAAAAGAAAAAATTTCTTTCAGCCAGGAGAGTCATTGGCAGAAAGTTGACATTCCATTCCTTTCCTGTCCTACCAATGTACACACATTTAACTCCAAAGAATGACTGATCAAAAACAGCCCTTCAGGGTCCTAAATGAAACATCAAACCACCTCAGAGAGTGGCAACCTCAGTAGTAAATATTTAATAAGCCTTAATGCTAAGTATTTAAATATATTCAGGGGACAAGGAAACCACAAAACTCTGATTGACATTCTAAGGAATATTTATTTGTGAGAAGTATCCTTCTACTTCATTATGTCTGTTAAATCACAAGAGGAACATTAAGTCTCGACATCTTGTCAGAGATATTTTTGGTTAAGCTGTAGTTTACTAGGGGTTCCCTGGTGGCTCAGATGGTAAAGAGTCTGCCTGCAATACAAGAAACCTGAGTTCGATCCTGTGTCTGGAAGGTCCCCTGGAGAAGGAAATGGCAACCCACTCCAGAATTCTTGCCTGGAAAATCGCATGGAGGGAGGAGCCTGACGGGCTACAGCCCATAGGGTTGCAAAGAGTTGGACACGACTGAGTGACTTCACTCACTCACTCATAGTTTACTATCAAGAAAAGGTGCTTATTAATGAAAAGTCTCTAAAAGCTGGGAACAGATTTTCAGTCCAAAATACTGAATTTCCATGAGGAAATATTTTAGAATACAGCCATCAGTACAGCATGAATTACACCGTTTGCCTTGTGTCTATAGATTACATCACTGAAGGGAGTGGCACTGCAGTGGCAGATACCCACATTTCTTCAAGACCAGGGAGGACATGCTTGAGTGTTCAAGGAAGCAAGTTAAGATGACAAACCTGACCACTGTTTACAACGGACTATCATGATCTACTTGTTGTTATTTAGTCACTAAGTCATGTGTGACTCTTTGAGACCCCATGGACTATAGCCCACCAGGCTCCTCTGTCCATGGATTTTCCTGGCAAAAATACTGGAGTGGGTTGCCATTTCCCTTTCCAGGGGATCTTCCCGAGCCAGGGATGGAACCCAGGTCTCCTGTATTGCAGGCAGATTCTTTACTACTGAGCCATCGGGGAAGTCCATGATCATCTACTAGGGTTCCCATAAACGATCCACCCCTGGAGAAGGACAAGGCAGCCCAGTCCAGTACTCTTGCCTGGAGACTCCCCATGGACAGAGGAGCCTGGCAGGCTACAGTCCACGGCGTCACAAAGAGGAAGACACAACTGAGCGACTGAGCACAGCAAATGATCCATAGTTTGAACTTTCCATGTGTCATCTTCATTTACAAGTTATTTCCTTTCTATAGAGTCACAGCAAGCTATAATATATATGTAAAGAAAAAGGAAAAATTGAAAAGTCAAGCCAATTAAAATTTGAACTTGAGACTTTCTCACAAAATTCTACAACATACAGGAGTCTTTTACTAACTTAGATTAAGAGTCAACAAACTACAGCCTGTGGGCCAAATTTAGTGCATAGCCTGTTTCTGTAAATAAAGTTTTACTGCAACACAGCTACGATTTGTTCCTATATTATCTACATCTGCTTTTGGCCTAAAAAGGCAAGGTCAAGTTTTTGTGACAGAGACCTTCCGGCCTGAAAAGCCAATAATAGTTATTTTCTGGCCCCTTACAGAAACAGTTTGCTTACCTCTGCCTTAGATCTCCGGCTTCTTTGAAGTGGACACTTTCACAGAAGGTATTTGTATGTATAATTAATAATCTTCAAGAAAGGATGTTATCTACAGACTTAACCAAAAAAAAAAAAAAAACAACATGCAATCACAAGTCAAAAACACACGGTTCTAGCAAGAAAGATGTTTCTAAAGGATGCTGACGCTGCAAAGTATTCACTTGAAATCATGCAATTTGCATAAATGATTTGTAATTGACAAAAAAATAGTTGGACTGATATATGCATTTCCCAATACAGGAGTGAGGGGTTTTAATTTGTTGTGGTGAGTGTTTTTAAATAATGGAGACCTATCTACTTTATAGAATATAACTGTCCTAAAATGTTCCAAGGTCACTGTGAGATAGCTCTTATGTTAATGAAACTAGCAATAACCAAAACAGATTTCTAGAAGAAAGGAGTACAGAGGAGTGAACACCGATTTCTCCACACATATGCTTTCTTAATTGCAATGGCCTTCACTTCCAAGCAAACCCAGTCACCCTCTCTCCTGCCTCTACCCTAACTGTACTACTTTGAAATCTTAAACTCAAATATTTCAGTCTTTAAGCACCACCTCCAATCCTTCCTCTTGTCTCGATTTTCTTCCAGATAATCAGCCCCCTGTCAACTTCAGATAAGGACTCTCCTTCCTTATCTAACTCGGATACCTAGGTCAGCTGCAGAAATTCTTCTTGCCTTTCCTTTGTCTTCTTGCTGTGATTCAGCTAACTCCACTCCTGATCAAATGGACCATACCTCCTCCTTCCTGGTGAATACTAAGTACATTGGGAAAAAAATTGCACTAATGTGTAAACTGCATTATGCTAAGATAAGTCAGACAAATATTGTTAGATCTCACTTATACGTGGAATGTGGAAAATAAAAACCAAGCTGATACAGAGAACAGACTGGTGATTGCCAGAGGTAGGCGGTAAGAGTGGGAGTGGGGGGAATGGGTGGTGGTGGTAGTTTTAGTTGCTAAGTCATGTCCGACTCTTGCGACCTCATGGACTGTAACCCACCAGGCTCCTCTGTTCATGGGATTCTCCAGGCAAGAATATTGGAGTGGGTTGCCATTTCATTCTCCAGGGGATCTTTTGGACCCAGGAGTCAAACCTGGGTCTCCTGCATTGCAGGCAGATGATTTACTGACTGAGCTATGAAGGAAGCCCAGGGGCCAGTGATGCCTCCAGAATTATATACACAGAACTGTGGTTTGGGGTGGGGAGACTGGGAGCAAGCTATTTTGACTTGGTTTCTAGGCTAATCTGAGGTGGTTGGGAATAGGATGCTTTTGAAAATTCTGAGAAGCCAGATGTCCCACTAAGCTTTCCGTGCCACTGCCAGCTGAGGCACCACCCCCACTTCCCAACCCAACAAGGCAACAAGGCCAGTCCGCCCTACATCAGAGATCTCTCTCAAGCCCATTACTTTTGGTTATCACCACCAATGAAGGGTCTCTTCACTGGTCTCCCTGGCTTCAGCCTCCTTCCGTCACCTTCCCAAGTCCCAGTCCACATATGCCCTTCTCTTCTTCCAGAATGGTCTTTCTAAAATGCTGGATAGACCCGTCACATCTCATAAGCAATGAGATTGAAACATCTGGGCAGCCACTGTACATTGCATGTGAGCCCTTGGAAGAGACCTCGCTGTTCTCTTTCCATGTCTGCATCTTGTTCTTCTCTCCGCCGAGGTACATTCTCACTGGGGCTTTATGGCCGAGCTCCCAGGTCAGCCCTCCTCTGACATCCACATGCCGCATACCCATCGCTCCCTGCACTACTCCTGGCCCTGTACTCTTATGCTTTCTCTGGGATGAAAATCCACTGGATGTTCTCCATTTGCACTTTCCTCCCCTGACTGAGTTCTCTGGAAAGCAGGGACCACACCTTCCAGATTCCCAGATCTGCAGCCTGGGGCCTGGGGTCTGGCACGTCGCAGGAGGTGTGGTCATAAAGGCTTAGTGAATTGACAGGAGAAAGTCCGAGGATTCAGAGGGATTCCAGGGCAATTTGTATCTGACTGACATCAGTGACCACAAACGCCTTGGGCAGATATGCTAGTAGACACTGGTGGATGGACATGTCTGAAAAGCCTTGGCTCAGAAAAAACTGACAGGCCGTGAACCTCCAGAGTGCCACTGGGAAACACTTAGAGACGCTTACACAGGGGTGTATTATTTCCCTGTGACAGGTGAGGTATTCACCCTGACAGCCATGGCGGATGAGTAAGCACATTCCAGAGCTGTATACACACACGTATCATCACAACGGTCCCCAGATACCGATCACAAGGCAGTGTGCTCTTGCCCCTTTAAGGGAGGTTTTCCAGAATATTAAGAATTAGGCTGACATCTAGTTGATACTTACACAGAGCCTGATAAGTGATTTATGTTCAAAATCTCCAAGATTTTACACATGTACCTGTTTTTATGTGCGTGTGTGTTCATGTTTGTGTGTGAGTGTGGTTTTTTTAACTGAGGTATAGTTGCTGTACAATATTAAATAAGTTTTAGGTATACAACATAGTGATCACAATTTTTAAAGGTTGTACTCCATTTCTAGTTAGTATAAAATATTGGCTATACCCCTGTACTGTACAGTATATCCTTGTAGCTTATTTTATACCTAAGAGTTTGTATCTCTTAATCCCTGACGCCCTCCCCTCACCCCACTAAGAACCACTGGCTTGTTCTCTATGTCTGTGAGTCATCATCACTAGCTGTGTTTTCTTTTGCTATCTCCTGTGTGTATAATCCCAGGTTGATGAGAAGGGTGATTAATGAAATTCTCTGGAAAACAGCTTGCTGCTCTTGCAGGCATTTCAACACATGGTGTTCAAACAAAGTACAACCAACGTGTCATTTCCATGTGCTCTGCTACCTACGTGAAATTCTAAACAAGTCATACAGTGAGAAGCAAAAGGAATTTATTTCTGAAAATGAGCACCTGAGCCTCTCGGGCTTCTGAGTCACGCAAGCTTCCAGCTGAATGAGGCTCTCAAGAGGCTGCGGTTAATAGCGCACCTTCTTCCACGGTGGACCATCTCTGACCATCCCATGAGGAGTCCAGAAACTTCACCCTGAAGATTCAAATCCATTTCATGGCCTCTTATTCATACTGACTACTCTTGCATCCTGAAAGCTAGCTGTTCCAAAATCGTGCACTTTGTGGTTTACAGTATGATTTCCCAGCCTCGGCACTATGGACGCTTGTGGTTGGACAAGTCTATGTGGTGGGAGCCTGGCCTGTGCACTGTAGGATGTTTCTCAGCATCTCTGGCTTCTACCTACTAAATGCCATTAGTGTACTACCTCTCCCAGCGTGACAGCCAAAAAGTTCTCTCGTGTGTGTGCTCAGTGGCCCAGTCATGTCCGACTCTTTGCGCCCCCATGGACTGTAGCCTTCCAGGCTCCTCTGTCCATGGGATTTTCCAGGCAAGAGTACTGGAGTGGGTTGCCATGCCCTCCTTCAGGGCATCTTCCTAACCAAGGGATCAAACTTGCGTCTCTTGTGTCTCCTGAATTGGCAGGCAGGTTCTGTACCACTATCACCACCTGGAAAGCCCTAGACCTTGCCAAATGTGTGTGTGGGGGGGGGGTGGGGTGGGGTGGTGGTGGTGCAAAATCACGTGCCCGCCCCACTCCCACACTGAGAAGCACCAAAGGATGGTATCTGGCTGGGGAATCATCAAGGAGGCTGTTAGTAGAGCTCCCAGGTGAGAGGCTCAAACATTCTCACTCACGGATCCAGATGTGCAGCACAGCTCAGACGCGATGATCAGCCCTCCTGCACCTTACGCACATTCAGTTTTCCTGAGGCCAGTGTCACACAGAGCCCCAGGGAAGAGTTACCAACAATACTTGCACCTTCCAAAAGCCCATTCTGATCCCTTTAGTAGATGCAGGGATATAATTCAGCTCTTAAATGCAAAGACAAACACCAAGTCATCGCCTTTATTGCTTTCTCAAGTTTTTTTCTTAATCACTCCAAAAGAAAATGTTATCACTGTGGCCTATGCTGGAATCAGAACGCAGGAGAACCACTTGTTGCCATAGCAGCAGAGCCAAGGCACATTTCCTGTAACCCCCTTGAGTTCACAGTGCAGTCTCCCAGTGCTATCTGACTTGATTGCTTTAATAGAGGAATCAGTATACTCAGGCATTACAATTAAAGAAATAAAACTTCAGTTAAAAGTGATATGAACATTCAAATATGTGGCTCCTCACCCTTGTACTTTGTTGGTGGGAATGTAAATTAGTGCAGCCACTATGGAAAACAGTATGAGGTTCCCTAAAAAACTAAACATAGAGCTACCATATGATCCACAATCCCACTCCTGGGCATAGAGCCAAAAAAAACCCAAAATGCTAATTGAAAAAGATACACACACCCTTATGTTGACAGAAGCAGTATTTACAATAGCCAAGACATGGAAGCAACTCAAGTGCCCATCAACAGGTATCTG
The DNA here is from genome assembly GCF_023091745.1 of Budorcas taxicolor. Classification (NCBI taxonomy): domain Eukaryota; kingdom Metazoa; phylum Chordata; class Mammalia; order Artiodactyla; family Bovidae; genus Budorcas; species Budorcas taxicolor. The sequence goes on along the minus strand of NC_068935.1, from coordinate 133,283,779 downwards.
AATTAAGATGTGAGGTACACACATATATATTTATGAATGAATGTTATACAGCCATATAAAAGAATGAAATAATGCCATTTGCACCAACATGGACAGACCTAGAGAATATTATACTTGGCGAAACAAGTTAGACAAGTTACACACTTCAGTCGTGTCTGACTCTTTGCGACCCCATGGACAGTAGCCTGCCAGACTCCTCTGTCCATAGGTTTTTCCAAGCAAGAATACTGGAACGGGTTGTCATTCCCTTCTCCAGAGGATCTTCCTGACCCAGGGATTGAACCTGTGTCTCTTACATCTTCTGCAAAGGTGGGTTCTTTACCACTAGCACCACCTGGGAAGCCCGCAAGTTAGACGAACGTTATATGTTATCATTTACCTGTGAAGTCTGAAACATAATATGGATGAGTGCATGTGAAAAACAGAAACAGACTCACAGAAAATAAACTTATGGTTACCAAAGGAGAGAGGGGTGGGAGGGGTAAATGAGGAGTGGGGATTAGCAGATACAAACTACTGTGTATAAAACAGATAAGGATATACTGTATAGCACAAGGAATTATACCTATTGTCTTGTAATCATCGAGGTGGATGTAACTGGAGCCTATTATACAGAGTGAAGTAAGTCAGAAAGAAAAACACCAATACAGTATCAGTTCAGTTCATTTTAGTTCAGTTGCTCAGTCATGTCCGACTCTTTGCGACCCCATGAATCACAGCACGCCAGGCCTCCCTGTCCATCACCAACTCCCGGAGTTCACTCAGACTCACGGCCATCGAGTCAGTGATGCCATCCAGCCATCTCATCCTCTGTCATCCCCTTCTCCTCCTGCCCCAAATCCCTCCCAGCATCAGAGTATTTTCCAATGAGCCAACTCCCAATACAGTATACTAGCCCATATATATGGAATTCAGAAAGATGGTAATGATAACCCTGTATGTGAGACCATAAAAGAGACCCAGATGTATAGAACAGTCTTTTGGACTCTGTAGGATAGGGAGAGGGTGGGATGATTTGGGAGAATGGCATTGAAACCTGTATAATATCATATATGAAACGAATCGCCAGTCCAGGTTCAATACAGGGTGCTCAGGGCTGGTGCACTGGGATTACTCAGAGGGATGGCAAGGGGAGGGAGGTGGGAGGGGGGTTCAGGATGGGGAACGCGTGTATACCCGTGGCAGATTCATGTTGATGTATGGCAAAACCAATACAATATTGTAAAGTAATTAACCTCCAATTAAAATAAATAAACTTATATTAAAAGTAAAAAAAATCTATAATGAAATATGGGGCTTCCCAGGTGGCGCTAGTGGTGAAGAACCCACCTGCCAATGGAGAAGACATGAGACATGAGTTCGATCCCTGGGTCAGGAGGATCCCCTGGAGGAGGACATGGCAACCCACTCCAGTATTCTTGCCTGGAGAATCCCATGGGCAGAGGAGCCTGGTGCGCTACAGTCCACAGGGTTACAAAAGAGTTGGACACAACTTAGCGACTGAACAACAAAATGCTGTCCATCTAAAACTAAAACAATATTGTAAAGCCACTACACTCTGATTAAAAAACACACGGTTCCTCTAGTGAATGAGGGCTCTACATATGGAGATCAGCTCAAGGGAAGCACCAAGGCTCTTTGTAGATGGACTTAAATTCTGAGTGAAGGCAGAATCTAGGAACCCAGGTGAATGTTCTGAAGGGCAAAATTCCAGCAACTAACAATCCCACTAGTTTGTCCTCTCAGCTCAGCTCTCCTTTGGCACCTCTGTCTACAGGGCCTCCTTCATCTTGCACAGGGGCCACATCCTTGAGTTCCCAGGTGAAGATGATGCCGCTTCTCCATGACCAAATAGCACTTGTTCGTAAAATGCCCCATTGTAGGGACTTTCTTTTAAATGTCTGAATTCACCAGTAGACTGGCAACTCCTCGAAGGCAGAGATGATATCTTCCCTGATATTTAATAAAGGTTTAATAAGTGTCTGCTGAAGTGCAGGGACTGCTTTGATTCACATTTAAGAAAAGACGAAAACCAAAGGATAATAAAAGAAACTCACACAATAATTTAGAAAAGCGCAAAAAAGAACAATTATGAATCACACCTCCACTCCCCATCTCAGACTTCTGGCAGGAGATTTTGGTTAGTTGAGATGTAATCTGAAATTCTAAATTTTCCATTGACTGATTTAGAGTACCTATTATTCATTCATCTATCCATTCATTTGAGGGATATCTGCTTGCATGTCTATGATATCCTGGCCACCCAACAAGTAAGAATAATAATGTTTTATACCGGAGGAGGCAATGGCACCCCACTCCAGTACTCTTGCCTGGAAACTCCCATGGATGGAAGAGCCTGATGGGCTTCCGTCTATGGGGTCACACAGAGTTGGACACGACTGAGCGACTTCCCTTTCACTTTTCAGTTTCACACACTGGAGAAAGAAATGGCAGCCCACTTCAGTGTTCTTGCCTGGAGAATCCCAGGGACGGGGGAGCCTGGTGGGCTGCCGTCTATGGGGTCGCACAGAGTCGGACACAACTGAAGCGACTTAGCAGCAGCAGCAGCATACTTATATAAGGTTTTATAGTGTATGCAATAGTTTCATCCACATAATCTAATCAAAGGCATATCCAGAAACTCCTTGAATGATTTTCTTTCCTAAGATCATACAAAGTGAGAGACCCACTTCTCCTGACTAAGGCTATGCTTAGTGTTCTTTTTATAGCTGTTTACATTCAGAATAATACCTCTGAAGAATTGTATGCTTTTCAGTAAGCAAATAGGCTTCCCTGATAGCTCAGTTGGGAAAGAATCTGCCTGCAATGCAGGAGACCCCAGTTTGATTCCTGGGTTGGGAAGATCCATTGGAGAAGGGATAGGCTACCCACTCCAGTATTCTTGGACTTCCCTTGTGGCTCTGCTGGTAAAGAATCTACCCGCAATGCGGGAGACATGGATTTGATCCCTGGGTTAGGAAGTTACCCTGGAGAAGGGAAAGGCTACCCACTCTAGTATTCTGGCCTGGAGAATTCCATGGACTGTATAGTCCATGGAGTGGCAAAGAGTCAGACATGACTGAGCGACTTAAATTCAGTAAGCAAATAATTAAAATTTCAAATCCTCAAAATTTCAACATGCAGTTCACACAACATCATGCTAGTTAATCAGAATTTTACTCCAAGGAGACTTGTCACAGAAGCAGCAATTTGAACACAAGAATCTCTCTCTGTGGCAAAGTCCCCTGAGCTTTGTCCAAAGGTGGGAAGCTCACTGAGTTTTTAAGACAAATAGCAAAGGAAGCTATGCAGAAGCTAAATGAATTCTACATTTTTTTCTTAGCCTTGCAAAGTTGTCAAAGCCAAGTTTTCCAAAACTACTCACCACTATATTCTGAAAGGTTGACTTACAAGCATCTTTATATGGGCATTTATAAAAGCCCCTATTCAAAGTAAGCTGATGCTACTGTGGGTTTGAAAAACCCAGAAATAATTATATACCCTTGGGTCACTCAGAACATAGAAACAGGTAAGCTACAATTTCATTTGGGATGTATTAAATTTATTTGCTGCAATTTTATGTGAGAAGGGCTAAGTATATTTTTTTTACAAAGTTTTAAGAGTGTTCTTAGATATTTCTTTCTCCAGCATGCTAAAGATCTGAATTGTCCCAGCTTCAGGATGTGCCTGCCCTGGCTTCCAAGGGGAATTGAGCGTCACAAAAGTGGTTATTGAGGATCTGAGCACTTGAAAAGTGGCATGGATCTGGTTATAGTGCTTGAGGATGGTGGATGGAAAAGGAGAAAGACAATAAGTAGTATTTCTGGTTGAATGTTTGTTTATTTCCAAGAAGTTTAAGTAAATTGCTTGAGTTATCTCAAAATTACTTCTGGTTGTATCAAGAGTATTCTTTTTACTCTTGCAAAATTGAGCCACATATGAGTTACGTGACATATCTCCAGCCCTCTGAAGGTATGCTGTTGCTTAGCAAGGCTCAAAAAAGCCTGTCAATCCACATTTTTATTTTGTAATAGTATTTGCAAAAGAAGAGTAAGCACAGCAGCATGTAGAGCATATGTGTCAGCTCCCATTTTTGATAATTGTTCCATTTTCATGCACTTTAATTATACATCTTCCGGAGCCATCTCCTGTGATTTTGCACTTCAGGTGGGGTTCACTGTCTTCCCTTGGTTTTGTCTCATGCCGTCTCTGTCATGCCAGAGTCTGGAAAAAGGGTCAGTCTCAGAGGCAAACTGTTTACTGAAGGTTCGTGAAATGAGTGGGCTCTCATGGAACCTTCCATGATGGACCTCCTTTGTTATAAACTCACACTTCTGAAATACAATCTCTAAAATACTTTCCCGGAAGCATTCAGAGTACCGAAAAAGAGAAAGGAGGCCTAATTTGTAGCCCCTGAATTAAAACTAAGGGGATCTTTTTTCAAAAGGAAGCAACTGCCTGAATAAGAGGGATTTATTTTTCTGGAGAAGGCTTTTCAACAATCTGGCATTTGAATTCACTGGAGTATTTCCTATAGTAAGTTTCCATATGGGACTGCATTGGCAAGAATCAAGGAGTGTGGTTTTCAGGTCTTGGAGTTGATTAGGCTTATGCTGTGTTCTGTTTACTGACTGTACTGCTGATCCATTCCTGCTTTATTGTGAGTCACAGCTGCAAGTCCTGCTTACAAATCCTCAATTTCTACTTCCATGTGAAATAGATGGTTCAGTTGGGGAACTGAAGTCTTTGGTCCACACTAGGCACTTTAGATAGCATTTGGCATGGGAGAGACTTTATGATGCAGGCCACATATTATGCAAAATATTTTGTATTTAGTACATACACCTCAGTCCAGTTTGGCTTCATGACTGGAATTACTGTAGACTGAACCAATACTGTACTACCTTGGAATAGGGGCTATTTGGCTTTATAACAAATAACATTTTTTTCAAGCACAACTTGGGGAGATGCCAGGTCTTTATTGTAAACATGGAAACCAATACTTAATCTTTCATGAGTTTTCCTGGATTCAATTTTCTCATTATTCAATGGGCAGATTCTAATATATCTTCTTGACATTGGAGAGGAAACATATTCTCCAAGGCAGTGGAAGAAACTCCTATATTTACCAAATGGAAATTCCTCCATTTGCTTTCCAGGCCTCTTTTGAAAATAACCACAGGAAGAAATGGGATATACTCTTTCAGAACCCAAACTCTAAAGTACTTTTGCAGATTCTGCAGCATGAAGACAAAACAAGAAAACTGTGACCTTCCACCTGGAATAATGGTTAGGATGATATAAACATGGCTAGACTCGCTGGTGACATCTTTGTCATTCTCCAAAGCATTATGAGAGGCTACCACTTAGGAAGTGACCATCTGAAACTGGAGCAGCCTGATCTTGCCATGGTTGTATAAGCACAGCCAAGGACTTCATTAGCCCAGGCAAAAGAAAAATGGGGCAAAAGAAAAATGTTAAAGTTTTAAAGTAAACATAGCAATAATATTAAACCTTGCAAACTGGGGGCGGGGGGCGGGGGAGAAAAAGTTTTTAAGTCTCTATGGTCAATAAATCAAAACCTGGCCAATTCATTATATTTTGATGTTCACATGGTAACTGAACTTATTTTCCTCTTTTTCACCTACTTTCACTATCTGTGACTTCTCTCTAATTGTAATTTTCATTATCTTTTCATGCTGAGTGATTTCAGGAGGCTTCATACGATATTGAAAAAAGAGGACAGGAGACTATTCCACTTAAAATCTTTGGATACATTTTCTTATTTCTAGGATGGGATAAATATTTGCTCTGGGAGAATCAGATGGCATAATATGCGTGAAAATGTTTAAAATTTTTAGCTTGTTGCATAATCTGCAGATGATATAACTGCCTAGATAGGTAACTCAAGAAATTCCACAGATAAATTATTAAAATTAACAAGTGGCTGCAATAATTTCAATATGTAAAAACAAATCACATTTTGATAAACTTGAAGTCAGCAGTTACAAACTGCAATATTAAAAACTGTGCCATTTATAATTGCAAAATAATATATAATGTAGTCAAGAAAAAAGCTATCAGATTATACAAGAGCTTTAAGAAAATTATACATTTTAATTATTGAAAGCCACTAAAGAAGTCCAAGTAAATGGAGATAAATACCATATAAAGACAAAATGAGTAAATGTTTCAATATACCCCAAATTTTAAGATAAATTCATAAAACTCCAAGCAGAATCTCAACTAATTTTTTAAATGAAACTTGATAAGAAAAGGCTCAAGAATGGCTGAGATTTTCTTTAAGAAAAAAAAAAAATCCATGTAGAGTGACCTGCCCTATCAAATGTCAGTAAGAGAATGTGGCAAGGGTGACAGAATAGACAACACAAACTGAAATAGAACAGAATTTACCTACAGACTCACATATTTATGGAATTTTGATGTATGGCAGACCTGGTATCTAAGAATAAAGAATTTCAGTTTCCTTGTCAATATGACTAGAGGCAGGGGGTGGGTTAAGCCCATTAATATCCCCTAGAACCCAGGTAAAGATGAACCTTCTTTGCATATAACTGAACATGAAAGTGCTCCTTGAAAAGGGGAACAACATAAAACCTTGGTTACAAAAGACGATCAGGGTAATTTTCTAACATGTTCAACATAATTTAGAAATAAAGGAATTATGACATTCACTAACTAGTGAATCTATTCTGTACAAAACTAGAAGAGGTGTCTGGCCTTGAAGAAATGAATATGTGATAAGTATTCAATAGGCAGCACATTTTTACATGTTCAGAGATTTTCCCCAATATTATTTTTGTTGCTGTTGTTATCCTTAAAAGGGGAATAGTACTAGAGGAACACAGTGCTTAGCTCTGAGGCTCAATCAAACATAGAGAATGAAATAGAGATTTAGTATTAATACTATCAAGGCTAATGCCACTATCAAGAGAGAGAAACACTGCATGTACTAGTCACAGTCTGAATACTGTCCATATCCCCTACATCCACCTTGGAGACCCTCCAGAACTGTGAAAGGTCTGAGATTTGACCCCACTAGCAAGTGAACAAGGCTTCCTGCCACAGTTTGATGGGTGCTGGCAGAAGACAAGAGACATGGAAGTCAGAGACTCAGTGTGGAGATGTTATGGATAGTTTATTCCTCCCAGCACTCAGTAGTAGTAGCCAGAGTATCGGCTCTGGCCCCAGTTCCTCTTTCCGCTGCGTCCCACAAGGTGACCTGAAGAGATTCAGCTGACACCTGTGCACAAAACGGATTGCACTGCAGGAGAGGAACCCTGAGCTTTAGGGAGCATAAATTTTTATAATGGGCAGTAACCCTGCCTGAACTTTGTCCCAGAGGGAGACACTATCTTTATTATGCTGGACCACAAACAGACCTGTCCTTCCCTCTAGGGGGAGACATGGCCTTCATCTCTCAAGGATGTTCACTATACAAATATATTTTTTTAAATATTCCAAAACACAGGTGTTTTGCCCCTATTCACAGTATGTATGAAATACGAGAGACACAGCGAGATTCGTCTTTCAACAGTGGACACTTGCAGACAGTTTCTTACATTCAGACGGCTTCCTGTGTCTGCCTCAGGATAGTCTCCTGGCCGTGGGAGTGCTGGATCACTTGCACAGGCAGACTGGAAATGCAGAGAGGCTGAGGGCTCAGAAAAGATTCCCAGTGCTGGCCTGCATTCCCCCACTTCATCACACCCCAATGGGACATTTCCAAGGTGTATTCTATATAGTTTCTCAGCAGAACAGAGCTCCAAGTTCCCACAATAGTTATCAGCTCATTAACATATTATTTATTGGCTTCCTATTTTTCTCTGTATCATGTTCCTACTCCCTCACTGTGCTCCTGGCATCACCTCCCAAATAAACTGCCTGCACTCAATTTCCAGTCTCAACGTCTGGTTTGGGAAAACTCATACCATGGCAGATAGAGCAAAGAAACCAAATGTGTGCTGAATTTTCAGGTCCATAACTGACATCCTTACTTTGTGATGTCTAGACTTTACATATCTCAGTATGAAAATAAATTCTTTCCTCTAATAGGATGGTCCTTGATTCACAGAGTTGCTATGATGACTTAAATCTCGATTCTCTTGAGGTCCTAGTTGTAGTAAAGCAAGGTAATCCTAAACTTGATGGAGTCCAACCTTCTGCAATAGATTTACAAAGACTTTGGCAAGGCTGCATGCCAGGGAATGAGCTCATTCTTCAGAAATATGCCTCTGCCTCTTGCCACTCCAGTATTTTGAAATGTGGCAAAGCAGGAATAAGGAATTAGCTTGGCATAAGCAAGTGTGTAAAATCCAATGTGTGTAAACATACAAATTGCTTGTAGGTTCCTAAAGCTGGACAGTAATTCCTGACTCATCACCTTTGCCCTCAGGCTCCTCCATAAGGCACACCACGGCTAAAAGAGTATGTTTTGGAGTTGTACCAACTAATTGTGTATCTTTTGGCAAGCTACTACATCTCTCTAGTGTTTGCTTTCTTAATTTATTAAATGGTGGTGATAACATCTACATCTCATGGTTTTGTTGTGAGAATTACATGTGATAATATATATCAAGCTCATACTACAGGTGTCCATTTCATTCAGCAAGTATTTATTGAGTGTTGTTTATGTACTAAACATTATTCTAAGAGGCTGGGATAAATCAGCAAACAAAGTAGACCAACGTTCCTGTCCTGGTGGAGCTTATATTCTAGCAAGGAGAGACAGACAATAAACAGGAAATAGAATATACAATTATTTAGAATATTAGTTAGTTAGTTAGTCGCTCAGTTGTGCCCAACTCTTGCGACCCCATGGGCTGCAGCCCACCAGGCTCCTCTGTCCATGAGAGTTTCCAGGCAAGGATACTGGAGTGGGTTGCCATTTCCTTCTCCAGGGGATCTTCCCAACCCAGGGATCAAACCCGGGTCTCCTGCACTGCAGGCAGATTCTTTACCGACTGAGCTAGGGCTTCCCTGATAGCTCAGTTGGTAAAGAGTCTGTCTGCAATGGAGGAGACCCTGGTTCAATTCCTGGGTCGGGAAGAAGGGGTAGGTTACCCACTCCAGTATTCTTGGACTCCCTTTGTGGCTCAGCTGGTAAAGAATCCACCTGTAATGTGGGAGAGTGGAGTTTGATCTCTGGGTTGAGAAGATCCCCTGGAGAAGGGAAAGGCTACTGACTCCAGTATTCTGGCCTGGAGAATTTCATGAACTGTGTAGTTCATGGGGTCTCAAAGAGTCGGACATGACTGAGCGACTTTCACTGCTGCATTTAGAATATTAGACAGTGATAAATGGTAGGGACAAATTAAAAGTATAACAGGCCAAGGTGGGAGGAGAAAAGGGAACCCTTCTACACTGTTGGCAGGAATGTAAACTGGCGAGGCCACTATGGGGAACAGTATGGACATTCCATCAAAAACTAGAAATAGAGTTAGCAAATGATCCAGAAATCCCACTCCTGGGCATATATCCAGAGAAAACTCTAATCCAGAAAGATACATGTTACAATATCCAAGATACGGAAGCAACCTAGAGGCCCATTAACAGAATGGATTAAAAAAAAAACATGGTGTATATATATCTTGTATATATATGTGTGTGTGTGTGTGTATGTATTTATTTAGACATATATGTGTATATATACACATACAATGGAATATTACTCAGCCATAAAAAGAATGAAATATTGTCATCAGTAGAAACATGAATGGACCTAGGGACTATTACACTGAGTGAAGTAAGTCAGATAAGTATTATATGATATCACTTACATGTGGAATCTAAAAAGTAATACAAATGAATTTATTTACCAAACAGAAACAGACTCACAGACATAGAAAACAAACTTGTAGTTATCAAAGCGGAAAGATGGGGAGGAATGAATTAGGAGTTACTATAAACTGCTACGTATAAAATACAAACGACTATATATAAAATAGATAAACAAGGTCCTATTGTACAGTACAGGGAGCTATATTCAATATCTTGTGCTGCTGCTAAGTCGCTTCCATCGTGTCGAACTCTGTGCGACCCCATAGATGGCAGCCCAACAGGCTCCCCCGTCCCTGGGATTCTCCAGGCAAGAACACTGGAGTGGGTTGCCATTTCCTTCTTGTAAGAACCTATAATGAAAATATGAAGAATACATGTATGTATGTATATATATATATGTATATGTGTGTGTATGTATAATTGAATCATTTTGTGATACACCTGAAACCAACACAACAGTATAAATCAAGTATACTTCAATTTTTAAAAAGTACAACAGGATAGGGAAGCATCAAGAGGGAGGGAGTAAGGTGGGGCAATTTGCAATATCAGATAAGGTGTTTAGGATTCTCAATGAGAGACTAAGATTAGAGAAAATGATAGAAGAGGGGGACATTAGAGAATTGATATTTGGGGAAAGAGTGCTCTAGGCAGAGGCATAAATAGACTTTAATGTACATTAAATATCTTCCATAAGTCATTTTTATAAATGGCTCTTTAATTGAAGCAAGCAATGCTGACAATAACAATAAAAGAAACATGGTAAACACTTATTTAGTACTCATTATATGCTAAACACGATTTATGCTTCTCATATATTAACTAAATTGGTTCTCACGGCAGCTCTTTGATATAGCAACTATCTTTGAGAGAGATACTGTCCTGAGATAATAAAACTGAGGCAGAGAGAAATTAGTAAATTGTTCAAGGTCACACAGCAAGTACGTGGTCAAGGGAGGAATCGAAGTGAGGGAGGAATCAACTAGTAAATGCTCAACTGCTAAATCATAGTGCCTTTCTTTAATTAAGAGCTAATACTGGGGCTTCCCTGGTGGCTCAGCAGTAGAGAACCTGCCTACAAGGAGATGTGGGTTCTACCCCTGGGTCAGGAAGATCCCCTGGAGAAGAAAATGACAACCCACTCCAGCATTTTGCCTAGAAAATCCCATGAACAGGGGAGCCTGTTGGACTACTGTCCTTGGGGTCGCAAAGAGTCGGACACAATTTAGCAACTAAACAACAATATAGGGGTACTGGACAGGTTTCCTGGGGTAGGAATTGGAGGTGTGGATAGAACTCTAGATGGCAAAGGGGTATGAGGGGCCTTTCAGGAGTAATCGAAACGTTTTGCTATTTTTCGGTGGTGGTTGTTTCATAACAATTATCAAAATTTATCAAAATTTATCAAAATGTACACCTGAAGCAGACATAGTTTTTTATGTATAAAATTATTCCACAGTGAAATTGATTAAAAATTAGTTTCACGTATCTTGAAATCACCATTCACCCCAGTCATCATACAGAACATATCTCTTTGTTTAACCATGTTTGGTGGTCTAAAAGTGATTTATGTCTTTTCTCTTAACTCTCTTATTTTTCCATGGGTAAAACTATGGGTTTCTCAGGTAGTTCAGTGGTAAAGAATCCGCCTGCCAATGCAGGAGACATAAGAGACGCAGGTTTGATCCCTGGGTAGGAAGATCCCCTGGAGAAGGAAATGGCAACCCACTCCAGTATTCTTGCCTGGAGAATCTAATGGGCAGAGGAGCCTGGTGGGCTACAGTCCACAGGGTCACAAAAGAGTTGGACAGGACTTGGTGACTAAACAACAACAAAAATTTGTATAGACCATGAAATTTGAGTTTCTCCACAGTAGCCAATGAATCTGACTAACCGAAAAAAAGTATAACAGTTTCTGTTCGTTCACTGCTTGTGGTAGGCAGAAGTCTAAAATGGCCTGCAACATTCCCTGCCATATGCCAGGTATACCTCACTCCCACTGAGTGTGGGCAGGACCTGGGAATGGGATGGGAACTATAAGGTAAGGTTGTAGATTAGGTTACCTTATATGGCAAAGGAGATGTTACTCCCATGATGACATGATGTTATATAAGACCCCATAGTAGTTGAGTGGAGAAATTCTCTCCCGTGCTGGCCTTGAAGCAGTCAGCTGCCCTGTTAGGAAAAAGTCTATGAGAGGGCCATGTGGCAAGGCACATCTGGGGGCTTCTAGGAGCTGAGAGCAATCCCTGGCTGTCTATGGGACCAGCAACAGGGATCTTAGTTCTGCAATGATGAGGAACTAGATTCTTCCAACATGAGTGTGGAAGAGGATTCTGAGCTCAAGATGATACCCTCTTTGCAGTTTTATCTTATCCTAAGTAGAGGATCCAGTTAGATATCTACACTGCTGACAGAAACTGTGAGATAATCAATGGGTGATATTTTAAGCTTACATATGTGGTATTTTGTTACCCAGCCACAGAAACAGAACACACTGCTCCTTAAAAAGATGTACTCATTCACTTAACATTTATTGATCCCCTGCTGTGTGTACTGCCCCAGAACAGCTCCCTCAGGCTGGAAATTTCCACTATGCTTTTCTTGGTTTAACCTATTAGTTAGATTTAAGTGCACCTGTCTGTGTTCCTTGTGCAGCTTATGATGGGGCTTAGAGCACAGTCCTAGGAGCCAAACTACCTGGGTTTAAATCTCAGTTCTGCTTACCAGCTGTGTGACCTTAGGTAAATTATTTTCTGGTATCTCAGTTTCTGTGTTTGTAATGGGAGACAATAGTTTCTGTTGCATTCAAATGGGCCATATGAGTCAGAGTGGGCTAGGTTATTCCAGAGCAACAAATTAACCATGGAACCTCAGTGTTTTATGAAATGAAAACGTTTTTTACTCATGATAGGTGTTCAATTTGGGTTTTCAGGGGGCTCTGCTTCTCCTAGTTACTCATGGGACTCTAGCTGATGGCAGGCCCTCCAAATTGTGATCTGACCATCTTAACATACGGCCTAGAGAGAGCTGGAGGGACATTTACCACCTTGGGCATTAAGTAACAACATTCGTTTTTGCTCACAGCCCATGCTTTCAAATGAATCGTCTAGCCTCACCAAACTCATTAGTCAGGAAGAAACTTCGACACAGGAGAAGCCCGCCATGTGGAAATCGTCCCAGGTAGACAGAAGAGGCAGTAGAGAGCTCTGAGGAAGGAAGGAATGATCTACTCAAGGAGGACTAAGAAGCGTCTGTGACAGCTGTGTGGTGATTAAAGATGAGAAGCCACTGAAGAGGTGGGGGGGCAGGGAGGAGATCATACAGGGTCTTATCATGATTCAAAGGGTGTGTTAGTCACTCAGTCGTGGCCGACTCTGTGCGACCCCATGGACTGTAGTCCCCAGGCTCCTCTGTCCATGGGACTTTCCAGACAAGAATACTGGAGTGGGTTGCCACTTCCTAATCTAGAGATCTTCCTGACCTAGGGATCGAACCTGCACCTCCAGTGGCTCCTGCATGGCTGGTGGTTTCTTTCCCATTGAGCCACCTGGGAAGCCCCATTCAAAGGGCAGCGGCTCATTCTTCAGAAACAAATTTCCATCTCTGAGAGTTTTTGTTGGTTTTCTCTAAAATAGCATCCTCATTTCTCTGATGACCCCTGTTCCTTTCCCTGCTTTAATTGCCTTCACTGTTAGGTACCTGTAATTCTATCATGTATTTCTTACTGCTCCCCTATAGACTCCCCTTACTAGAGAGCAAAATGAGGGTAGAGATTCCTGTCTTGTTCATTCTCTCATCAACATTTAGTATAGTACCTGAACCTAAAAGACTTAATAAATGCTCATTGAATGACTTAATGGAGGGATGTTTAATTTCACTTTGCTTCTACACATCAAAGTTGATGAGTTCAGTGAAGGAACACACTGTCTGCTTCAAAGGACTTTCCAAGATAAAATTTCCATTTAGATCCTATAGGAGTCAATCCTATAGGAGAATGTGAGTCCCTCCTAGGAGCTGATGGCAGGAAACACATCTGCACCCTACTTCTGAGAACCACGGTGCTTCAGCCCAGTTAAAGGAGCAGGCCTGCACAGGAGTGAGTGTCACTTGGCTCTTTCAGTGGGAGCTAATCATACCTAGTACAGAGGGGCTGAGGACATGAGTAGTGCTGGAAGCCACATCCATTCTCAGGCAGGCCTTCCCTCAACAAAAAGTCGATGCAACATCCTTGAGTGTTTGGAAATCCAAACTTTCTTCCTTTAGAGTCTTTCAAACAGAGTTGCCCAAATAAAGCCAGACTGCCTAAGATCAGCTTAGTTTAAACTAACTTTCCTGAGTAACATGTATGAATTTTTCATTATTAAATATCTTTTAGAATAATTTCTGACAGCCTTATGTACTTTTATTTTTCAAGTAAGTTTTATTTTCATCCTTTTAACTGAGATGTAATTAACATATGTCAATTGTAACACAATACTAACATGTAACACTACATATTAGTTTCAAGTACACATCATCATGTTTCAATACTTGTATATGTTGCCAAATAATCACCATGATAAGTCTAGTTAATGTACATTACCACACAGAGTTACACATTTTTTTTCTTATGATGAGAACGTCTAAACTCTACTGTCTTGGCAACTTTTAAATATGTAATATGGTATTATTGACTATAATCACCAAGCTGTACATGGCATCCTCAAATATCATATATCAGCCAGGCAATCAACAAATAATTTAAATTTGCCCTCATGATAATATTCATTATAGGTATTAACATCACCATGTATAGATAAGGCGATAGATCTAGAGAGGTGAAGCCATTTTCCCCAAGTTTACCCAGTCAGTAGGCTAGAAGAATCTGAACGTGTATGTTCAGATTATTTCTCATCCTGTATTCTATGACTAGAGGTAATAAACTATGCTACAGCTTTCAGACTGAATCTTCCTGCCCTTAAATCACTCACTTTTTATAAATACTTGTTTAAACATCTGTATTTCACCCAGAAAATTCCATCTCTAGGTATCTCTATGATAAATGAAGACATATATCCTTCCAAATATTGGTACACAAACGTTCACAGCAGAATTATTCACAGCAGTCAAAAAACCCAGAAACAAGCCAAACATCCATCAACTAGGTATTGGATAAACAAAACGTGGCATGTTCATACAATAGAATTCTACTCAGCAATAAAAGGGAATGAAGTACTGAGTCATGCTACAACATAATAAACCTCAAAATGTATAGGAAGTGAGAGAAGCCAGACAAAAAATATCATGTGTTGTGTGATTCCATTTATACAGAATGTCCAGAATAGACAAATTTTTAGAGACAAAGTAGATTAGAGACTGCCAGAGACTGGGATGAGCAAAGGAGAGTGACTGTTAATGATGAAGGATGTTATGGGTGTGATGGAAATGTTCCACAATTGAATTATCGTGATAGCTGCACAATTCTCTAAGTTTACTCAAAATAACTGAATTGTAAACTTAAAATGAATGAATTTTACAGTATATATGTTATACTCTAATAAAGCTGTTTTTAAAAAGAGTGAGAGAAAGAAAATGCCTGTGTCTGTGTTGCCTCTAGAGTATTAGCTATGAAGGCAGCAGGTATCTGTATTTTTCACTTTGACACCTCAAGTGCCTAGCACGTTTGCTGGACACAGAGAAGAAACTCAAAGAAGCTTCATTTATTACTGAATGAATAAACGAACAAGGTGTCAGTGTTAATAGATGTGCCTCACTGAATTTTCTTCCCCAGATCTCACCAAGGTACAGATTTCTTTGTAACCATCACAACCAGGCTCTGGAAACATATCTCAGGGATGATGAAACAAACAGTTTCTTGCATGCAGGACAGCTCAGCAGAATGTTATCAAGAAAGCCTCATTCCTATCTTGGAGGCTAAGGGTGGAATTGAAAGATATGACTGGAGTTTAGACTTCCTGCAGGCAGAAAATCTTCCCTGCCACAGGCTCTAGTGGCTGAAAACCAGGGGCCAATGTCAAGGAGAAAAAGACCAGACCTGACCAGAAACTGATCAGAGAGGATGCCCCTCAGACTGCTCATACCCTAGGTCTTTAGGAGGAAGCCTAGAGGAGGGACAACAGCATTTCTGGAAGTAAAAATATTTTCTTTTACCCAGTTGCCAACTTGCAGGGAAGGAAATTAAAGCAAAGCTGTTTTCCCAATTTAGGGCAAGGATATTTTCCATATTTTGGCAGAAATATTTTATTTATGAGACACAAAATGAACCAGGGGCAATCAGAAAGCAACAGTGTCTGCTGGCCTTTTAGCACAAGATGGGCTGCACATTTCCTTCTAGTGCTTTTTAAAATGTTTTATAAAAGAAAGTCCAACTTGTAAAATCACACACATCTAATTCTCTCTGAGAATTAAGGCCAAGAGATGTGACCTGAGCTGAGTCACAGCTGAGTCAAAGGGAACTGCCTCGTCTCTGCTCCACCCCTAGCAGTGTCCTCTACATAAAAAAAAAAAATATTAAACTGTGTTTGTCCCAGATTAAGATTAAACCTTGAGAAGATGTGGGAAAATGACCTTTTACTTTATTTGTATGGTGTACAATGGTGTCCTTGTGTTTCCTCCTTCCCAACCCTCTGAAAACACGTCCCAACTTTCCTGTAGTCCTGGTCAAGGAAGAACATAATAGGAATCTAGCAATTTTGTCATTTTAATGACTCAGTCAAGAAAGAAAACATCACCACCATGCCATGTTTAAAAATTTACTCCAAACTGATTCACTGAATTTTTATGAGATTTAGAATGACATTTGGATCCCCCCAAATCTTAGGAAGCAGCCCTTTCTTTCCCCATATCAACCACATCAGCTGTGCCAGGGTGAGATTGGAATTCACAATTTTCTGTGGCAAAGACTCTATGATATATTTTCTCACAACTTTCTAACCTAAATCCTATGGTGACGCAACAGGAGATCAAACAAACAACAGCAGCAAGTGTTGGACTCATGCTGGCACCTTGCTGAACTCGTGTAGGTGTTTCTACTAGCTGCGTGGTTGATTGAAATGTTTTTGTTTTTTTAATGGAGTGGTAAGACCCTT
Organism: Budorcas taxicolor; assembly: GCF_023091745.1. Lineage (NCBI taxonomy): Eukaryota > Metazoa > Chordata > Mammalia > Artiodactyla > Bovidae > Budorcas > Budorcas taxicolor. The sequence continues at coordinate 133,266,887 of NC_068935.1, read as the reverse complement.
GGAAGGATGTGAGAAAATGCTCCCATCTCTCCCCTGTTGTCTGCTCAGTGGTTGGGAAATTCACCACGGTCTGTCCCAGGCTGAAACCTCAGCTCACTATCACGTGATGGTAGCAGTTTACATGTCTCTTGTCAGCGGCATGGGTAGATTTCTCTCTTCCTGCTCAGTTCAGGACTGCAGTGCCCACAAGAACCTGAGGAGAGTGGCAGATGGTGTCGGGTGAGTGGAGCGACAGGTGCAAGTCACACAGTATGCAGAAGAATTTGCCTTGCATTCAACCATGGGTGCTCCAGAGAAGACAGGGAAACAGCATATGGAGAAGGATGAGAGAGAGAAAGAGGCGACAGAGGCCAGGAGCAATCATACTCTTCACTTAAATATTGATTCCAGACTACTTTTCATTCAATGAGTGTGTCCTTCCAGGATGGACATAACTTAGAAAAATAACTTAGAACAAAGTCAGAATGGCAAACTTTGTTCTGTCTATGTCTGTCTTTGCCTGGCTCCCAAGGAGGCAGTAGCTTGCAGAGCTGAGCTGGACTTAATGTTCAAAGTCACTCACTTTAAAATATAACATAGGCCCCAATTGGATGCCAGCTAATTCAGACAGTGCTTACTCAGAAAACCAGAGATGAGCTCCACTTGCAGAAAATAAACCAGCAAAAGAGACAGAAATAGAAGAGACAGAAAATTCCATGGAAGTCAGGAAGAACAGGACTGGTTGTAAATAGATCAGACTTTGGGCATCAAACTGCTGACCAGTCATTGATCGGAGAAAGGACATGACCCACGGGGTAGATTGTGCTCTCAGGGGGTTCAGTTGTAAGACACCATTATTAGTTTATAGAGAAGGGACTGTTGGTTGTTCACTCTTGCTGTGTCCTTGGTTAGAGAGCCCCTCTGTCCTTTGGGGAGGACAGTGCGTTCAGCCAAAATATTTTTAATTTCCAGCTTCTCTCAACCTTGAGCATTGCAAAGACAATAGATGTAGGCCAGTGAAACATGAGCAACAGTATGAGATGATTCATGGGAAGGCTCCTGACTAGGCCATTCATTCATTCATCCTTGTCTCATTTACTCATTTATTAATTTCTCATTCAGAAAACATCTATTGATCACTTACTGTGATCCAGTCACTGAGCAAGGAGCTGGGAAAGAAGTCTGAGACACGGCCCTCACCCCACAGTCTAGTGGGAAAGGTAAACAAAGTAAAAAGGCAAATCAGGGTATAAGACGATGGGGGTTACATATCATGGGGGTGAGTACTTGGTGCTGTACAGACAAAGAAGAAGAAGAACATGGACTCAGGCATGAGTCAGAGAAAGTTCACTCGAGTTGGTGACAGAAGGTGAAGAAGCACTAACCAGTTGAAGAAGAAGGACACTTTGAGCAGGAGGAGTGGCATACCTTTGGTGTACTCCAGGGAGCTCAATGTTTTCAGTGGGTCCTTAATTCTTCAGTCCCCAAGATCAGCATAGGAATTAAAAGTTTTGCAATTGAGAGACTCTCTGAAGGAATAAACTTTTGGAACAAATGGTCAACTTCAATTAATGACTAATAGAAGAGGACAGAGATTCAACCCTTTAAAAAAAAATCACCTACTCATGTTGCTACACATATATTCAGCCTGGCACTTCGAATTGCTGCGTCATGTTTCCAAGTGCGTGTCTAACCTATCCATTCCCCCAGGGATGAACAATTGGTTGCCTGAAACTCCCCACTGTCAAAAAATGCTCTGATGAACATCTCTGTGTTGTCACTAATGGACCTGTTTAAGAGTTTCTCCGGGATATATATACTCAGGAGCAGAAGTGCTGGATCATGGGGTAAGGTACTTGAATTTGACAAAGTATAAAAAGATTCCCTCCCTGAACAGCTGTACCAGTCTACACCCTGACAGTGCATGAAGAGTTCCAGACCCCCAGGTCCTCACCAATGCCTGGCATTTCCAGCTTTCTAACTTTTGCCAATATGTTGAATTTAAAGTGATGTCTCATTATTGTGTTCATTTGCATCTGTGTGGATCACAATAAACTATGGAAAATTCTGAAAGACATGGGAAAACCAGACCACCTGACCTGCCTCTTGAGAAACCTATATGCAGGTCAGGAAGCAACAGTTAGAACTGGACATGGAACAACAGACTGGTTCCAAATAGGAAAAGGAGTACGTCAAGGCTGTATATTGTCACCTTGCTTATTTAACTTATATGCAGAGTATATCATGAGAAATGCTGGGCTGGAAGAAGCACAAGCTGGAATCAAGATTGCCGGGAGAAATATCAATAACCTCAGATATGCAGATGACACCACCCTTATGGAAGAAAGTGAAGAGGAACTAAAAAGCTTCTTGATGAAAGTGAAAGAGGAGAGTAAAAAAGTTGGCTTAAAGCTCAATATTCAGAAAACAAAGATCATGGCATCTGGTCCCATCACTTCATGGCAAATAGATGGGGAAACAGTGCCAGACTTTATTTTTTAGGGCTCCAAAATCACTGCAGATGGTGACTGCAGCCATGAAATTAAAAGATGCTTACTCCTTGGCAGGAAAGTTATGACCAACCTAGATCGCATATTGAAAAGCAGAGACATTACTTTGCCAACAAAGGTCTGTCTAGTCAAGGCTATGGTTTTTCAAGTAGTCATGTATGGATGTGGGAGTTGGACTGTGAAGAAACCTGAGTGCCAAAGAATTGATGCTTTTGAACTGTGGTGTTGGAGAAGACTCTTGAGAGTCCCTTGGACTGCAAGGAGATCCAACCAGTTCATCCTACAGGAGATCAGTCCTGGGTGTTCTTTGGAAGGAATGATGCTGAAGCTGAAACTCCAATACTTTGGCCACCTCATGTGAAGAGTTGACTCATTGGAAAAGACTGATGCTGGGAGGGATTGGGGGCAGGAGGAGAAGGGGAAGACAGAGAATGAGATGGCTGGATGGCATCACCGACTCGATGGACATGAGTTTGAGTGAATTCCGCGAGCTGGTGATGGACAGAAAGCCTGGCATGCTGCGATTCATGGGGTCGCAAAGAGTCCGACACGATTGAGCCACTGAACTGAACAACAAAGGAGCTTGAGGATGTCCTCATATATTTAATAATAATAATCTCCCTTCCCTTCCCTTTTCTCCCCCTTCTTACCCCCTCTCTTCTCCATGTCTCTTCTTGTTTGTTTGTTTACTCCTCCGGGAATTGACAATTCATATCCTTGCCTGATTATTCTGATTTTTCTGTTGGTTTTATCTGATCCTAGCATTGCTGCTAAACCCTGAGTTGAGGTAAAGCACTCATAGTGACTGTTAGCCACCCAGGAGTCAGCATAGGGAAGTGCAGGGCAGTTCAGCAGGATGATAAGGACATGGAATTGTAGCCAGACTGCCCTGACTCGCTTCCTACTTCTTATAGATGGGTGACCTTGGACAAGTTACTTAACTCCTCAGTACCCCAATTTTCTTATGTGTAACCCATCTCATCAGGTTCTTGAAAAGATCAAATCCGTGTGTATATATAAAAGGGTTAAAACAGAGCCTGACATGTAGGAACTATTATTGTTAACAGACAAGATGGAGGAATAGAAGGACATGCGCTCATCTTTTCCTGTGAGAACTCCAAAACTGCAACTAACCGCTGAACAACCATTGACAGGAGAATGTTGGATCCCACCAAAAAAAAGATACCCCATGTCCAAAGGCAAAGGAGAAGCCCCAACAAGACAGTAGGAGCAGAGTCACATTTAGAATCAAACCCTATACCCACCAGAAATGCTCGGAGGGCTCAGGGACTTAGGGACCCCACAAGAGACTGAGCCAGACCTGCCTTTGAGTGTTTGAGTGTCTCCTGCAGAGGCACGGGTCAGCAGTGGCCTGGAGACAGGGGCTCTGTCTGCAGCAGGCCTGGGAGGCATGGCATGTGAACCCCACCATAGAGTCACTGAGCAGACAACCTACAAATTGGACAACAATTATAACAAAGAAGTTCTTACACTATTGTGAAAGTTCTAGGGTCCAAAACAGATTTCCCAACCTGGGGATCTGGCAAAGGGACTGAGAACCCCCAGGGAATTTGACTTTGAAGGCCAATGGGATTTGATTACAGAACTTCCACAGGACTGGGGAAACAGACTCTTGGAGGGCACAAACAAAACCTTGTGTGCACCAGGACCCAGGAGAAAGGAGCAGTGACCCCACAAGAGACTGAGCCAGACTTGCCTGTGAGTGTCCAGGAATCTCTGGCAGAGGTGTGGATCGACAGTGGCTACCATGGGGCCAAGGGCACTGAATACAACAGTCCTGGCATAAGCCCATTTGAAGGAGGTCACCATTACCTCCATTACCCCTACCAGAGTTTGACCTCAGGCCAAAATACAGGGAGGGAACACAGCCCCACCTATTAACAGAAAATTGGATTACAGATTTACTGAGCATGGCCCTGTCCATCAGAGTAAAACTAAGATTTCCCCACAACCAGTCCCACCTATCAGGAAGCTTCCAAAAGCCTCCCATCCCTATCCATTAGAGGGCAGACTGAATGGAAACTACAATCAGAAAACTAACCAAACCGAACACTTGGATCACAGCCTTGTCTATCTCAATGAAACTATGAGCCATGCCATGTAGGTCCACGCAAGAAGGATGGGTCATGGTGGAGAGTTCTGACAAAGTGTGGGCCACTGGAGAAGGGAATGGTAAACCACTTCAGTATTCTTGCCTTGAGAACCTCATGAAAAGTATGAAAAGGCAAAAAGATAGGACATTGAAAGATGATCTCCCCAGGTCAGTAGGTGCCCAATATGCTACTGGAGAAGAGTGGAGAAACAGCTCCAGAAAGAATGAAGAGGCTGAGCCAAAGCAAAAACAGCGCTCAGCTGTGGATATGACTGGTGATGGAAGTAAAGTCCAATGCTGTAAAATATTGCATATTACCTAACTTGGAATGTTAGGTACATGAATCAAGATAAATTGGAAGTGGTCAAACAGGAGATAGCAAGAGTGAACATCGACATTTTAGGAATCAGTGAACTAAAACGGACTGGAATAGGTGAATTTAACTCAGATGACCATTACATCTACTACTGTGGGCAAGATTCCCTTAGAATAAATGGGGTAGCCCTCATAGTCAACAAGAGAGTCCGAAATGCAGTACTTGGGTGGAATCTCAAAAATGACAGAATGATCTCTGTTCATTTCCAAGCAATATCCATTTCCAAGCAATTTCCATTCAATATCATAGTAATCCAAGTCTATGCCTCAACCATTAATGCCAAAGAAGCTGAAGTTGAATGGTTCTATGAAGACCTATAAGATCTTCTAGAACTAACACCAAAAAAGATGTCCTTTTCATTATAGGAGACTGGAATGCAAAAGTAGGAGGTCAAGAGATACCTGGAGTAACAGACAAGTTTGGCCTTGGAGTACAAAATGAAGCAGGGCAAAGACTAACAGAGCTTTGCCAAGAGAATGCACTGGTCATAGCAAACACCCTCTTACAACAACATAAGAGAAGACTCTATGTATGGACATTACCAGATGCCAACACCAAAATCAGATTGACTATATTCTTTGCAGCTGAAGATGGAGAAGCTCTATACATTCAGCAAAAACAAGACTAGGAGCTGACTGTGACTCAGATCATGAACTCATTATTGCAAAAATCAGACTTAAATTGAAGAAAGTAAGGAAAACCACTAGACCATTCAGGTATGACCTAAGTCAAATCCCTTATGATTATAAAGTGGAAGTGAAAAATAGACTCAAGGGATTATATCTGATAGATAGAGTGCCTGAAGAACTATGAACGGAGGTTTGTGACACTGTACAGGAGGCAATGATCAAAACCATCCCCAAGAAGAAGATATGCAAAAAGGCAAAATGGTTGTCTGAGGAGGCCTTACAAATAGCTGAGAAAAGAAGAGGAGTGAAAGGCAAAGGAGAAAAGGAAAGATATATCCATCTGAATTCAGAGTTCCAAAGAATAGCAAGGAGAGATAAGAAAGCCTTCCTCAATCAATGCAAAGAAATAGAGGAAAACAATAGAATGTGAAAGACTATGATCTCTACAAGAAAATTAGAGATACCATGGGAACATTTCATGCAAAGATAGGCACAATAAAGGACTGAAATTGTATGGATTAACAAAGGCAGAACATATTAAGAAGAGGTGGCAAGAATACACAGAAGAACTATACAAAAAAGATCTTCATGACCCAGATAACCACAATGGTGTGACCACTCACCTAGAGGCAGACATCCTGGAATGGGAAGTCAAGTGGGCCTTATGAAGCATCACTACAAACAAAGCTAGTGGAGGTGATGGAATTCCAGTTGAGTATTTTAAATCCTAAAAGATGATGCTGTGAAAGTGCTACACTCAATATGCCAGCAAATTTGGAAAACTCAACAGGGCCACAGGACTGGAAAAGTTCTGTTTTTCATTCCAATCCCAAAGAAAGGCAATGCCAAAGAATGTTCAAATTACCTCACAATTGTACTCATCTTACACACTAGCAAAGTAATGCTCAAAATTCTCCAAGCCAGGCTTCAACAGTATGTGAACCATGAACTTCCAGATGTTCAAGCTGGATTTAGAAAAGGCAAAGGAACCAGAGATCAACATCTATTGGATCATCAAAAAAGCAAGAGAGTTCCAGAAAAACATCTACTCCTGCCTTATTGACTATGCCAAAGCCTTTGACTGTGTGGATCACAATAAACTGTGGAAAATTCCTAAAGAGATGGGAATACCAGACCACCTGACCTGCCTCCTGAGGAATCTGTACGTAGGTCAAGAGACAACAGTTAGAACCAGACATGGAACAACAGGGTGGTTCCAAATTGGGGAAGGAGTACATCAAGGCTGTATATTGTCACCCTGCTTATTTAACTTATATGCAGAGTACATCATGGGAAATGCCAGGCTGGATGAAGCACAAGCTGTAATCAAAATTGCCAGGAGAAATATCAATAACCTCAGATATGCATATGACACCACCCTTAAGGCAGAAAGTGAAGAGGAACTAAAGAACCTCTTGATGAAAGTGAAAGAGTAGAGTGAAAAAGCTGGTTTCAAACTCAACATTCAAAATACAAAGATTGTGGCATCTGGTCCCAGCACTTCATGGCAAATAGATGGGGAAACAATGGAAACAGTGACAGACTTTATTTTCTTGGGCTCCAAAATCACTGTAGATGGTGACTGCAGCCATGAAATTAAAAAACGCTTGCTCCTTGGAAGAATAGCTATGACCAACCTAGACAACATATTAAAAAGCAGAGATATTACTTTGCCAACAAAGGTCCACCTAGTCAAAGCTATGGTTTTTCCAGTGGCCATGTGTGGATGTGAGAATTGGACGATAAATAAAGCTGAGCACTGAAGAATTGATGCTTTTGAACTGAGGTGTTGGAGAAGACTCTTGAGAGTCCATTGGACAGCAAGGAGATCCAACCAATCAATCCTAAAGGAAATCAGTCCTGAATATTCATTGGAAGGACTGATGCTGAAGATGAAGCTCCAATGCTTTGGCCACCTGATGGGAAGAACTGACTCATTGGAAGAGACCCTGATGCTGAGAAAGTTGAAGGTAGGAGAGAATGGGACGACAGGGGATGAGATGGTTGAGTGGCATCACTGACTCAATGGACATGAATTTGAGCAAGTTCTGGGAGTTGGTGATGGACAGGGGAGCCTGGTGTGCTGCAGTCAATCGGGTTGCAAAGAGTTGGACACGGCTAAGTGACTGAACTGAACTGATTATCAAACTACTGTCTACCTCCTAGCCATGCTCTGTACCCCTAACAAATATATACTTGTACCAGTAGGCAGTATGAACAAACCAGAGAGAAAGCATCTCTTAGCCTAGGATCAGAGTTCTCCATTTGTACTCAAACGCCTGGCTTTTCCTACCTGGCTAGGCTCTTTAAAGAACCTTCCCAGAAATCTACCAGTACTGCCACTTTCACCCAGCCTGTCCTTGTAAAGCTACTACAGTAGCAGTAGCAGTTATCTTAGACCAGAAATTCCTTTAAGGAGAAAGACAGGCCCTGGGAAGATGGAGGAGGGAGACTAAAGGAACATTGGCCCCAGGTAAATGCAGATCCAGCCTCCTTTAAATAATAATTAAAAATACTTCTATCTTTATGAACTACTGTTATTTGAGTTTTCTGATATATTCACCTAAATCTCATATTCATTTATGCACTGTTTAAAATGTAAAATTAATTCCACCTTGAGAATATAAAAAGCATGACCTCTTTGTGGCCGAAGACAGTGAAGCCTTCCCCTAATGGGGAATATTTACAAAGTTATTAATTACTTTTCTTTATTTTGAAAGAAATCACTGTGCATTCACTTCAAATATTTCTTGCTGAGCTTTTTTGTTTAGCATTTTAAAGATAATGTGATTAATTTTACTGATGTCTACCTCACATAGACATGAAAACTGAAACTAAATCACAGATAAACAAGGAGTACACATAACAATATATTAAAAGGCACAGAGACAGGTGTCCTAATACTCAAACAATTATTCATAAACTGTAATTAGAGGGGAAAGGCACAAGATGTTCCTACCTGTTTACAAAAATTAACAAATCTCAGTCAAACCCTCCTTCTTTTCCTTATCTTCAGTAATTGTCAAGCAAGTCCAACTGCAAAGCTAAAAAATTTGCCAATTCTTTCTTTCATGAGTTTACTTCTCTCTGTATACACTGTTCATTTTCTTCAATATTTCATCAGAAGTTCCTTAGACCTACCTTTAGATAAATTGCTCCTTTTTATTTAGCTGCAGCAGGCCTCACACACAAAGCAGAACCAACATTTATGAACAATTTTCCTTCCACTTTTTTCCCATCAAATTAAGCAACTGGGCTCAAAGGAGTGTGTCATTCTGTAGATGCTAAAAAGAGTCATAGCAGGTGACCTGGCTTTCCCACCTACACCCTTTCTATTCATGGTAAAGTTAAAACTGCCTTCCAAGCCTAGAACAATCCTCCAATTCCACCTTTCATTCATCACCTGCCATCTTCTTTCAGCTTCCATAGTTGCGTTTGCTGATTCACCACACTCCCTCACTATTACGCATTGATCCTTCTTACCATTCAAGCCATCACATATTTTATAAAATCAGGCAACCTTATTGTTTCCCCCTTTTCTGCAGAACGTGACTCACATCCTCTTTATCTCATTAAAAAAAAAAAACACAATGACACCCAGTTATTGAGCCAGTTGTTACTGTGTTTACATGGGCTTTGCATGAAAATTAATTTTGCCCTCTCAATACTTGTATGAGGTAAGAACCATAGGAGATAAGGAAACTTAAGCCCAGAGAAGTTAACTTTCTAAAGTTCCTAGGACATTCCCACTTTATGCTCCAAACTTCCTCTGTCTTCAGCACTGTTCAACAGAAATATGATGCAAGAGACATAGGTAATTTTAAATGTTTCAGTAGCTAGATTTTAAAAAGTAAAACTAGACAGGTGAAATTGATCATAATGATATATATTTTATATAACCCAAATATCCCAAAGAGTATCATTTCAACGTGCAATTAATGTAAAAATAACGATTAATAAAATATTTTGCATTGTTAGAGCATATTTCAATTTGGACAATAAATTTTCATTACAAATATTTGATTTGGATTTAGGTTTCATAAAATGAACAGTTGAAAAAGTTAACTCACATACCCAAGTTGTACCAAACATATTTAAACATTTTCCAAAAACTGAACATAGCATCATTTTTTTAAATTAAAGTTTAAATTTAACTTCATTATAATTACATAAAATTACAACCAACATCCCCGGTGGCTCAGACGGTAAAGAATCTGCCTGCAATGCAGGAGACCCGGGTTCAATCCCTGGATCAGGAAGATCCCCTGGAGAAAGGAATGGCAACCCACTCCAGTATTCTTGACTGGAGAATCCCATGGACAGGGAGCCTGGTGGGCTACAGTCCATGGGGTCACAAAGAGTTAGACATGAGTGAGTAACTAACACTTTCACTTTTAACTTTCAGTCAGTTTGTCCACTCTCACTACCCACATGTCAATTTCTCGGAAGCCATGTGGGGTCAGTGGCTGCCATGTTGGACAGCACAGTTCTAATCTAGGAATGGGTCCTTACAGACAACTCAACTATATGCTCCCATGTGAGCTCATGCAGTGAGTATGTCTCCTCTTCCTCCAAAAGAAAAGCTCATCATTGCCCCTGCTCCAGAGCTCAGCTCAGATTGTCCTCTTACACTGAGACTTTCCTGATCCACTCAAAAGGAATCCAAAAATTCACCTCTCTTCTGAATTTGCAGAGCACTTTCTCTAGACCTCCTCAATGGCAACCATTATTTTTCTCTTTGTATATTAGATGTTTCCTTTTATTCCTGTCTCCATACTTCCATCTTTGGTCTAACTCAACACTGTGTAAAAAACAGTTCCTTAAAAATATTTTCTGCCTGAATCACCCAAAGTGATTTGTGGAGGCAGTATTAAAAAGAAACAAGCCCAAACTTTTGAAATGAACATATTTATAGTTTTCCTCACAAACAAAAGCAGAAGAAGAAAATTTATTTAGCAAAAATTATAATCTCTTTGGTGTCCTTATATAAGTTGAGAAAGAATATGGATGAAAGGAATATCAGTGTACCTCATTTTTTATAAGTTTTAGAACAGACACATTAGTCTCAAAAACCAAGGGGCATTTAAGACATACATATTTATTTATTTATGTTTCTTACAGTAAGGCAGAATAAATATCAAGTTGACCTTCCACAGAAAACATCTATAAATGCTGGATAACATATTTAAAATCCATTAAATGGCATGCATGAGTAGACAAGAAAATAAGAAACACCTAGGTCTCAAAATAACTAGACAGGACATTGTAGCTCAATAGCCACTGTGTGCCTAGAAGCAATTTGTTGAACCTGGTGAATCTAAGTTCTAGTTTTCTGGTCTCATGGATTCAGGAGATGAAATGCAAAATCCAGAATCTGCCCAAGGCGGCAATTTGAATAGAACATTCGTTCCCATAAAGCTGGAACTCCAACAGTATATAACCTTGTGGCAAGGGGAAACACCCCTCTCTCCAATCATAAAACAGGAAAATTTCCTGCCTTAAACCTGGCCAGTGGAAACAGCTCCAGTGTACATCGTCAGGAGAATGGGTACATTGCGGTATATACGTAGAAGGAAGTATGACAGATGAATGCAACACTGTGAGTGAACTCACAGATACAATGACATGCAAGAGAACCAGACACAAAAGAGTACAAAAAGCATGATTCCACTTACATAAAGTAGAAAAATGGAGAAAGCTATTCTATGGTGACAGAGATCAGAGTATGAGTTACCTTGGAGAAGGTGGTTTAGAAAATGATTAGTCATCAACCTTCAGCAGCATTGGTGGGTCAGACAGCAAAGAATCTGCCTGCAAAGCAGGAGACCAGGGTTTGATCCCTGGGTCAGGAAGATCCCCTGGAGAAGGGAATGGCTACCTATTCCAGTGTTCTTACCTGGAGAATCCCATGGACAGAAAAGCTTGGCAGGTACAGTCCATAGGGTTGCAAAGAGTTAGACACAACTAAGCGACTAATACTTCCATTTATATATATAATATATATTAATTGTACGTACATAACATTTGGGCTTCTCTGGAAGCTCAGTTGGTAAAGAATCCGTCTGCAATGTAGGAGACCTGGGTTCGATCCCTGGGTTGGGAAGATCCCCTGGAGGAGAACATGGCAACCCACTCTAGTATTCTTGCTTGGAGAAATCCCTATGAACAGAGGAGCCTGGTGGGCTACAGTCTATGGGGTCACAAAGAGTTGGACACGACTGAGCAACTAAGCACAGCACAGCATATATATCATTTATGCTTTAAAGTTATTTATATATTTACATAATTATGTGTTAATATTTATATACATTTAGTTATTACAAACTTATATGTGTTTAGTTATATAATAATTATATATATTTGATTTATGCTTATATCATCTCCATAGAATGCTGACAGCCTCCTAAACAGTCTCTTAGAGAGTTTTAGAAATTCCAAGCCACTAAAATACAGCCAGAAATTCTGAGTGAATGACCTCTTTACACTCCAGGAACTAGGGCCCCAGAGTGGCAGGATGTAAAGTACTAGGTCTGCACACCAGCTGCACACAGAGCACACACACAGGAAGAGAAAGACGGCAAAATGAAAGGCTCTCCAGTGTCATTCTAAGAGGTCATCGGCCCATTTGCTTTCAGTGGGAATCAGTTCCCAGAAGCCAGTGGAACAACTCCTGTGCATCAAGAGAGAGAGGAGAGACAGATGGGTGCATCTCTCCTAATGAGTGGGATGCTGTTTCATAGAGAAGCCAGTCCCTGTGCAGTAGAAATAGGAGAAAGCCATCACAGATCCAGGGTACCTTCTTTGACGTGGTGGCTAGGATAAAGAACCCGCCTACCAATGTAGGAGACTTATGAGACACATGTTTGATCCCTGGGTTGGAAAGATCCCCTGGAGAAGGGCATGGCAACCCACTTCAGTATTCCTGCCTGGAGAATCCTGGACAGAGAAGCCTGGTGGGCTACAGTCCATAGGGTCGCACAGCATCAGACACGACTAAAGCGACTTAGCACAGTATAGCACTAGGACACTAGTGCAGAAAGAAGGGTGTGTGTGCATGGCCAGAGGTGTGTAGTCACACTGAAGATCGATCTGGGTGTGCAGCTACCTGGCTAGGTCAGCTAAGAAAGTACAGTAAGTTCCTTACATATGAATGAATTCTGTTCTAAGACTCTGTTTGTAAGTCCAATTTGTTTGTTAAGTCCAACAAAGTTAGCCTAGGTACTCAACTCACACAATTGGCTATATAGTACTGTACTTTAGTAGGTTTATAATACTTTTAACACAAATGATACATAACAAACAAACAAAAAATAAAGGAACGATTTTTAATCTTACAATACCTTGAAAAGCACAGTATGACAGCTGGCATGTTGGAACACATTCGCACCTTTGAAAGTTTGCAACTTGAAGGTTCACATGTAGGGGACTTATTATACTACAAGCAGACAGCATGCCCTCAAATTTCAAAATACAATGCTGCTGAAGGCTGATAAATAAAAGATGGAGCTAAATCAATTTCCAGCTGTGTATTTCCTAGATACTTTCAAAATCCCAGCTTCCCAAGAAGTTTTATAGTTCATTTCCTCATAGGTATTTTTGTGATTTCATCAGAAAAGACTGGCTGATAGGTTCCTTTGTGAAAGTGTCCCATTTGGACAAGTTAAATGAGTAAACCTGGTTAAAAAAAAAATATTCACCAAGAGCCTTTCAGCATCAGGTATAATTTCCAAGCAATCTTGGCTACTTGTATTACTGGAAGGCACTCAAAACAAACACTCCATTTGCCTGATCTTCAGCAAAGAAAATATCACCCTGTGTGAGCTAACGTGGATGTTATTTTAGAATTAGCTTCGCTGCCATTTCAGGGTACGTAATACCATTGTCCTCACCTCAGAGTCTTCTGAACTGAAATTTAGAAGGTGGGCAAGCTGCAAAGCTTGTGACTTGGAGTATGGTTCTAGAAAAATTCACATATGAGTAGATCTGGCCTGGTTATGCAAAAGTCTTTCCCTTAACCTGCTAGATATTGAGACCATGAAGGAAGTTGAAATATCAGTTGGAACAGTCAGGGTTGGCTTCATGGGTGTGCAACCCAGGCAGTCACCAGGGCTTGGCACTGCGAAGGGCCCCACAATTCATTTAATACTCTGCTGTCTCCATCTTGAAATTCCTAATAAGTCTTGAACAAGGAGTTCAGCACTTTCATTTTGCATTGAGCCTCCCAAATTATGTAACAATCCTGGGAAGAGTAGTGTGGCCTTACCTCCACCCCCTTTCTAGACATTTTTCCTTCTTATCATTTGCATATACAATATTTTCTGCTCAGACTAAATTAAAAATTTACATTTCAGCAGTTGGGTCTCTTTGAAGGGTTTGTCTCACCAGAAGGCTGAAAAAGAGGATCAAAGAACAGTAATGTGGAAAGATAACATCAGAGGGAATGGAAATTGGTTCAGGGCAGGAGGGAATTCTCTGCACAATTTTTGCAACTTTTCTGTAAGTTTTATCCCAAAATAAGAAGGTCAGCTCATCACAAATTTACAAAATAAAATAAATAGTTTTAAAAAGACAGTTGTAAAATCATAAAAAAGCCCTTTCACAACTGAAAATTAAAATAAAAAAGAAAAATATTCTTCTAAAAAATTACTGTATCAAAGAAAAATCTCAATGGAAATTATAAACTTGACAATATAATGCTATTGTCATTTTAGAACAATTAAAAGATTTACTTTAAATGTTTTGATATAGCAAAAGTGAAAGTGTTAGTCACTCAGTCAAGTTCGACTCTTTGAGACCCCATGGACTGTAGCCCGCCAGACTCCTCTGTCCATAGGATTCTCTAGGCAAGAATACTGAAGTGAGTTGCCATTCCCTTCTCCAGAGGATCTTCCAAACCCATGGATTGAACCCAGGTCTCCTGCACTGCAAGCAGATTCTTTACCATCTGAGCCACCAGGGCTGTTTAAATATCAATAGTTTATTGAACTAGCAACAACAGCAAAACTGAAAATCCCTTTTATAATTGTCATAAAAACTATAAAAAAGCTATGACTCAATTTTGTAAGAAATTTGCATTAAGGATATACATGTGTGTGAATGGACAATAAAATTTCATGAAAAGATACTAAAGAAGACTTGAATATATGAAGAACCATTTCTGGATAGGAAGATGTAATTTTGTAAAAAAATCAGTCTTCCCCAAATTAATATACAAAAATAAATTCTCTTAATAATTGGCAAAACAGAACATAAAGAAAACTCTCTCTAGCCCCTTAAGTGGTGAGAGTGAAGGAAAAGATCCTGAGAGGAAGGGCAAGTTCATAGTCTAACCCCTGAGCCCAGGGATCCAGAACCTGCCTAATACTGGAGCTGAACTAGGTCAACAGCAGTTTAATACACTTAGAAACACATTTAGTTGAGTATCTCTTGTGTGAGCGTGCTCTAAGAGGTGTTACGGTCTACAGTAAGAAGAATATTCCCTGTCTTTGTCTCCAAGAAACGTGTACTTGAGCAGGAGAGAGGATCTGAGCATGGCTACAGAGGTAAAGTAAAGCGAGAGTGCAGAGCTAAGACAGCTAACTCAGGCCAAAGTGAGGGGGAGAAGAACCTTTTCTTTTCTAAACATGGGAAAGGGAAAAGGAGATGGAAGCAAAAGTTTAGGGCAAAGGGCACACGACAACAGAAAGTGCTCCTGTGAATCGTGGGCTGCTGCTTACCACGGATGCTGTTCAGTGTCTTAGAGGCAATTTTCTCATTTATTCAGTCAATAACTCTAATAAATTAGGCACCTTTATGATTCTTATTTTACAGATGAAGCAACTGAAGCTTGGAGCATGGAGGCAAGGTTCCCAGGCTCAAAAAGTCAGATGCACAGCTTGAAGCTATTCATTCTTTTATCAATCAATGATTTTTTGAGCACCAATCATGGCCCAGGCATTGTTCTGGAGACCAGAGATACAGGAGTGAATAAAACACAAGCCAGAACAGGGTTTTGCTGTCTTGAGATGTACATTGAAAGAGAAGGTCAAACAGGTAGAGAATAGAAAACCAACAAATATATCAAAGTTTCTCAACATTGGCATGACCTTGGCATTACTGACACCTGGGGCCAGATAAATCTTCATTTGGGGGCTCTTCTATGCATTGTAGGGTGTTTAATGGCATCCTTGGCCTCTAGTCACCAGATGTGGTAGCACCCTACCCTCACTCCCAAGGGATGACAACCCAAAACATCTTCAGACATTGTCCAATGTACCTGGGGGCAAAATTGGTCCAGGTTGAGAACCACTGAAATAAACGAATTTGATAATTTCAGGTTGTGACAAATAAAATTGGATTTTGGATGGAGAGTGATGGGGAGGCATGACTTTAGACAGAAGGATTACAGAAGGTAACTCCAAGGAGTAGAGGCCAAGAAGCAGACATCAACAACTTGGGGGGACAGTCCAGGTGGTGTAGAGCCCCAGAGAACCAGAGAGTTCCAGGTGCAAAGTTGTGAGGGGGCCAGGAGCTTGGTATGCTAAAGCAATGTAAAGAAAGCAGAATGGCTAAAGTATAATGACATGGGATGGGTGGGCAAGTACAAGATCATACTGTGACTTATGATTTACATTGTAAAAAGAGAACTTAGTGGCCCTCTGGAGAGCAGTTTGGATGGCAGGAGAAGAAGAGGGAATTGGCTATCTAGGAGAGCGCTGATGGAGGCTCGGATAGGGCTTCAGCGGAGGAAATGGGAAGATACTGGACAGCTGTATAGGGAACTGTAGAGCTGAGAGGCCCGGCTGAGAGACTGGATGTGAACAACAAATTTCTATTCCTTTTGCCTGTCTGCCAAGGTGGGCTCCAGTTTCCATATTCTGTATATCTACCCCATGCTTCCCACTGCACCAGACTTGCGCATTTGTTTGCTTGGACTCAATCTCTGGTTCTTTGTCCCTATCTGGACTGTCATCTTCTAGGATGTCACCCCCCAGACCTCTGTCTAGGTCAACTCCACGTTCAGGGGCCTCATCTTCCCTTAGCATCCCTGCCCTTCCCTCACATCCAATTTCCCTCCAAACGCTGCAAGAATTCTAACTCTCTTGGGAGCTAAAGCTGAACATTCTGTTTCTGTGAATACAGAAACGCATGAACTATATCCATTACAAATTCCAGAGAAGGGCCTAGGGGCCTTCCCAGAGTCATCCTATGAACCAAAGACAAGGGAGATGTAGGGGGTCAGAAATGCAATAAAGAGGAATGAATTTCAGCTTAATGGTACAACATAGCAGCCAAGGAGTGATATTTGGAGTGATGTTTCTATTGTATATGCTTGTAGTGGGCTGAACTGTGCTCCCCCAGAAGAAATGTCTAAGTCCTAACCCCCAGTGCCTGTGAATGTGACTTATTTGTAAATAGGGTCTTTGTCGATGTGATTAGTTAAATTAATCACAGTGGATGAGAGTGGGCCCTAAATCCAGTGACTAAATCCTTATAAAAAGAGGAGAGGACACATACTGACACAGACACACACAGGGAAGAAGGTCACATGACAACAAAGGCAGAGATTGGAGTGATGCAGTTATTAATACAAGACAAGGAACAGCAAGGAAGCTGGGAGCCACCAGAAGCTAGGAAGAAGCCAAGAAGGATTCTCCTCTAGAGCCTGCAGTGGGAGTGTGGCTCTGCTCACACCTTTATTTTGCTCTTCTGACCTCCCAAGCTGAGAAGAATGAATTTCTGTTGTTTTAAACCACCCTGGTTGCGTTCATTTGTTTGGCAGCCCTAGGAAACGAATATAATACTCCAAATGCTCATTTGGACAATTTGGACTAAAAGGTATCTTTTATCTACATGTGAATCTTCTGCTGAAAAACTGTAACACAGAGTGTTTGAAAGATGAAGATGAATAAGATGGAGAATTCCCGCATTAGACCTGAGTTCAGTTGGCATTTCACACATGTGCCTTGATTAAACTGCCTCTGATAACTGCCTTTAGCTGCACAAAGTCCAGTGCACACCCTCAGAGTGCTGAACCTGGTGTATCATGGATGGAGGTGCCTCAAACAAGGTTGCCCAAGACTTTGTGCACTTTTGATTACTCTTTCCCACAGGCCAGAAGCTTGATATAGGCCCGTATGACTACAGAAAGACCTGGGCACAGGCTTCTGGAGGTGCTGCCCTCACACCAAACCTGAGTTAGCCTTGGCAAAATGCCAGGGAGCCCAGCACGGTTTCATCCCCAAGTCCATCTACAGCTTCACCTGTGGGTGCTCCTTCGGATCCACATCCCCCTTCCCTAGATCAGGTAAGTGTTTCTTCTTGACATCTACTTCTGTTTCCATTCAAAGGGAATTTAAATGGAGACATGAATCTCCCCAAATTATAAATCACCCAATGCACTGTAGCCCTAATGATGCAATACTAGGCAGTAAGAGAAATGGTTTGGATAGGAGCACTTTTCTCTGTCACACTTTCAATTCATAGGCAGGGACTAGCTACCCCTTTTCTTAGACATACAGAAGAATAAAGATATGAAATCAAAGGAACACATTTAAAGTATAAAAGCAGATGGTAACTTAAAAACATTTTCTAGCATAAAATAGATGTTCTCATTGTAACACACTGACTCCCGGCTATCACTTACCTCAATGCTTCCCCTTCCCTCACACTCTCTATTCTTCTAGAGACAAAATTTTAAATATATACAATTTTTCCTGAAAAACATGTGCTTTAGAAAGAAGAGTAAGTACAAATTTCTGGGGTAAGAATGTAGGCATCTATGTGTGTGCACACAGATCAAAACACTATCAACCCATAAGCTCAGTTTTCTAATTCATCTTTCACTTAAAATGTATATGAACATCATCTATGACATTGAATATTCTACAGCATCATCTTCAATGGTTAGGCAGTTTTCCATAATAGTGGTATATGATAATCTAAACAATCCACTATTAGAGACTGTTTTCATTCTTCCTTGGCCCTTAAAAAAAAAAAATGTTGTGATAACACATGCTTGAAGCTACTTCTGCTTTATCAACTATGACAAAGCCTCTGACTGTGTGGATCACAACAAACTGTGGAAAATTCTGAAAGAGATGAAAATACCAGACCACCTTACCTGCCTCCTGAGAAATCTGTAGGCAGGTCAGGAAGCAACAGTTAGAACCGGACATGGAACAGCAGACTGGTTCCAAATCGGGAAAGGAGTACATCAAGGCTGTATATTGTTACCTTGCTTATTTAACTTATATGCAGAGTACATCATGTGAAATGCTGGACTAGATGAAGCACAAGCTGGAATCAAGACTGCTAGGAGAAATATCAATAACCTCAGATATGCAGATAACACCACACTTATGGCAGAAAGTGAAGAAGAACTAAGGAGCCTCTTGATGAAAGTAAAAGAGGAGAGTGAAAAAATTGGCTTAAAACTCAACATTCAGAAAACTAAGATCATGGCATCTGGTCCCATCACTTCATGGCAAATAGATGGGGAAACAGTGGAAACAGTGTCAGACTATTTTGGGGGCTCCAAAATCACTGCAGATGGTGACTGCAGCCATGAAATTAAAAGACGCTTACTCCTTGGAAGAAAAGTTATGACCATCCTAGACAGCATATTAAAAAGCAGAGACATTACTTTGCCAGCAAAGTTCCATCTAGTCAAAGCTTTGTTTCTTCCAGCAGTCATGTATGGGTTTGAGAGCTGGACTATAAAGAAAGCTAAGCACTGAAGAATGGATGCTTTTGAACTGTGGTGTTGGAGAAGACTCTTGAGAGTCCCTTGGACAGCAAGGAGATCCAACCAGTCCATCCTAAAGGAGATCAGTTCTGAATATTCATTGGAAGGACTGATGCTGAAGCTGAAACTCCAGTACTTTGGTCACCTGATGCGAAGAGCTGACTCATTGGAAAAGACCCTGATGCTGGGAAAGATTGAGGGCAGGAGGAGAATGGGAACACAGAGGATGAGATGGTTGGATGGCATCAGTGACTCAACGGATATGGGTTTGAGTAAGCTCTGGCAGTTGGTGATGAACAGGGAAGCCTGGAGTGCTGCAGTCCATGGGGTGGCAAAGAGTCAGATATGACTGAGTGGCTGAACTGAACTGAAGCTAAATTTGGGCAGACATCTAGGATTATTTTCACAGAACAAATTTCTGAATCTGAAAATGTGAGGTCTCAGGAATTAACATTTTTAATTTTAATGCTTTTGATTCCTACTGCAGAATTAGCTCTTTTGTATACCAAAAGACTGCATGCATTTGTATCGCCAGCATCATAAGTATTTGTTTCCTTACCTAATGCCAACATTATATATTATATATTTTTTATCTTTTTCAAATTTACATTTGAAAAATGGTGAAAAGTCTTTTGAATGTTATGTAAATTAAAGAAAAATACACATATAGCTTTTTCAGAATAATCATAGAGCTAATTGTAAAAGCCAAAACTTAAAAGCTTCTAGAAGAATAGAAGCTCCTGGAATATTTTTATGAATTTGGAATAGGCAAACAATTCCTAGGACAGAAAATCTGATAAATTTGACTTCATCACGTTAAAAACATTTTGCTCATGAATAGACACCATTGCTGAAGTGAAAAAGACATGTCAGAGACTAGGAAAAGTGTTAACAAAACGTATATCTAACAAAAGACTTGTATTCAGATATATTTTCAAAAGGTTCTACAGATAAATAATGCAAACAAACAATTCAATAATGAATGGAAAAATATATAAACAGGAAGTTTTCAAAATAAAATATTCATATGGTCAATAAACATATGAAAAGGCATTAAACAAGGAAATTCTTAGCAAAACCATAATGAAATTCATTAAGAGGTCATAGATAGTGCAACAAGACAAACAAAAGAAACACATTGGAAACAAAATAGGCTAAATTAATTTCCAGAAAACATAATCATGTATTAATTACGTGGGAAGAAAAACCAGAAATCTATGCCAAAAGTCACTGATTTATAAGTAGATTTAGCAAGATCTCAGGATGCAAGGTCAATGTACAAAAACAGCTATATTTCTGTTTGCTAAACCAAGAACTGGAAAGTGAAATTAGGAAAACAATATAGTTTACAAATATAATTAGTAAAAATTGTATCCAAAATGCATAAAGCACTCAGGGATAAATGTACTAAAATATATGCATAATCGAAAAACTCAAAATTTAAGAATATTACTGAGAAAATAATTTAGGT
The DNA here is from genome assembly GCF_023091745.1 of Budorcas taxicolor. NCBI lineage: Eukaryota > Metazoa > Chordata > Mammalia > Artiodactyla > Bovidae > Budorcas > Budorcas taxicolor. The sequence continues at coordinate 133,246,083 of NC_068935.1, read as the reverse complement.
ATAAATAAGTTGATCAGTTCAATGCAATCACAATTAAAATTCTAGCATCAGTTCTTACAGAAATTAATAAACATTATAAAATGTTATAGAAATGCAAAGAGCCAAGATTAGCTAGCACAGTTGAACAAAACAGAGTTAGAGGACTTATACTACCAGATTTAAAGATTTACTCTAAAGCTACAAAAATCAAGACAGGGTGATACTGCATAAAGACATACACAACAAAACATCAGAATAGAGAATCCTCAAACACAGACACACATACTGCAATCAATTGATTTTCAACGAAAGTGTCAAAAAGTAATTCAATGGTCAAGAACAGAATTTCAATAGATTGTACTGGAAAAAGGTTTTTTAAAAAAACATTTCATGCTATATAACTATCTATTTATACATAGATAGACAGGTAGAACATATACATAAATGTAAATGTTAAAACTATAAAAACATTTTAAAGAAAATACTGAAGAAAATTGTACTCTTGTGGTAGGCAGATTTCTTAGCATACAAAAAGCAATAAGCCTAGATGAAAATATTAACAACTGAGCTCTATAAAAGTTAAATACTCCTCCTCTTTGAAAGAAATTATTAAGAAATGAAAAGGCAAGACACACATTAGGATAAAATATCCACAATACTTATATCTGACAAACAACTTGCTCCCAAAATATATAAAAAGTTCTTACCATTTAGAAATAAATTTTTAAAAACTTAGGCAAGTTTTAAAACTAGGAAAAGCATTTGGAAACTTTACAAAAGAAGATACATGAATGACTGATAAACACATGATATTTATCTTCATTAGTCATCAGGAAATGCAAATTAAACCACAATGAGGGTATCACTATAAGCCTACTGGAACTGAAACATATTGTATGATTACAGTACTGAACAGCAAAGGTTGGCAAGAATATAATACAGCTGGATCTCTCATACATTGCCAATAGGAGTGTAAAATATGAAAGTCCTTTAGAGAACTGTTTGATCGCTTTTTACAGATTAAACATACACTAACCATATGACATGGCCGTTTTACTTCTTGATATTTACTCAAGAGAAATGAAAACATGTGTCCCCTGCCAAAACTGTACACAGTATTTAAAGTAGCTATATTCATAGTTGCCAAATACTGGGAAAACTCAAATGTTCATCAACAGATGAGTAGGTATAACATATTATAATATGTTCATACAATGGAATATAATTCAATAATAAAAAACTACCAAATACACAAGAATATGCATGAATCTCCAAAACATGCTGAGCAAAAGAAAGTGTATCAATGATTGCCTGGTATGAGGGGAGAAGGCATTGGCTGGGAGGGGCCATGAAGGGCTGTTGTGGTGATAGAAATATCTGAAATATTGAACAATCAATACTTGATTGTTGAGGTGGTTATGTGGAGACACATACATATATACATCCATATATATCTATATATATATAGATAGATAGATCCGTGCTCAGTCCCTAAGTCATGTGATTGCCTCTGGGAAGGGGAACTAACTGGAAGAGAACATAAGGAAACTTTCTGAGGTGATGGAGATGTTTTATATTTCAATCTGCACAATGAGTGTGTACACTTCTCAAAATTCATTAAGTTGTATACTTGAACATTGGTGTATTTTATGACTATAAATCATACCTTGACAATGTATGAAAAAAACAAAAATAAAATCTAAAGCCAGGAAGATTTGAGGGGTGGGGAATTCTTCAGAACTTGTGTTCACTTGTACTTGTTTTCTCATTTTCTTGGAGGTTCCAAATATGCCACTTATCAAGAATATCCTTGATAAACAACAAAATTCTTCCTAGGGCAAAGTGACACAGAGCTCTAGTTCTCTGAGGTCCCAAAGAAACAAAAACAGGAGCCTGCTGAGATGTGGAAGCCCGAAATCTTTGAACTCACAAAAGAACAAATTCTAAATTGGGAACCCAAACATTTTCTGTTTCCTAGCAAGAACACTCATACATGCTAAAGCTTCAGGCAGGCAATGAGGCTATTGAAACAATGATCTGGTTGTCACAGATATCTTAATTTGCATTCAGAATCAACTTCAGTGCCCACTTTAAACAAATGCAGCTTTCTCCCAGAGTTACTCATAACAACCCGTGCACTCTGCAGTCACAGTTAATCTGACTTGCAGGGTCCTGAGCTTGAGGGCCATGGGTGTCAGAAGATTGCTCATATGCCTTTGGATGAGTGGAGCTTGTGCGTGACTGTACAATCAGCAAAGACCTTCCCAAACAAGGGCAACATCACAGTCCAGCTCCTTGCACCACAGCTCCAAAGATTCAGCCAAAAAGATTTAATATTGGAGACATCTAGTTGCATACTCATTTCAGACAAAGTAGCAGCTTTCAGATCAACAGGTCATGGTGGGTGTTCCGTTGCTCAGGAAGCATCTGCGCATATGTGATTCTGATTATAGTGTGGTACCGTATGGCAGATGTAATATACAAATTCTCAAACTTAGAAGAACTCTATTCAGGGCCAGCTTCATGGAGGGTGGGTGGTGAAACCTGTGCACAGGGCTCGATCCTCAGAAAGGCTCTGAACATGGGTGAATGCTCAGCTGTTGCCATCTTGAGATTCTAATAACTTTTTCAAAAGCAGCCTTGCATTTTTTATTTTGTACTTGGCCCACTGCAATCTAGCTCCAAAATGGATCACAGACCTAAATGTAAGAGCTAAAACCAGAGTTCTTAGAAGAAAACATAGAAGTAAATCTTCATAATCTTGAGTTAGGCAAAGCCTTGTTAGATACAACACCAAAAACATAAGGAACCAAAGAAAAAATAGATAAAATGAACTTCCGTAAATTAAAAACTCTTGTTCTCAAAACACATAAAGAAAATGAAAAGATAACCCAAAGAATGGGATAAAAACATTTGTACATCATATATCTGATAAAGAATTTGTGTCCAAAATGTAAAGAATTCTTGCAATGCTATAATAAAGAGAAACACAATTTCAAAAAGTGGAAAGGATATAATAGACATTTGTTTAAAGAAGATATTCAAATCATCACTCAGCATGTGAAAAGATTCTGAATATCATTAGCCATCAGGTAAACACAAATCAAGACCATATGACCTCCACTAGGAGCACTATAATCAAAAAGACACGTAATACCAAGCGTTGGCAAGAAGGAAGGCAAATTGGAATCCTCACACACTGCTAGTGGGAATTAAAATGATGCAGTCACTTTGAAAAATAGTTTGGTAGTTCATAGGATTCAGCAATGCCACTCCTAGGTACCTATCCAAGAGAAGTGAAACATATATTCACACAAAAACTTGTATAATACATGAATGTTCATGGCAACAATATTCATAATAGCTGAAAAGTGAAAAAAACACAAATGTCCATCAATTGATATGTGGATAAGTAAACTGTAGTATATATAACAGAGTATTATTTGGCAATAAAAAGAATAAAGTTACTGATGCATGATACTACATGGATGAACTTTGAAAACATTATGCTAAATAAAAGAATCCAAAAACAAAAGACCACACTTTGCATGATTCCACTGATACAAAATGTCCAGAGTAAACAAGTCCAGAGAGACAGAAAGTAGATTAGAGGTAGGGGTAGGGGAAATGAGGAGTAACAGCCAATGGGTATGGGGTTTCTTTTTGGTGTGATAAAAATCGAATTGATTGTGGTAAAAGTTGCATGATTCTGTAAATATACTGAAAGCCATATAACTGTACACTTTAAATGGGTGAATTTTATGGTGTGTGAATTATGTCTCAATAAAGCTGCTTTATTTTTAAGTAATGTTTTAGTAGTTGTTAAAATGTTAGCACATTAGCTGCTTTTTTTCTTCTAGTCTTTTTAGTTGAATGAACCAAAATACTCAGAAAGAACACAGAAATACATATACTATAACCCACGCCCGAATTCCCCTGGGCTACTAAAGGAACAGACATGAGTTCTGTGAGTCACTTGGATGTGGGATTCCCATGAGGCTGCCTCCTGCATCTTTGCACTCAGCTGTAGTTCTCTAAGCCACCAAAAGTTTACCACTGGCCTTTCTAACCCAGAACAGAGTTAGCAAGTCTAAGGGAGATGACAAGCATACACTTTTTCTTATTTTTTGACTTGCTTTGTTCAAACAACACAAAATTCAGCTTCTTTGTTAGGCCACAATAGTATTAACAACCGAAATCTTTTAGAAAAATCATCCAAAGTATGTGCAATATATCAAAGGTTACTTGTATCTGATCTTTAAAAATAAACTATGAGGATGTGCTCTGGAGTGTTATTATTTATGGAGGATTTTTTCCTCTGACTCTATTATTTTCATGGGTATACTAGCTTTCTGAATAGGGACTAGTGTGGAATGCTGGAGAATTCTTTCCCCAGGATCCTCCCTGACTGTGTGTGTATGCTTAGTCACCTCAATCCTGTCGGACTCTTTGCAAACCCATGGACTGTAGCCTGCCAGGCTCCTCTGCCCGTGGAATTCTCCAGGCAAGAATACTGGAGTGGGTTGCCATGTCCTCCTCCAGGGGATCTTCCCGATCCAGGGATCAAACCCAGGACCCAGGGATCAAACCCAGCTCTTTTATGTCTCCTGCATTGGCAGGCAGGTTCTTTACCACTAGTGTCCCCTGGGAAGCCCTTCCATGACTGTTTGATTATTCTATTCCCATGTCCTTCTCTTAGGGACAGTAATTATTTTTTTCTCACACACGTGCCCATCCACACACAAATCTATCAGGCCATCAGGCCTTTAAACTCAAGTCCATTGTGAGGAGTTGAGGGCAGATCACAAAAGCAGGAGAAGGAAAGGACAAGGGACTATGGAAGTGGACTATGCTTAAGTGTTGTGACAGAAACAGTCTAAGTGGTGAGGCTGTGGCGAATGGAGCAGAAACTAGGCAGCAGAGCTAGGATTTTGTGGTGAAGGAAGCCGAGTGCATCAGGAGTCAGTAATGCTGACACTTGTGCGCTGGGGTCCCTGGAGCTGGAATGTATCAAGTACAGCTGTCCGACAAAATACAAGCCACTTAGTTCAATTTCAGATAAAGAACACATACTTCTATAGTACAAACATATCCCCAATATTGCATGAGATAGAGTTACACTGAAAAATCATTTGTCAATGATTTTCAACAAAATAAAAAATGATTTTCACTGAAAATCAAATTTATTTGCTAAATCTGGCAACTCAAATTCTAAGGGAAGAAGGCCTCAGCTCGGGCCATGCTGGGTGAGTGTGAGCAGGGAGAGGAGACAGAATCCAGACACAGTACTCCTCCCTTAGAACAGGAGAGACGAGACTCAAGTACCAAATCAACTCACTAAATAACACAAAAGAAAAGAGTTGTGGCACTAAATCTGACAAATTCACATGAAGCCTATAGAGTTCCACCAGGTGGAGGACATTTACCCCAGGAGAGCAGGTGAAGTCCTGCAATCCAGAGTTCCAGGAGCCAGTGTTTGAAGCCAGTGGGCCTCAACCCAGGGCAGTTTTGCAAGGTCAGGGGCCATATGTCATATGAGGAGGAGGAATGATGGTAGAGGCCAGCAATGCTGCTAAAAAGTTGACAGTTCATGGGACAGACCCTCACAGTGGAGTATGATCAAGCCTCAAATATCAATAGTTCTTAGGGTTGAGAAACCCTACGCTTCAATAGAGAGAGTCAGAGGGACCTACAGCAGGAAGAGAGGAGCCACGGTAGAAGTCATCACTGACAGCTGGGGTTCGTGTGCAGCTAGCTTGAAGATGAGACCCGGGCTGACTCCACCGTACCTGTAGAGCCAACATTTCTGTGCATGTGCAAGAGCCATGCATTGCCCTCCTGAGTCAGGGAAACATGCAAAGGGCTTACAAAGGGGTGCCCTGAGATGCTGACCTTGCAGCGCTCACCTTTCCACTGGAGCCATCCTCTCATGCCCAGAGCGTTCCAGTTCGCTTGGCAACCACTGAGCAATGCCCACCCACCATCTGGCTCTGGGGTACATACGATGCAGGTCTGGACTCTCATGGATGCTGTGGCAGATGCCCTCAGGGCTCTGCTCACCCCCCTCCAATCCCTTCCCTGGTGTTGTGCTGAGTAGCTCTGGACTCTTGTTATTCCCAACAGCCAGTGTTGTGTCTCCTAATTGGAGGCCCACACTCGAGTTTCCACAACCACCTTCACCTGCACACGTGGAGAGCACGAAGTGCCCCCACAGGGCTGGGGGCAGAAACCTGACAGGGACAGCAGTGCTGAGTGGGATCTGCACTGTTCCCAGTGCTCCTCCGTGGGGATGAGCTAAAGCTACTCTCTGGAGGGGACTTCATGGACCCCGAACCCTTGTGGAGCTTCCTTCCACTCTTTATCCCACTTCCCTTACTGTTTTGTCCTGATCAATCCCTTTCACATTAATCCCAGTTTCAGAGTCCGTATGTGGGGAACACAATCAGAGGCAGAACTCATCCATGATCCTCAACAGATCTGAGGGATGGACGTGAGTACAAAATGGGCTACGGCTGACACTGGCCATCACCTTGCGTGCACACGTGCATGCAACTGAAGTCGCTTCAGTCATGTCCAGCTCTTTGTGACCCCATGGACTGTGGCCCACCAGGCTCCTCTGCCCATGGAATTCTCCAGGCAAGAATACTGGAGTGGGTTGCCATTTCTTTCTCCAGGAGATCTTCCCGACCCAGCAATCGAACCCATGTTTCCTTTGGCTCCTGCATTGCAGGCGGATTCTTTACCACTGAGCCACTGGGGAAGTCCCAGCCATCACCTTACCAATGACCATCTACACACACTCTCTCCTGCCCAGGGAACCCGTGGTGTGCTCAGGTTGAAGGTCAAAAACAGTTGCTATCAGGGGAGCTGTCCCTTCCCTTAGCCTCAGAGGCTGAGTCATGACTGTTCCAAGTCATTCATGGTAACTCCATCATCCCAAGCTACTGACTGGTCTCAGATGGACATATGACCCACTTGGCCAATGGGATATAAAGAGAAATCTCCAGACAGTTTAGAGATTAGAGATCAACTCCCCAAAATAAGACTGTTGTGGACAGAAGGACCTCTGTACTAAACTTCCTTCCTACTATGACTCTGACATGAAGACTTGATATTTGGAGCAGCAACAGTCATCTGCAACTTGGAGTATAAACTCAAAAGATTCACAACACACTGCCCAGCTCCTGATTATAGTAAGTCATTGAATCAACCCAAGAGCACCCTACCTTCAGACTTCTAGATCTGTGAGATAAGGAAATATTTTCTTTTTGCTTAAACCACTGCCGACTGCGCGTTTGCCTGCCAATGAAAATACCCCAAGACAAAGCCCAATTATAGTCCTCCCGTGATACTGGTCAAGAAACTGGATGCCACAACAGTGTTTCACTTTCTCTGGGACCGTGAGCTATAAGGATGGATGTTTCTGTTGGCCGTTGATCATCTTCCGTGACTATCGGGAGAAAGGGTAGAAATCAACTACGTCTGTAGTATGAGAAAACAAACCCTCAGGGAAGCAAAAAGAACTGAGACAGCACCTACAATAAAACTAATTCTTATAGTGACGCTGGCTCCAATTCCCTTATCTGTAAACTGGGAATAATAATTCCAAAAATGCAGAACTGCTATGAGAATAATTTGAACTAATATTTATAAAATGCCTGGTTTCACTTCCCTTAAATTTAAAAACCTTGGAGAATGAGGTATTCCAGCCTTATCTGCAAAGAAGCTTCATGCTGTTATTTGATAGTGTTTGGGTTGCATCCTAGAAGTCGAGTATGCCTGAGCTTGAAAACTGGCTTCCCTTGAAAAAGACCTCGGTACCCGATTCAACTTTGCTTTGGTTTGTGCCGCAGCTATGCTCAGAGATGGCAAAAGTGGGGTGGGGTAAGGAGAGAGGAAAAGAGAGAGATGGTGTGGGCAGGGAAAAGGAAGAAGAGGGAGGGAGAGGAGTAGGAAGAAGAGGGAAGGAAGGAAGAGGGGGAAGAGGGAGGGAGAAGAAAGGAAAAGGGAAAATAGTTTTATAACAGATTGGAATTCCAAAAAGCTTCATGGAGGTTTCATTTATCAAGTATGTGTTCAGCTTCATTCCAATAAAAAAAAAAAAGCTAAAATTTTACCAACTGTTTATCGTCAAGAAACTCTCTTTAGCATTTGATTTTCAGTATTGCATTTAACACTAAAAAAGAAAAAAAAGAAAAACTATTAAATAGGGCCTTTTTATTATTCCTATTTTACAATTGAGAAAACAGAAGATCAGAGAGGCTGTGTAAATTGCCCAAAGTCACACAGCTAAGTGGCACAGGAATTCAGCCCTGGTGGGCCTAAGTTCGTTGTTTTGCTGTTAGCCATTCTTTTATTAAAGGCTAGTTACTAAAAATGAAAAGACACATAACACATCACTCAAGACTGTCATGAGCTAGCCAGTGTAATTACTTCAATTCTGTACACTTGAGACCCTTAACATAAAGAAAATAAAATGAAATACAACATCTCCCCGTCTGGAAATTCACAGCCCATGGTGGATACAGAATGTAAATACATAATTTCATTGCATGATAATTGTTCTAAACTCGCTGGAGAGCTGTTGGAAATTTCATAGAGAAAATGTTCTTCATTACAGGATGAATGAGGATTTATCAGGGAAACATTTTAGAAGAAAAGAGGGAGGAAAGAAATAAATCTTTCAAAGGGCATGCAAGGCACAAGGTGTTTTGAGAGAGGTGAGCAGTTGAATGCATTAGAAGCAAAATTGTAGGAAATGCCATTTAACTTCCAAAAATATTCTGAGTCTACATAATGTAGTCTGCCTTCTCAGCCTCTGAAGCAGTTCTTAGTTAAGAAATAAACATTCTTTTTAAAGGTCCATCTACCTTTTCTCTCTTCCGTACACATAAATATAAAAAACTCAGAAATTACACAGCATTTTGTAATATGTGATTTTTTTGGCAGGGGGGAAGGAATTAGCTATAAGTGCTGTGTTAAGTCACTTTAGTCGTATCTGATTCCTGGCGACCCCACTGACTGGGGCCCACCAGGCTCCTCTGTCCATGGGATTTCTCCAGGCAAGAATACTGGGGTGGGTTGCCATGCCCTCCTTCATGGAATCTTCCAAAACCAGGGATCGAACCTGAGTCTCTTACATCTCCTGCATTGGCAGGCAGGTTCTTTACCACTAGTGCCACCTGAGAAGCCCCCTATAATAAATGGTAAGTGAAGTGAAAGTCGCTCAGTCATGTCCTACTCTTTGTGACCCTATAGACTATACAGGCCATGGAATTCTCTAAGCCAGAATACTGGAGTGGGTAGCCTTTCCCTTCTCCAGTGGATCTTCCCCAACCCAGGGATCAAACCCAGGTCTCCTGCATTGCAGGCAAATTCTTTACCAGCTGAGCCACAAAGCTAAATGAAAATATAATTTTAAATTGCAGTGCTCATTCATATACATTGCTTGTTTTCCTTGTGATGACTTGGGGTGGGGGGAGTGAGCATAGTAGCTGTTACGTCTCCCCAGCTGGCAGGTTCAAGAGGAAGGTTTTCCCACAGGAATTTACTAAGCTGGTGAAAGGATGAGAATGTGCCTCCTGATTCCAGGAGCATCTGGATGCCTTACTGCCTTCTCTCTCCAACTCATTACTCATATCATTTGCAGAAGTGGTCCTCAATTCTTTCTTTCCATGTGTAGAAGCAGCTTTCCTGAGTACACGTCTTCTTGAATAACACTTTGATTCTGAGACAGAAGCAGCAATTGATTGTGATTGATTTTGCTCTCCGTGTTTCGAAATGTCCATTAGGCCTACTATTAAGCCTGCACACAGGATAGAAGCAGGAGAAGCCTGGGAGGCATGAAATGTGAGCCCAGCACAAACACAGGAGCTGCCTCCTAATAAGGAAAAATGATGTTTTAGCCATTCTCTTGCAAGCAAAAAAAAGGCTGAGCTGTGGTGACCTGAAAATAAACTTACGCCAACATCAGGCTAGGTCAAGTAGGAAACCCAAAACAACCACTGGGTTACCATGGGTGAATTCTACATCAAAATTAAAATGAGTTTAAGGGATAAAAGGAAAGAAAATGTTAAGCTTGTTAGGATTTATTTTCAGGGGATGAACCAGCTTAAGTTTCCATGTATTCATTGCTCACTCATTCACTCACTTATTCATTCAATGTATGTTTGAATGCCTATTTCAGGGCAAGTATGTTCTAGGTCTTGCAAACTTACCAGAGAATGGAGCAAATGAAGAGGGGAAAACAGACAGTGAGAAAGTAAATCAATTATAATATCATGCGATGAGAAGAATGTGAGAGATTCCTCTTTCCCTTCCTTTCTTTCTAAATATTCCAATCTAAGAGCTATGAGGTGGGCCATGCAGGGTACGTATCTGCACAGGGTAAGGTAGAGGTGGCAACCCAGCAAAGCAAATCAGAGCCCAAGTAAGTTGAGCAGAGCATTTGCTCCAGGCTGTCTGATGCTGGCAGTTAGAGCTCAAATGCCATGAGGAAGGCCCACACAGGGAAACAACAGTGTTGGCCAGGTATGGGTTTCTGGAGTCACAAAAGGGGTGAATAGGGTGTTCATGTGATATAAATAAGCAAATAGGGAGAGTAGAAAGCTTGTCCATATGGTGTAATGCCAAATAATATTTGTAGAAGGATTAATGGAAACAAAGTTATCATATGGCAACTATTACAGTAATAATTTAGTCAAGAAACATCAATGGATGCTGAAATTAAAGGCTATGGTTTTTCCTGTGGTCATGTATGGATGTGAGAGTTGGACTGTGAAGAAGGCTGAGCACCAAAGAATTGATGCTTTTGAACTGTGGTGTTGGAGAAGACTCTTGAGAGTCCCTTGGGCTGCAAGGAGATCCAACCAGTCCATTCTGAAGGAGATCAGCCCTGGGATTTCTTTGGAAGGAATGATGCCAAAGCTGAAACTCCAGTATTTGGCCACCTCATGTGAAGAGTTGACTCATTGGAAAAGACTCTGATGCTGGGAGGGATTGGGGGCAGGAGGATAAGGGGACGACAGAGGATGAGATGGCTGGATGGCATCACTGACTCGATGGCTGTGAGTTTGAGTGAACTCTGGGAGTTGGTGATGGACAAGGAGGCCTGGCGTGCTGTGATTCATGGGGTCGCAAAGAGTCGGACACGACTGAGTGACTGAACTGAACTGAACTGAAGATATTTATACCTTTAGTGTGGTATTTCTGACAAAAACAAAAAACCTAAACCTAATCACGAGGAGGGCTTCCCAGGTGGCTCAGTGGTAAAGAACCTGCTTGACAATCCAGGAAACGTGGGTTCAATCCCTGGGTCAGGAAGATCTCTTCCTGGAGAAGGAAATGGCAACCCACACAAGTATTCTTTCCTGGAAAATCCCATAGACAGAGGAACCTGGCAGGCTACAGTCCCTGAGGTTGCAAGAGTTGGACATGACTGAGCGACTAAACAACAACAACAACCACGAGGAGCTATCAGACATACACAAATTTAGGGATATTCTACAAAGCAATTGGCCTGTACTCTTCAAAAGTATCAAGGTCCTACAAGTCAAAAAAGACTGAAGAACTGTTTTAGATTGAAAGAGACTAAAACAACATAACAACTAAATCCAATTCATGATCTTGGATAGGATCTTTTTGATACAAAGGAGAGTATTGGGACAGTTGGTAAAATTTGCATAGGGCCCCAGGAATAAATGAAAGTAACATATCAATCTAAATTCCCTGAGTTTGCTGATTATATTGTGGCCATTTCTTAGATGAATTACATACTAAAGTACTAGCAGTGAAAGGGTATCACGTTGGCAACTTACTCCCAAATGGGTTAGAGAAACGTTCAACCTTTTTGTAAGTTTTTATTTATTTAAAGAAAATTTTTAATATAGCAAGCTCCAGGAGTTGGTAACGGGCAGGGAAGCCTGGCATGCTACAGTCCATGAGGTCACAAAGAGTTGGACACAACTGAACTGAACTGAAAAAATTATCACCACCATTAAAAATAACATAAAATAGAGCAAAACTTTTCTTTTTATATAGTAAGGCAGTTTGTCATACAGACCTATCAATGGTGTATGTTTCCTATACCTCCTTTCCAGCTCAGTCTAATGCTAAGCGTTTTATCAGATGCAAGGTATATGACACACTTCTTGGGTGCAATGATCTTAAGATCTACAGAGGCTCCAAGGCTTATATAGGATAAGAGAAAATGATTAAATTCGGACAATTTATGAAAAGTGCTAAATGAATCACACAACAGAGATAAAACTGAGCAAAGTCTTTGAGTTTGTGTTTGCTGTCAGCCTGCCTGGGGAAGATGGGTTTCTATTAAAGAGCACAGGTAGAGAGAAAAAAGAATTTGGAACCAAATAGGGAAGAGCCTTTGATGCTCAATCAATAGCAACCCAACAAAGGCTCCAAAGGGGAGAAGATCTAATTAGCTTTTGGGTCCCAATTAGGAGATGACTGTGTCAATGCAGGTACATAGTAACAAGAGAGTCAACTAGGGTGAATATTGGCAGAAGGAACAGGTTGGAACAAATAGGGGCTACTGAAATTTCAAATGAAAAAGAAACAAACTTGGTCTTCTTTATTCTATAGCACAAGTGGGCAAATGTTTTCTATAAAGAGCCAGATAGCAAATATTATCAGCTAGACTTAGCACATAGCACAAGTCAGTCTCTGTAGCAACTACCCAACTCTGCCACTAAGTGTAAAAGCAACCAGAGACCATACTTAAACAGGCATGACTGTGCCCCAACAAATCTTCATGTACAGTAACAGACATGTGAATCAAATAATGTGCAGACCAAACAGGTGGAGGTTTGAAACCAGGCATCAGAGGAGCACTGGAGATTAAATGAAAAGAAGGCAGAGAGTTAAATCATAAAAGCAATGTGGCATACACACCTTCAGATGACCCCTAATGAGTCACATCCTTGTGTAGTCCAGTCCCTTTGTATGTGGGCAGAGCTTAGAACTGAACTTTGAACCAACTGAATATGACAAAGGTGACAGGATGCTACTCCCATGATTATGTTCCACTATATATATGGTGCTAGTGGTAAAGAACCCACCTGGCAATTTGATCCCTGGAACAAGAAGATTCCCCTGGAGGAGGCCATGGCAACCCACTCCGGTAGTCCTGCCTGGAGAATCCCATGGACAGAGGAGAGCCTGGTGGGCTACAATCCATAGGATCACAAAGTCAGACACAACTGAATCAACTTAGCACACACACACATATATAGCTCTATCTTAGCAGACTAGAGCAATACACTCTCCCTTGCCGGCTTTGAAGTAAGTTGCCATGTTAGGAGGTCTGTGAGAGACCTTGTTAAAGAACCATGTGGCAAGGAATGTGACTAGACTCCAGGAGTTGAGTGGAGTTCCTTGCCACCCACCAGCAAGAAAACCAGAAACTTGGTCCTATGACCACAAGGAACTAAATTCTGCCACGTGAGTTGGGAGAGGTCTCTGAGCTCCAGAAAGAAATGCAGCTGGGCCAACACCTTGATTGCAGCTTTGTGAGATACTGAGCAGAGGACCCAGTTAAGCCATGCCTGGACTTCTGACCCAGGGAGACTGAACTAATTAATAAATGTGTGCTATTTTAAGCCTCTGAATCTGTGGTAATGCATTAGGCAGCAATAGGAAACTAATACAGATGATTTGCAAGGAGTTGTCCCAGATAGTGGCAGTGTTTAAGATGGCAATTGATGTTCAGGTCTGCTTCTGTTTGACAGTTTATGACTATTCATAGTCTTGGGAAAACCCAAACCTAGAGGTGCCTCATGTATTACAAGCTTTCCACCTTTTCTTCTTTCTTTTTCAAGTGATTGGTAGAGGTGTAAGGAGACTATACTAAAACTGTTGTGCTTAACCATAGATTCGATTTTATGGTCAAAACTCATTCATAGAATGTCAACATTGAGATTATCAGACAAAAGCCCTGTTGATTTTTCAGGAAGAATACTTAATGTTAACACTGTAATGCCAAAAAACAGTGAAGGGGGGGCTGAAGCAGTGAAGGTCAGAACTGAAATGGGCATCATGTTATTCTTCAGCCATCCTTGCCTCTTCTGAGGTATGTCAACAGTTTAAAAGCAAACCAGCAACAGACATTACAGGAATTCAGACTTGTCTCCAGTTCTTGGAAAACAGAATACAATGCACTGTGTATCATCTTAATTACCCTTGTTACTTAACAGTGCAATAATAACAGAAATCAAAACTGCAATCAGAAATCTTCCAACAAACAAAAGCCCAGGACCAGACAGCTTCACAGCTGAATTCTACCAAAAATTTAGAGAAGAACTAACACCTATCCTACTCAAACTCTTCCAGAAAATTGAAGAGAAGGGTAAACTTCCAAAATCATTCTATGAGGCCACCATCACCCTAATACCAAAACCTGACAAAGATGCCACAAAAAAAGACTACAGGCCAATATCACTGATGAACATAAATGCAAAACCCTTAACAAAATCTAGCAAACAGAATCCAACATATTAAAAAGATCATACATCATGACCAAGTGGGCTTTATCCCAGGGATGCAAGGATTCTTCAATATTTGCAAATCAATCATTGTGATACACCACATTAACAAACTGAAAGATAAAAACCATATGATTATCTCAATAGATGCAGGAAAGCCTTTGACAAAATTCAACATCCATTTATGATTTAAAAAAAAAAAAACCTCTAGAAAGCTGGCATAGAAAGAACATACCTCAACATAATAAAAGCCATATATGATAAACCCACAGCAAACATTATCCTCAATGGTGAAAAATTGAAAGCATTTCCCCTAAAGTCAGGAACAAGACAAGGGTGCCCACTCTCACCACTACCATTCAACATGGTTTTGGAAGTTTTAGCCACAGGAATCAGAGAAGAGAAAGAAATAAAAGGAATCCAGATTGGAAAAGCAGAAGTAAAACTCTCACTGTTTGCAGATGACATGATCCTCTACATAGAAAACCCTAAAGACTCCACCAGAAAATTACCAGAGCTAATCAATGAATATAGTGAAGTTGCAGGATATAAAATTAACACAAAGAAATCCCTTGCATTCCTATACACCAACAATGAGAAAACAGAAACAGAAATTAAGGAAACAATTCCTTCACCATTGCAACAAAAAGAATAAAATACTTGGGAATAAATCTACCTAAAGAAACAAAAGACCTATATATAGAAAACTATAAAACACTGATGAAAGAAATAAAAGATGACACAAATAGATGGAGAAATATACCATGTTCATGGATTGGAAGAGTAAATATGGTGAAAATGAGTATACTACCCAAAGCAATCTATAGATAAAATGCAATCCTTATCAAGCTACCAATGGTATTTTTCAGAGAACTAGAACAAATAATTTCAAAATTTGTATGGAAATAGAAAAAAATCTCTAATAGCCAAAGCAATCTTGAGAAAGAAGAATGGGACTAGAAGAATCAACCTGCCTGACTTCAGGCTCTACTACAAAGCAACAGTCATCAGGACAGTATGGTGCTGGCAAAAAAACAGAAATATAGATCAATGGAACAAAATAGAAAGCCCAGAGATAAATCCACATACCTATGGACACCTTATATTTGACAAAGGAGTCAAGAATACACAATGGAAAAAAGACAATCTCTTTAATAGGTCACGCTGGGAAAACTGGTCAACCACTTGTAAAAGAATGAAACTAGAACAGTTTCTAACACCATACACAAAAATAAACTCAAAATGGACTAAAGATCTAAACATAAGACCAGAAACTATAAAACTCCTAGAGGAAAACATAGGCAAAACACTCTCTGACATAAATCATAGCAGGATTGTCTATGACCCACTTCCCAGAGTAATAGAAATAAAAGCAAAAATAAACAAATGGGACCTAACTAAACTTAAAAGCTTTTGCACAATGAAGGAAACTATAAGCAAGGTGAAAAGTGAGCCTTCAGAATGGGATAAAATAATAGCAAATGAAGCAACTGACAAAGAATTAATCTCAAAAATATACAAGCAACTCCTGCAGCTCAATTCCAGAAAAATAAAAGACCCAATCAAAAAACAGGCCAAAGAACTAAACAGACATTTCTCCAAAGAAGACATACAGATGGCTAACAAACACAGGAAAAGATGCTCAACATCACTCATTATCAGAGAAACGCAAATCAAGACCTCTCACACTGGTCAGAATGGCTGCTATCAAAAAGTCTACAAACAACAAATGCTGGAGAGGGTGTGGAGAAAAGGGAACCTTCTTACACTGTTGGTGGGAATGCAAACTAGTACAGCCACCATGGAGAACAGTGTGGAGATTCCTTAAAAACCTGGAAATAGAACTGCCATATGACCCAGCATTCCCACTGCTGGGCATACACACTGAGAAAATCAGAATTGAAGGAGACACGTGTACCCCAATGTTCATTGCAGCACTGTTTACAATAGCCAGGACATGGAAGCAACCTAGATGTCCATCTGCAGACAAATGGATAAGAAAGCTGTGGTACATATACACAGTGGAATATTACTCAGCTATTAAAAAGAATACATTTGAATCAGTTCTAATGAGGTGGATGAAACTGGAGCCTATTATACAGAGCGAAGTAAGTCAGAAAGAAAAACACCAATACAGTATATTAATGCGTATATATGGAATTTAGAAAGATGGTAATGATGACCCTATATGTGAGACAGCAAAAGAGACACAGATGTAAAGAACAGACTGTTGGACTCTGTGGGAGAAGGCGAGGGTGGGATGATTTGAGAGAATAGCATTGAAACATGTATATTATCATATGTGAAATAAATCGCCAGTCCAGGTTCAATGCATGAGTCAGGGTGCTCAGGGATGGTGTACTGGAATGACCCTGAGGGATGAGATGGGGACGGAGGTGGGAAGGGGGTTCAGGATGGGGAACAGATGTACACCCATGGCTGATTGATGTGGATGCATGGCAAAAGCCACTACAATATTGTAAAGTAATTAGCCTCCAATCAAAATGAATTTGAAAAAATTAAAAAAAAACAGTGCAATAATAAACAGAACAAATGAACAATTCTTTAATACGTGATGTTGGAAAGTTACAAAGCAAACAGTCTATGTTCAGTCACTCAGTCGTGTCCCACTCTTCGTAACCCCATGGACTGCAGCACACCAGGCTTCCCTGTGCATCACCATCTCCTGGAGCTTGCTCAAACCCATGTCCATTGAGTCGGTGATACCATCCAACCATCTTATCCTCTGTCATCCCCTTCTCCTCCTGCCTTCAATCTTTCCCAGCATTAGGGTCTTTTCCAGTGAGTCAGTTCTTCGCATCAGGTAGCCAAAGTATTGGAGTTTCAGCTTCAGCATCAGTCTTTCTAATGATTTCCTTTAGGATGGACTGGTTTGATCTCCTTGCAGTCCAAGGGCCTCTTGAGAGTCTTCTCCAACACCATAGTTCAAAAGCATCAATTCTTCAGCATTCAGGCTTCTTTCTGGTCCAACTCTCACATCCATACATGACTACTGGAAAAACCATAGCTTTGACTATATGGACCTTAGTTGGCAAAGTAATGTCTACACTTTTTAATATGCTATCTAGGTTTGTCATAGCTTTTCTATAAACATTCTATATCAGAATGCAAATTTCTATGCTAAAAAAGAATGGCTAAAGAAAAGAAAACCTAACTGGTCATTCAAAAAACACCACTGTATATTGGCCAAGTCCTATTTGTGCTGAGCTTTTGATCACAGTTTAAACAGACTGAAGGGCTAAAAAGAGCCCCTTCATGGGGAAAAATTACACATGTGCCTTATGAGAATCAAAAATACACAATCCATTCATTCAAGTTAACAGTTCTTTTAAAAGGATGCATCTTTATATGGACAATATCTGAGCTAGAGTTTTTACATGATGTGGTCCTATTTATGTTGAGAGAGATAGAGAGAAACAAAGTGCCCAGCTATACTTAAATCCTGGCCCCCTTTGCAGTTAGGCATGGCCATGCAAGTAGGTTCTTGCCCAAGCCTGTCCTTTAAGTTAGGTCTTGTGCCTTCTTTAGGCTGCATTGCACTCTTTGCCAGTAGGTGGAATGGTGACTCCCAGAGGGACCTGCAGGATCATGTGCTGAAAGTGGCAAAGACACAGTCATCCTACATCCCCAAATGATTAGAGCAGATCTGCCCACCAATCTGGACTCCACATATCAGGCCTTGACTTGAAGGAAAAATGAATCTCATTGTTCTTGAATCCACTGAATTACAGGAATCTGATTACAGCTTAGCCAACTCAAACTTGCATGTGCATTATAAAAAGTATATCATACAATACATGTCTGTATATGCATTGAAAATACTTGCAAAAATAATCAACAAATTGTTAACAGTAGTTATTTCTGGGGAATTGAAATGTTGATAGGGGATGGGAATTACCAGATGGATTAAACTTGTGAATCTCCTGATTTTCAGCCCATCCGTAAAGCTCAGACTCAATAACATGCTCCTGACCAGCACTTTGGATCTGTAGAGAGTGACAGAGGATCACAGGGCAATGAGAGATTATTCATGGGAACAAAAGCAGCACTGAGTCCAGCAGGAGTGGTGGCAAGTGCCCACAGATGCAGCTTTCTTACCTGACTATTCCTTGGTGCAACCCTGTCTGTGCTCTCAACTATCAGTGGTTTGGGATATGGAGAAGAGATTAAGAATCCTAAGGGTGTTTGTTGGCAGGGAGTTCAGCTGTGGGGGTCCAGATATAATAGTTAGAATTGCTCAAGAGAGAAATGAGACAAAGATGTGGAGAAATACGTTAAGACTTGGGCTCTACATTTGCACATAAAAATATTTAATAGAAATTCATATCAAATTGCTGTATAAAATTTCCCATACAAAACCAGAGGCCATTTCTTAAATCAAGATTCCTCAACCTCGGAAGCATGGACCTGTGGGGTCAGGTCATCTTTTGCTGGAGAGATGCTGATGTTCTTTGTGCTGTATTTATTGGCAGCCTGGGATCTATCCACTAGATACTAGCAGTACATCCTCCCTCCCCACTGTAACAACCAAAAATGTCTCCTGACATTGCCAAATGTCCTCTGGGGGCTCAATCCTCCCCTCCCACCCAGGCTGAGAGGAGAACCACTGCATTAAGGGAACTAATAAAAATCTCTGCTTTCCCTCTAGCATGTTTTCTTTTAAAATCCCACAAAACGGTCATACCATTTGGGACATAACTGAGCACTGGATCAGTCAATTAATATGCCTGGACATGCTTTAAAAACCCGTGGCTGACACAACACTGAGCATTAGAGTAATTGAGGGAGATTATAGAAGCGGGCTCCAGAAGGTCATCGCAAATGGGCCGAATAAATGTGACTCAATTCGAAAGGAATAAAGAGAGCTTAGTCACTTGAGTCCAGACCACCAACAGCAAATTATAGGATGGAAAGAGACATGATTTAGCTTCTTCAAGTATGAAAAGAAGTTCTGCAAGAGCAAACTGCAATGTGACTACCAAAAGGAGTGAGTGGTACAGGAGTAGAGTCATTTTAGGCAAACTCCTGGAAGTCAGCTAGGATGGATGGTCAAGTTGACTGGTGTTAGGCTCACCTATGGGAGGTGGTCACCAGGCTTTGATGGACTTACAAGGAGGGCTGGAAGGTGTTGATGGTCACAGGCTTCAGCTCTGATTACAGAGGATATTTTTGCAATGAATCCACTTTTGGGTATTTATCTGGAGCCTTTTGCTGAAGAGGCAGGGGTGGAGGGTAGATCAGATGATTGTACTACAACCTGCTTTTCTTTTAATGATTATCTAAACCAATGACTTAGATGAGTGGAAGTTAAATTTTAAAACTAGTCATTTTGGTTTGAAATAAAAAAGAAACATAAGAAACATTACATTTTTCAAATAAGAAATCTGAGAATAAGAATTTTATAACTAGCTTACTAATTTATTCAGGAAACACTGGGATAAAAACAATAACAATAGGGAACTCTGAGCAGCTTCAGAACCTATGTTTACATTTGTTTTCCAAAAATATTTCATCCAAGTAAAACTTCAATGACATCGCAGCACACTATATGAATAAACATCTCAAACAAAACCAGAGAAAAGAGGCAGAGAATTCAGCCATTATGTGAAACAGGACTACTGACATATGTCCCTGAAAAAGCCTGTCCCTTAGTAGCTGTTGCTGGTTGTAGATATTTATTGCCTCCTCAACAGCAAGTCTCCAGCTCCTGCCCTCCACATACCTTTCCTTGTTGGCAGAGACTTGTCTCTTAATAAGGGTAAAAATGTCACATGCTCACACTTAACTTTCCCAGACTCCTTTACAATATCAATATGGGCACATGACCCAATACTGACAAATGAGACCTCAGGGGAAGTCTGCCAGGAAAGTCTGACTTTCTAGAAAAGTCTTTCTTTCACAATAATAAAGGTATAAATGTCCTCTTTCACTCACTGAGTGGCCTGAGGTGCCCACGTGGCAAAGAACTGAGGATGGCCTCTGGTCAACTGCCACTGAGAAACTGAAGCCCTCAGTTAAATAGCCCTTGAGGAACTGAATTCTGCCAACAACTAGAATGAGCTTAAAAAGGGATCCTTCTCTGGTTGAGCCTTCGGATAACACTCCAGCTCAGGCTGCCACCTTGATTGCAGCCTTGTAAAACACCCTGAAGTAGAGGATTCAGCTAAGCTGTGTCTGCACTCCTGACCCATAGAAACTGTGAGATAATAAATATGTATTGTTTCAGGCCACAAAGTTAGTAATTTTGTGGTAATTTGCTATATAGTAATAGATAACTAATACAATGCCTAGGTGAAATTCAAATCTTCCTTACTGTTTAAGCAGCTTTCAGTTATATATTCTGAAACATGCAGCCAAAAGCAGCCTGGATGATACACAGGGAAATTTCTTATGTGGATACTGTCCTTCTGTACTTTTAGTATTTCATTATCATAGTAACAAGCTCTGCCTATTATAAGATTTATTATGCTATATCTGCTATTATAAGAGTCACAAGAAAGCTACTGTGCTAACTTTATATTCAGACCAATGAGTGAGATTCACAGAATCACCATGTGTTCTTCACTAGCACTGACATTTGAGGATGATTCACTTTGGTTAAGTGCATTCTGATTATTTTAAACTAGCAAAAATATTGTACATATTAATACCATTTTTACAACATTCATACATAAACAGACATCTACCCCTGTGTTATTGAAATGAAAGCACATAATTAGAACCAAGTCCAGTGGAGGCATCAAGGTAAAAAAATCATTAGACTCTCTTTAAGACCTGTCAGTACTCTCCCTGCCTAGACATCTTTAGGCTACTCATTTCACTTCTTGGAACTTTATTTTTATCATAATGATAGTGTGGTAACACTCATCCCATACACTAAATGATAAAAAGTAAACAAAAGTTGGATTATATCAAAGCGTTTTGGGGGGGGGAGGAAAATTTTTTAAAGGTAATATATTGTCCAAATTCTCAAAGAATATTTTGTTTTGTTGAAATAAAAGTCAACACACATAGAAAACGTGACCTAGTTATTTCTGGCCATGTTTTGTAGCCACTTGGTAAAACAACATTTTCTGGATGCTTTTTAAAATGAATATACTTAACTGTATTTGGTCAGGGTCTCTAGCAATTTCTGAAAAAGATTTTAAGAACCAGCAGTACCCATTGACTGAGTTATATCTAGGAATGCACTTGTCCCTTTCCCTGTAACCAAAATAACATCTCAGAACAGGATATTTCTGTTGTTGTAATATATTCTGGCTGTGTCTACAGGATGCCAAAACAAGTGAAAACTAAAACGTTCAGGCAAAGCAGGTATTTGGCACTTTAAGATTTGGTGTTGTTTTATTAACTTAATCTTCTCTCCCCCTAATGCATTGAGTCAAGCCGACTTTTGTGTGTAGACATAACCTTGGTGTTTTTGGTTGAATTTGAGGTCATTCATCTTTAGTCAGTCACGCGTTTGATCTGAAGATATTTGTGAAGTTTACATTTATGAAAGTGTTTTCATAAGTTCATCAAGCAGAGTTTTCCTTCCTTCTAAACATATCATAGGATTCTTCTCCTATTAATTCATTTATCTTCACAATAGTAATCCTGGGCTTCTCCACTATTTTCCCTTCTTAATCAAAATGGCATGTCCTTATTTTCCTTCTCAATGTCCCTCCAAGATTCAGAGATCCTCTAACTCTTTTTGTTTTGTTTTTCACCAATAATTCTTTTGAGAGCAAAGTTTCCCCTTTTGGGTGTTTATGAAGTGACCCGTTTCCTCACATCTCCTTGCTACCCTTGGCTTCAGGTTCCCTGACCTCTGGTTCCCAGCATTAATGTCCTTGTTTTGCCTCCATCTCACTCTTACTGCCTGAAGGGACTCTGATCCCAGCCTCTCTCAGGCACTGCTGGATGCAAACGGGAAGAGGAAGGAGCCGCATGGAGGTCTGCTCCTGGACAAAGGTCATCTTTACATTCAGAGGCATCTGGTTTTGCCAAGCATGACTTCAGCTGGAAACAATCTGGAAGCAGGAAGATTTACTGAGCTATATTCTGCAGTTTATGTGTGTGTGCACCAGCTTTCTCCTCCAAGACTGATTCAGACCTAGGTTGTTGTGGGTTGTTTTATTTACTTACAATTTTCTTATTAGAAGAGGAACAGTACTTCCCAACAAAGTCTTTGGCATAGGAGGATATCTGACTGAGGATTACCTTAATTCTATACAACGTACAAACGCCCAATGCATGTCTCATCCTCCCACAATTCTTCCTTGATTTTATCCCCAGCCCTCAGTCAGAAGTTTCTAGTTCTGCTCTTTAGCCTGTGTCTTTCACTCTTTTATTAGTGTTGTTTATATGCAAGCTTTTCCTCCCTACTCTAGCATGATGTGTGGTAATCATCTTTGTTTTTACCACTGTTTACCAAGTGCAGAGCCTTGTAGGACTCTAGATACTTGTTTAATTGAGCCTCAATCTATTAATACACTCCTGAATCCCTACGGGTTACTCAGTGGTGAAAGTTGAGTATAAATATAAAAAACCTCGTCCTAAAGGGGAGAGGAGTTCCTGAGAACTATCTGGCGGTCTGTGACTCAGTCATCTGCTACAAAGGAACACGAATGTTTATGATCAGGGAGGGGCAGCTAACAACTGCTCTTTATAGGGTGAATTCCTTGCCTACACTCTCCACGAAGTGACCGTAGGGTGGCACAAGGGATGGTGAAGGCAGCACAGCTTTTTTTTTTTTTTTTTACTTTATTTTACTTTACAATACTGTATTGGTTTTGCCATACATTGACATGAATCCACCACGGGTGTACATGCGTTCCCAAACATGAACACCCCTTCCACCTCCCTCCCCATAACATCTCTCTGGGTCACAGCTTTTAAGCAGTTTCTAGAGGGTGAACTCGAGCAGGAAAGATTCTACATCTCACTCTACACATCTTCCAAACCAGAGATATCTGTTCAGTTGACAGGAGCATTTATCTCTGGGGCTTCTACCATTTCTGTGGTATGGAAATTTGCTTTTGTGTCTTCAAAAAGGACAGCATAATTATTTCTAATATGCGTTTTCACTTCCATGAATTCTCAATCCTTTAGCGTGTCCGAGTTACTGATTTTAACCCCCATTTTTGTAGGGGAGAAACCGAGGTTCACAAAGGCTGAGTACCTTCCTAGTCACCCAGACAATGACAGAGCAGGCCATCTGATTGTCTAGGCAACGGGTCTCAACCAGGGGCAACCGTATCCTTCAGGGGACATGTGACAATATCTGGAGACAGTTTCGATAGTCACAACTGACGTGCGTTTGCAGGGGGTGGGGGAGGTGCTTCTGTCATCTAGCTGGTAGAGGACAGGGATGCTATGAAAGAGCATGCAGTGCACAAGGCCTTATCTGCCTCTGAGTGTCAATAGCATCGATGTTGAGCAACCTTGGTCTACGTTGACTGACCTCTCTCTCTCTCACACACACACACGCACTCATAATCTGGCTGCAGCATTGACATCTAAACCATTTAAGCCACCTGGCACACAAAACACTCTACCACTGCAACTACAGTCTGTAGAATCACCTGGAAGATCCATAAATCTAGAGTAAGTCTTGAGGCTGCATGGTCCCCCAGCCAACACCGGCCACCAAATGAAGCAGAGAGTATAGAATAAACAGGGATGCTAATCAGTAATCCTCTTAAAGGTTTTCAGGTTAAAATCTTTCACCCTATGATAGTGACCACCTTTTCCCAATCTCCAAATCTTTGAATATGTAGAGTCAGTTTAGGAATATTTTTCTACCAAGAGCAGCTATAAAGGCGTCATTAGACAAATTTCAATGACTCACAAATTAGTTCCCCACCCCTGTGCCCAATGCTCAGAACTAAAACAATCTTGATATAATATTTCAAGCTTCTAGGTACCAATATCTCAATATTTTCTCTTGTTGTTTAACTGAATTTTCTTACCTCTTAAAATGTTTAGGATCATTTATTCTTTGCCTCTCACTCAAGTAAAACCTTTAACCAATGTGACCTAACAGCATTGTACAATGTGCTTTTAGGATCACAAAAGATCTTTTTTTTTCTAGTCTTCGAATAAGCCAATATATAGATCTAATCCAATTATTTCTAGACAGGAAGAAGCAAGGTCCAGGGAGGGGAGGTGACATGCTAGCTCAAGGACATCCAGTGGCAAAGTCACAGCTGAGATCCAGGCATCTATACTATCCACTCCCTACCCCTCCCTTGCCTGTCACAGTCTCAACATTCCTGCCTTTGTGGAAGAAATAGCAAGGTTTTCACAGAATCCCCCAATCACATATATAAGTTATCACATAAACTCCAAATGTTTCCCCCTTTTTTTCTAATTTTGTTTGTATGGATGAATACATTTCATGATTTTCTATGCTTACTTTTATTCTCTTTATCAAACACTGAGATCATGTATATTTTGTGTTATATCTTGATCTAGACATTTTACAAATATTAATTCATTTAATATGCATAGCAACCTTATGAAGTAGATGTAATTATTCCCCCCTTTTTACAGACCAAGCATAGAGAGTTCAGGCAACTTGCCAACTCACACAGCCAGTGGGAAGGAGAGCGAGGATCTAACTATTCCACGTTTTGGCTCCAGGGTTTCCCCTCTCAACCACCATGCTGCTTTCTTGAAGGTTTTACTACTAAACATATCACAAGAAGTCTTACCATAGTTGTAGCTATGGTACACAACATATTATAGATCAAAAGGGAAAGTTTATTTTCTTTTGGATCTGTTCTGTGTGACATATCCAGTACGATGTTCATGAAGGTGTTCATAAATACCTTCATGTAATTAATTATGAAAAGATGAAGTTAGGGGAATCTCCCCTGTCCTCTGTGTGCACACAGAGAGAATGAGAAAGAACAAGTTCTCTGATGTTTCTTTTTATAAGGACACTGATACTATTGGATCAGGCCCCACTTTTATGACCTCATTTAACCTTAATTACTCCTTACTCCAAATACAGTCACACTCAGTCAGAGCTTCAACATACGAATTTGGGGGAGATGCACGTTTGTCCATAAGAAGCTCCTCAAAGACTCATGTCATCTTACCAGGTAAAGAAAATAAAATTGGAGATTATGGTACCTAGGATCAGGAAAGGGCTTCCCTCATGACTCAGTTGGTAAAGAATTCACCTGCAATGCAGGAGACCCCAGTTCGATTCCTGGGTCAGGAAGCTCCCCTGGAGAAGGGGTAAGCTACCCACTCCAGTATTCTTGGGCTTCCCCTGTGGCTCAGCTGGTAAAGAGGAGCTAGGTTCAATCCCTGGGTTGGGAAGATCCCCTGGAGAAGGGAAAGGCTACCTACTCCAGTATTCTGGCCTGGAGAATTCCATGGACTGTGGGGTCGCAAAGAGTCAGACATGAGTGAGCAACTTTCACTTTCAGGATCAGGAAGAGTTGGGGGCAGAAAAGAAGGGAAGAAACTGAGAGATCAAGAATAATGTTTTTTGGTCCAATATATGGTCTATATCCAGATGATAAAAATAACTTTTTGGAATTTTTATTTCAATGCTATATACAATTCTAGTTTTGTCCTTTTTGTGATACCTCAGAATCACATAATTTCCAAGTTGGGATTGACTTTTATTTTCAGATGCAAACACTGAGGTCTTGCAAAGCTAAGTGGCCCTCCTAGCCTGGCCAGGTGGACTGTGTGCATTCTTGGTCTTCTTGATGTTTTGCTTCAGAAAGATGATTGTTCACTGATTTATTATTTTTAAAATTCAGGATACATGCTTAAAAAGAGAGGTGTTGTTTTAAGAAATGTTCTATTCAGGAATTTAAATTCATAATTTTAAAATGCATAAGGTTATCAGAAAAAAAATCCAGAAAATAAGAAAGGTTAGAAAAACATAAGACACTTTGTCCTGTGTTAAAAGTTGCATCGACAAATGGTGAAGTGGAAGGAATGTGGCTAAAGGCAAAAAAAAAAGCTGTGTGAAACAGCCCTCAGTCAATGATATAAATACAACCATTGCAGGAAAAGGTCCAGTGGGTTCATAGATCCAACTTCCAGGAATAAACTCTCACCTCCTGGTATGCAGAATAAGAGGAACTCCTGGGTAACAGGGACCCTTCATATGCTAAGCAAAAGCTAGTCACAGCAGTAGGCGGTTTGAAATTCTCTCACAGAAACATTTGGTTGACCTTTAGTATATCAGATTAGGTTGTGGAATGGCCAAAAATGTGTAATGTGCATTTTCCAGTAAAAGAGATATCAAATGAGGGCAAAATTATAAATGACATTTTCCTGCAAATGAGTAATAGTCACAGGAAGCTATTCTCTCCAGAAAGAATCCAAGATGGATTGTTGATTCCTTTCTTTTCCACCTTGAACAAAGTTAGAGGAAAAATAAATGGAGACCATTACATTACACCTTTCAATAAAGGAAAAGAAATGTGACTGGTAGATGACATTAATAGCCCCATTTCCTGAAATCACACTATATGGAGTTGCTCTCACTAAAAAGTGTATTTTCCTGCCTGCTGATTTCAAATTCCACCAAGTGGCTTCTTCTGAGCAATGGAATGTTAGCCTGCATGAGGCAACTAAAGTGCCTGGATGACTAGGCTTGCTCTCTTGTGCCATGGCCATGAACAGAGCCTCACTCAAGAGCTGCTGCCACTAAGCCTGAGCCCCAGAATGAACACACAAATGAGAACATGAGCCTTCACTTGGTGAGAAGCCAAGACTAACTGGATCCAGACCCTGAAATAAAGTCACTGGGCCCAAGCTTACATTGCTCCACCACACCCTCACCCACCCTGAAGACTAACAAGTAGTAATGATGGTCCTTTTAGGCCAGGAGATCATGAACTCTAGCCTGCAGACCAACTATGGCCAGTTGCCACCTAACTCATCCACCAGCCAGCTATTTATGGATTTTAGATTTTTAAAGGGTAGAAGGAAACAGCATAGGAAGATTTTGTGACACTTATAAATTATACGAAATTCAAAACACTGTGTTCATAAATAAAGTTGGATTGAAACACAGCCACTGCCATTCATTTATGTATTGCCGAGGGCCACTTCAGCACTATAATGGCAGACATGGATATTAGCGATACAGACCATATGGCCCACAAAGCTGAAAATACTCAATCTGGCTCTCTCCAGAAAAAAATTTTCCACCTCTCTTGGAGGCACTGAGTTTTCAAGTGGCTTACTATGTATCAAAATGTAAGTGATTCCCCTTCCCAAACAATAAACTAGTAAATAATTAGTAGTGATTTCATCACAGGAAATGAACATATTTAAAATAGCACAAAAGTAGCAGAACCGGAGGATCTCCTGCATTGAGCTATACAAGCCTCATCAGTTCAGTTCAGTTCAGTCGCTTGGTCATGTCTGACTCTTTGTGACCCCATGAACTGCAGTATGCCAGGCTTCCCTGTCCATCACCAATTCCCGGAGCTTACTCAAACTCATGTCCATCAAGTTGGTGATGCCATCCAACCATCTCATCCTCTGTTGTCCCCTTCTCCTCCCACCTTCAATCTTTCCCAGCATCAGGGTCTTTTCAGATGAGTCAGTTCTTTGCATCAGGTGGCCAAAGTATTGGAGTTTCAGCTTCAGCATGAGTCCTTCCAATGAATATTCAGGACTGATTTTCTTTAGGATGGACTGGTTGGATCTCCTTGCAGTCCGAGGGACTCTCAAGAGTCTTCTCCAACACCACAGTTCAAAAGCATCAATTCTTCGGTGCTCAGCTTTCTTTATAGTCCAACTCTCATATCCACACATGCCTCATACTGCCTCCTATTGTCAAGGATTCTTAAGTAAACTAGTGGTTTTCCCCGTGTTTCTGTGGATTACCTTTTATGTTGAAATGCAGTTACTAAAACAGAGGTGGAAGACTATGCCAAGCTTGCAACTCCAGAAGAAACAGGCACTAACCTCCTTACCTGCATTAGACTAGACACTGGGCCAGAAAAGAGACCAAAATAGGTGGATGAGAGTTCCTTCCCTATAACCCCAGGGAGGATAGGGACCAGGCCATATATGACCTCTATATCACCCTCAGCACCTTGCACATTTCAAGACAAACAGTGGACACTTGTTAAACATATGTTGATTGGAGACATATCTTTGAAGACAACATGGTTTTATGGAAAGTGCATGAGACTGAGAGTCAATAGGTCTGTTTTCCAGCTTGATCTTGCAAATATGTGGTGAGTCATTGGACTCATTACTATTTTGGTTTACCACAGAAGATCCTAGTCAGCCCACCCGCTGCTGGGTTACAGATTGTAGAGGTGGGAAGCCTTCGGTCCAGCCAGGTGGGACCTGGGGTAGCCAGAACCTCCAAGGCCAGTCCTTCCAGCCATAAGCATCCTTGTTCTTTTACTCTAATGTGCCACAAAATTATTTTTTTCTATGTACCATGACATGAAAATGGTTAGAATAACTCAGGGCAAGCTGAGCCAGGATTTAACATATAAAGCCATTAGCTTTAGTCTGAAAGATACTTATTTTTAAAGGGCGAGGAATACTCTAGAATTTTAATTAGTTCTTCACAAATCAAGTAATAAATCTGACCTTGAAATTATTCTAAGAATGTCATTTACTATCCTGGAGATCAGGATGCTCAGAAGTGAACAAATCAAGGATAGTGCTTGGTCTTGCTATATAGTAACCTCCTTCCACACTGTGATGAACTGATTTTATTTGATGGTGCTAATAGCCTCTCCATATCCACATGCTTTGAAATGTGACTTTGCAATGACTACTATTAAGAGTTGGGTCTATTTCTCCATTTTTGACTATGAGCTGGTCCTGTCCATTGTTCTGGCTAATAGGCTTTGGCAGAAGTGATGAGACCAGTTTTCAGCCTAAACTTTAAGGAGTCTTGAGTACATCTACTCTCTCATGGATCCTTACCCACACTATGAGAAAAGCTCAGAAGAGTCTGATGGAAATCATACATAAATGAGCCCAGTTTTCTCACCATGACTATCCTAAATCAGCCAACTTCTAAATATATGAGAGAGGTAGCCAAGATCATCAGAGCCACCCACAGCTGACCGCATATGTACAAGGCAGCCTAGACAAGACCAGAAGGATCATTTATCTGAGCATAGGTATGTGACCAATGGTAGATATTTACTTTTTGGAACCAGTGAGGTTTAGGGTGGTTTATTATGTGTCAATAGCTAACTGATATGCAGATATGTTAGCATCAGGTTTCTTTCTATTCTAATGAAAAGAAAAATTATACTTTTCCTCATTTCTCTTATTGAAACGTACACTGATGATCTATTTCATTCAACTAAATATATTAATCATCTGTTCTTTGCCAGGTTGTGAACTGGGCTCCAAGGACATACCAGTGAAATCCACTCAACCGATGGGAAGATCTCACATGCTGTGGAGCAGCTAAGCTCATCCTGCTCATGCTCAGTTGTGTCTAACTCTTTATAGCTCACCAGGCTGCTCTGTCCATGGGAATCTCCAGGCAAGAATACTGGAGTGGGCTGCCATTTCCTACTCCACATGATCTTCCCAACCCAAGGATCCTGATCTACAAAGATCAGGTTCTGAACTGAGCTCCAAGGATATAGCAGTGAAATCCACTGAACTGATAATTAGTGCCAAAACTATATCTCCAATACTGCACTCATCTAATATTTTAGGGTCTGGTTCTATTAGAACATTTTACCATTACTGTAAACTCATCATGTTCTATATCTTAAATCATCATTCTCTCCTCCAGGAGACCCCAGTAAAAAACAAAGCACCACCACCACCAACAACAACAAAGCTTTATTCCCACCTTCTTTATTTCTACACATCTGTTCAATCATGCATGAAATGTGGACAGTGAACTACACTCAAGTGAGCTGAGATTTCAAAGAAGAGTAAGACTCGTGACCACCTTCCAAGAGACATAGTTCTTCTTAGGCACAGAACTAAAGCACATTTCTTAGCCATCTTGCATTCAGGTGGGGTCTTACCAAAGGGATGTGAGTGGAAATGATGGGTCACTTCTGGTCCTACGTACATAAGAGCAAGTGCAACGTCCACTGGATCATCGAAATAGCAAGAGAGTTCCAGAAAAACATCTATTTCTGCTTTATTGACTATGCCAAAGCCTTTGACTGTGTGGATCACAATCAACTGTGGAAAATTCTGAAAGAGATGGGAATACCAGACCACCTGACCTGCCTCTTGAGAAATCTGTATGCAGGTCAGGAAGCAACAGTTAGAACTGGACATGGAAAAACAGACTGGTTCTAAATAGGAAAAGGAGTACATCAAGGCTGTATATTGTCACCCTGCTTGTTTAACTTATATGCAGAGTATATCATGAGAAACGCTGGGCTGGAAGAAGCACAAGCTGGAATCAAGATTGCCAGGAGAAATATCAATAACCTCAGATATGCAGAAAGTGAAGAGGAACTAAAAAGCCTCTTGATGAAAGTGAAAGAGGAGAGTGAAAAAGTTGGCTTAAAGCTCAACATTCAGAAAACAAAGATCATGGCATCTGGTCCCATCACTTCATGGCAAATAGATGGGGAAACAGTGGAAACAGTGTCAAACTTTATTTTGGGGGGCTCCAAAATCACTGCAGATGGTGACTGCAGCCATGAAATTAAAAGATGCTTACTCCTTGGAAGGAAAGTTATGACCAACCTAGATAGCATATTCAAAAGCAGAGACATTACTTTGCCGACTAAGGTCCGTCTAGTCAAGGCTATGGTTTTTCCAGTGGTCATGTATGGATGCGAGAATTGGACTGTGAAGAAGGCTGAGTGCTGAAGAATTGACGCGTTTGAACTGTGGTGTTGGAGAAGACTCTTGAGAGTCCCTTGGACTGCAAGGAGATCCAATCAGTCCATTCTGAAGGAGATCAGTCCTGGGTGTTCATTGAAAAGAATGATGCTAAAGCTGAAACTCCAGTACTTTGGCCACCTCATGCAAAGAGTTGACTCATTGGAAAAGACTCTGATGCTGGGAGGGATTGGGGGCAGGAGGAGAAGGGGACGACAGAGGATGAGATGGCTGGATCGCATCACTGACTTGATGGGCATGAGTCTGAGTGAACTCTGGGAGATGGTGATGGACAGGGAGGCCTGGCGTGCTGCGATTCATGGGGTCGCAAAGAGTTGGACACGACTGAGCAACTAACTGAACTGAACTGAACTTCTCTACAAACACACTCTCATAATCCTTCCTTGACTACCTTCGTGCCTACATGTAAAAGACAATGGCTTTACACAATGGAAGGCGTCTGAGTCTCTGAGTGGTTACTTGAAGAACTCCCAGGACTGCCACTGACCTAAACCACTTGCTTTGGTCTTTTCATGAGCATGATAGATATCTGTTAAGTTGTTGAGATATGGGGTTATTTCTTGCAGCAACTAGCCTGTATCAGGGTTACCAACTTCAGCCCTATTGACATTTGGGCTGGAAAGTTCATTGTTGTGGAGAACTTTCTAGAATATCATAGGAAGTTTAGTGGCATCTCTGGCCTCTACCACTAGAAACCAGTAGAACTACCCTTTCATTAGCTGTGACAACCAACAGTGTCTCAAGACATTACAAATATCCCCTGTGGGGACCAAATTGCCTCCATGTGACAACCGCTGTTTTATGCTGCCTAATACACCCCATTTCTGATCTCTTTGGCATGCACAGTCTTCTCTCTTCTAGCATATCAGTTCTCCATTCTTATCAGCAGAAACTGAAACTCCTCTGTGTCATTTTTGATATATTCGTAGTTTGACCTACTCTTATTGTCCAAAGTTCTTTTTTGTTCTAGATTCCATTCATCCATGATGGATGCTTAGGGTGTTTCCGTATTTTGGCTATTGTGAATAATGTTGCAATGAGCACTGGAATATCTATTATCATTTCCTAAAAAACAGGACCAATGTTTCACATAGGAGGAAAAACTGTCTCAAGTTCTCAGATAACAAAATATTAGTTCATAGGTCAGTAAGCGCACAAAGAATTTTTTATAATCATTCCTAAACCTTTTACTAATACACTCATCAAGAAAGGAAAGTTTCATTCTAATGCAGTGATTACCCTAGGCTCTGTGTTAATCACACTGTCACGTTAGGGAGTTGTGTTTCTTATTTCTTCAAATTATCAATTTGAGTAGCAGCTATATAATATATGCCTTTTAGGGCAGAAAAATATACCTCTTCCTTTTTTGATTACCAAAGCTCTCTCTCAATAATTTTGGCCAAATTTCTGAAATAAGGTAAAAAAAAAAAAAAAAAAAAAAACTTTTGGGCATGGAAATTTACACCTCTTAAAATATTTTTTGGACATCTCCCTGCTAAATGTTTCAATTTTATTTTTCTTTTAAAACATATTTTGTACTAAAAGAACAGAATGTGTCATTGTCGTGGGCACAAAATCATCTTGTTTATTAAAAAGTGATTCATACAAATCAGTAATGGAAGAAATCTGTCCCCTTCCAGGAGCAGTAAACAGTTTATTTGCTCAAAACATTCTCTAAAATCTATTTGAGCTTTATCTCAAAATTTTATGTGATTCATGAAATTTTACTGGCATTTTGAAAACAACAAATGAAAACTAAGTTATTGAGATGGAGTCAAAAGTCCCCAAGAGCCTCTGCATTGCCAGACCACCCCCAAATACAAAATTCCCAATGGAATGTACTAATTTTCCTGTTAAATTCTACTTTCTATGGACAGACATGGACCATCCAGCTTACCTGTAGATCTTATGTGGTTATTTCTAACCCTATTTTGGGGGAACTCTGAACTATCTCTGCACTCATATTTTCACTTAACAAAAACAGCTACTGAGTACTTACTATGTCTCAGATCTAATACTCACTAGTCAAGATGCCACCCTGTGGATGCTACATCTCTTATATCTGCCATCATCCTGGCCCAGCATCTCGTGATTTCTACCCATGCTTCTACTCCCCTGTGTTAGAAAGTCTAAAGAACATTCGCCTATTTCTCCCCAATGACAAAAGTGTAACCAGCAACGTGTGGGGGTGGGGATTAGAGAAAGGCAGGTTTTGGTTCGACAGAAGAAATAATAACTAGGATACTCAAGGAGAAAATGAGAATGGGAGTACAACGAGTAGGGTTCAGATTTCAGCATCAGCCTGAGTTTATCACTGGGCTCTGACACTTACTAGTTGAATACTTTGGAGAAATTATTTAACCTCTCATGCCTCGGTTTCCTGAAATGTAAAACGGAGACAAGATGTACCCCATTAGGCAATTGCAAGAACTAAATAAGTAAACACACAAAATGCACACACATTCAGAAAACACGTGAGTATTTAACAACTAAGGGTATTATTCTCACTCTCATTTTTATGACAAAGGAAGTAGTACAATTGCTTATTAGAGCAGAGAATACTAACTAGTCAGCAGTACTCTTTCGTCTTCTTTCTGGGCAAATAATTAGTCCATATTTCTCAACCTGTCCTGGCGTTAGGAGTACTCACTGACTGATTTCCAGCCAATGGAATATGAGAGGAAGAGCTGTGTGTTATTATTCAATTTGGCTCACATAAACTTCTCACATGCTCCTCCATACCATTCCCCTGATCTAGCCAGCTGGAATGGAGGGACTTTAAGTCCCTTGAGAACAAAACGTTGAAAAAGAGAGAGAACATCATAAGATGGCATCCTTACATGGAGAAGAACTGGGTCTATCCCTTTTGACTTCTTCAACTCCAACCTAGTCTAGCTTGAAGCGCTCTAAACTGTTATAGAAGTGAAAATAAATAAATCTCTATTGTTTTGAGCCATAAGACACTTTGTTTTGTTTGTTAGCTTATTCTGGCCCAGAATTTGTCAACCTTGGCACCAATGGCATTTGGCACTGGGTAACTCTTTGTTAGGACTTCCCTGATAGCTCAGATGGTAAAAAATCTGCCTGCAATGTGGGAGACCCAGGTTCTACCCTGGGTTGGGAAGATGCCCTGGAGAAGAGAATGGCAACACACTCCAGTATTCTTGCCTGGAGAATCCCATGGACAGAGGAGCCTGGCGGGCTACAGTCCATGGGGTCACAAAGAGTCAGACACAACTGAGTGACTAACACACACACACACACACACACACACACACACACACACACACACACATCTCTTTGTTATGGCGGTTGTCCCGTGCACTGCAGAATATTTAGAAGCATCACTATTAGGTGCCACTAGTACTCCTCTTCCCCAGTTGTGCCAACTAAAAATGTTTCCAAATATTGCAAAATGTCCCCTAGGACACCCTTAGAACCACTATTCTAGCCTATCCTAATCATATACTTATCTTCAGAGGTATTTAAGGTACTGCAAGCATGCCCTCTTTCCAGGGTGGTTGAGCAGGGGGGCTTGAGATGTTGAAGTCTGTCCATGATTGCATCCCTTTCAATTCTGCAATTTACACCAGAACTTGTTGTGGTGAAAGAGATCATACACATTTGTTGATGTGTGGATTCTTAGAAATAATTCAGTCTCTAAGGAAATTGGACCTGGAGATGTTTTAGGACTTCCCAAGGTCATGCAGAAATCAAGGCTCCCAACTCCCAGTTTAATTTCGCTTTTACTACCCCACATTGCTTGGCATGAGGCTGAGTGGATACATTGTTCTATTATTACACAATGTTTTCACCAAATAAAAGCATTTAATTTATCTTCCATAGTTTAGTTCAAGGAAAATGTCCCCCCAAAAATGCTATGAGGGAGGCACTGAAGGACAACAGTTATTTGCTATGTATTAAATTTTTAAAATCTGTCAATTATTTATTTACAATGACCAAAATTTACAGAGGAAGAAAACCTACACAAGAATAATGGTGTCAGGCTCTATTTGCACAAGTTGTTAGTAACTACACATCCCCTCTGTTGAGAATTGATATTAACCAGGCTCTTCAACCAGCTCTCAAAACACTAGACTCATTCTCAAGGCACTGAATATCAGAGAAAGAACTGAATCTAATCTTGAAACTATTGGTACCTAGAGCAGAGTTTGAAAATATAAAAAATAATTTCTTAATTCATACCTTAACCTTGGGTTCTCCCAGAAGCAGATAGTGAGATCAGAAAGTGTGCAAGTAGTTTAATTGAGAGCTGGTCCCAAATAGCATTTGGACACGAGGGGAGGAGTGAGACAAGGAAGGAAAAGTGGCCAATTCAGAGCACATTAATGAGCAGGTGATTACTGTGGGCAACCAGGGCTCAACCCTGCTGGGTCTCATGGAAGACTGCAGAAGGCTTGACTTAAAATCTGCCCACCCAAGAGGCAAGGAAGGTTATGTTAAGGGTTGCTTCCTGGGTGGAACTTCCTGCCATTTCCAGATTCCCCTGCTATTGGCTGAACACATGAAGTAGGAAGGGGTGGCAGAGAAAGGCTTCTAGTAAAGAGTTTTATGTCATTGCAGTCTAAAGCCTCCTGGTGGATGTGGGTAGGGCACCAGAAGTATCTTCTATGGTCCATTATCCCTATCTTCAGTAGTTTCCTTGGAGCTCATTTCTGCATTCAGGAAAGGAAGCTCATTCATTCTGGGTCTAAGTTTAATTACTCTAGTTTAAAGATTCCCAACCAGTGGTACATAGATACTTGGAGGCAGGGGTGAGGAGAATCTCAAGTCATACAAAGTAATCCTCAAAACTTTATTCTCACCAAACATCATTTGTAGAATAAATAAGTGATCTCAAGAAATAAAATTTAACATTTTTCATATGTTGTTTGCTGCTACTGTGAAATCATATATGAGTTCATTTTAAAGCACAAAAATCATTATGCCATTATGTGGGAGTTTTTTAGACAGCAAAAACTAAAACTACCACAGTTAGTAATCTGAACCATGAGAGATTAAAATAAAGGAGGGGAATCCTTCACAACTGGAAAGTTTGGAAACCGTTGATTTAATGATTGGAGAATACTAAAGGAGAAATACTCCAGATGAAACTTTACTGATATGAAAGACGCCCATGCAAGCATGTGTGTGTGTGTGCATGTGTGTTTCTTTTAGTCCATCTGCTTCCTAAGTATTATATTACTTGACACCTGGACTGCAATAAGTATTTAAAAGTCCAGGCCAAAGTTAAATGTGAGCTTGAATGTCAGCTCTACAACTCAGTAGATGTTTGATCTTAGACAAGTGACAACTTCTCTAAGCCTAAGTGTCCACATTTGTAAAATAAGTTTTAAATGATATGTCTTTCTTCTATGAGTATTGTGAAATTTAAATGAGATATATGTATAAAACTCTCAATTCAGGATATGGTAGATAGTTAGTATTCAAGGCATGATAGTTATCTTAGCTTAACCACTTTCTTCTGGTGGATCATTTTATTTGTTCCCACAAGTTTTATCAATAACACAGATAAACTTGAATTTCAGAAAACTAAGATAATCACGATGGTGTGATCACTCACCTAGAGCCAGACATCCTGGAATGTGAAGTCAAGTGGGCCTTAGAAAGCATCACTACGAACAAAGCTAGTGGAGGTGATGGAATTCCAGTTGAGCTATTTCAAATCCTGAAAGATGATGCTGTGAAAGTGCTACACTCAATATGCCAGCAAATTTGGAAAATTCAGCAGTGGCCACAGGACTGGAAAAGGTCAGTTTTCATTCCAATCCCAAAGGAAGGCAATGCCAAAGAATGCTCAAACTACCACACAACTGCACTCATGTCACACGCTAGTAAAGTAATGCTGAAAATTCTCCAAGCCAGGCTTCAGCAATATGTGAACCGTGAACTTCCTGATGTTCAAGCTGGTTTTAGAAAAGGCAGAGGAACCAGAGATCAAATTGCCAACATCCGCTGGGTCATGGAAAAAGCAAGAGGGTTCCAGAAAAACATCTATTTCTGCTTTATTGACTATGCCAAAGCCTTTGACTGTGTGGATCACAAGAAACTGTGGAAAATTCTGAAAGAGATGGGAATACCAGACCATCTGACCTGCCTCTTGAGAAACCTATATGCAGGTCAGGAAGCAACAGTTAGAACTGGACATGGAACAACACACTGGTTCCAAATAGGAAAAGGAGTACATTAAGGCTGTATATGGTCACCCTGCTTATTTAACTTATATGCAGAGTACATCATGAGAAACGCTGGGCTGGAAGAAGTACAAGCTGGAATCAAGATTGCCAGGAGAAATATCAGTAACCTCAGATATGCAGATGACACCACCCTTATGGCAGAAAGTGAAGAGGAACTAAAAAGCCTCTTGATGAAAGTGAAAGATGAGAGTGAAAAAGTTGGCTTAAAGCTCAACATTCAGAAAACAAAGATCATGGCATCGGGTCCCATCACTTCATGGCAAATAGATGGGGAAACAGTGAAAACAGTGTCAGACTTTATCTTTTTGGGCTCCAAAATCACTGCGGATGGTGACTGCAGCCATGAAATTAAAAGATGCTTACTCCTTGGAAGAAAAGTTATGACAAACCTAGACAGCATATTGAAAAGCAGAGACATTACTTTGCCAACAAAGGTCTGTCTAGTCAAGGCTATGGTTTTTCCTGTGGTCATGTATGGATGCGAGAATTGGACTGTGAAGAAAGCTGAGCACCGAAGAACTGATGCTTTTGAACTGTGGTGTTGGAGAAGACTCTTGAGAGTCCCTTGGACTGCAAGGAGATCCAATCAGTCCATTCTGAAGGAGATCAGTCCTGGGTGTTCATTGGAAGGACTGATGCTAAAGCTGAAACTCCAATCCTTTGGCCATCTCATGCAAAGAGTTGACTCATTGGAAAAGACTCTGATGCTGGGAGAGATTGAGGGCAGGAGGAGAAGGGAACAACAGAGGATGAGATGGCTGGATGGCATCACTGACTCGATGGACATGAGTTTGAGTGAACTCCGGGGGTTGGTGATGGACAGGGAGGCCTGGAGTGCTGCAATTCATGGGGTTGCAAAGTCGGACACGAATGAGCAACTGAAGTGAACTGAACTGAACACCCCTAACAGGACCAGTTAACCCACTCCTTTGTCATTTCTTCTGTTACTACCTAGAATGGGTCTATGACAATGAAATGTTTACCATTGGAGACACTTTAAACTGTTCTTATGGAGGACTAGAGGAAGAAATCAGTGTCTCATATCACCTTAAGAGGATTAGGCTTGGAGCTATTTCGCCAGGTGCCCAGTCTCAAGGCACAGGCTTGGATTGCTTTACATCATGGTATCTTCCCATCCGAGGTGGACAAACTGGCAATGAGTTAAGTTTACAGCCCCTTAATCCTACCCAGCACTAGTCACACTGGAGACCTTGGGGACCCCTAGCTCCAATCTGGGGATCCCAGAAGGTTGACCTGCCCCAACCTGCCTAGGGATCTGGACCCCTGGAAACTGTCACGCCTCAGCCTGCTCGCAGATCTGCCAGTCCAGGGGTCCCAGGAGGTTGACATGCCTCAACCTGCCTGGGGATTTGATCTCCAGAAGGTTGACATGCCTCAACCTGCCTGAGGATCTGCACCCTAACCCAGGGATGCCCAGCTCTCAGGTTTCAACAGTACTGGGTAGGTAAGCTTCAGAAAGACTCACCCCTAAGTAAGTCTACCCATGGAAATAGAAGGAAGCCTAATAGTTGTGGGACTGTGCCCAGTCTCAACAATAACTCAGGAGTCCAACAGGAACCCCATTGCCTTTCTGGAAAGTCTAAAAGAGGCCCTTGCAAAGTTTACCAATCTGGACTTAGACTCTTATGAGGGACAGGTGATTTTTAAAGGACAAATTCCTGTCCCAATGGACATCAGATATCAGAATAAAGTTACAACAGCTACAGCAGCAGGACCCTGCTTCCTCTTTAGATGAGACAGTCCAGATAGCTACCAATACCTTTTATCACAGAGAATAGGAGAGGGAGTCCAAGGACCCGGAAAGAGAGAGAAGGAAAAAGATAAGGCACACCCAGATGCTAGCTGCCCTCCAGGGAAGCCCTATGGCAAACCCCAAGTCCTTGAAGGACAAGGCATGAGGCAAATGTCTAATCTGTAGACAGACAGGACATTGGGCCAAAGAAGTGTCCAAACCATGGCAAGTCTCCTAAAATGGCTTGTTATAAATGCTATCAATTGGGACACTGGGTAGCACTCTGCCCTCAGAACCCAAGAGCCTCAAGGTCAAGTGCCAAGCCTTCCCTTATGATGGTTCAACAGGACTGAAGCAGCCCACTCCAGCCAGCCCACCAGTTACAGATAACTATCACGGGGATGGAGCCAAGGGTTCACCTGGATATGGCAGGTAGGTCTGAGAATTTCTTGGTTGACACAGGGGCTACCTATTCTGTCCTGACCTCCTACTCCGGAGCCTTCTCCTCCCAAACCTATACCACTTTGGGTGCTACAGGAAAAACAATTACAACAAGATTTACCTGAGCAATTCTTTGTTTCTGGGGTGGACAAATATTTTCCTACCAGTTTCTGGTGGTCCCTGAGTGTCCTACTCCCTTATTGGGAAGAGATATACTCACTAAGCTGGGAGCCACCCTTGTGATAAACCTGTGGGAAACTTTTCAGCCCCTACAGCTGAAATGACTTGGACAGTATTACCCCAGGGGTTCAGAGATAGCCCCCACCTGTTTTGACAGGTTCTTTGCTGGATCTCCTAGATCTGGACCTGGGACCAAATGGGAAAATATTGCAATATGTATATGACCTAGTAGTCTGCTCCCCAGATGAGGAAAAAGTCCAACAATATGTGATTAAGGTTCTAAGCTTTTGGCAGAGAGGGGATATAAAGTCTCCTGTGCTAAGGCACAGATGATTAAGACAAAGGTCACTTACCCTGGAGTTCAGATGACACATGGGTCTAGGAGGCTATCCTCCAACCGAGTACAAGGAATCCTGCAGTTGCCTTCCCCCATGGCTTGAAAACAATTGTGAGTTTTCCTGAAGCTAACCAGGTATTGTAGAATCTGGATATCCAGCTATGGTCTAATCTCCCAGCCCTTATATGAAAGCTTAAAGGGACAGGTTGATTCAATCCCATTGACAAGGGGAACTCCTCCAAAGGAGGCAAAAGCTACAGGAAAACAAGCCTTAACTCAAGCACCCACCTGGAGATTGCCAGACCTGGAAAAAGCATTCCAACTATATGTCCACAAAAAGGAAATAGCCTTGGGAGTCTTAACTCAAAGGTTGGGACCTGAGTCCCAGCCAGTAGCTTACATATCCAAGAGGCTAGACCCAACCACCCGAGGTTGTCCTCCCTATCTTTGAAATCTTGCAGCTATTGCAGTCCTGATAGAAGATGTTTTAAAACTCTCTCTTGGAGGCAAATTAAATATTTTTTATTAGCCACCAAGTGAAATAACTCCTGAATGAGAGAGGCCATTTATGGATGTCCGATCAAAGGATCGTCAGATACCAAGTAGCGCTGATGGAAAATCCAGGTCTGACTATATTCCCTTGTGAGGTTCTTAACCCAGCTACTCTCCTGCCTACCCCGAGGGCTCTCTCCCCATTCACTCTTGCCTAGAAACTTTGGACCATCAGACAAAACCCCAAGATGGATTGTCAGAAGATCCTCTGATGAATCCTGAGGAAATCTGGTACACTGATGGAAGCAACTTTATCTTAGATGGAAAAAGAAGAGCTGGATATGAAGTAGTCTCCAATTTTGAGACTACAGATGCTAAACCTTTGCCACCAGATACTCCAGCCCAGTTGGCTGAGCTCATAAAGCTCATAAAGCCGACTTGAGCTTTAAAGCTGGGAAACATAAAAAGAGTAGCCATTTACACTGGCTCCAAGTATGCCTTGCTATTTGGAAAGAAAGAGGCCACTTGACCACCTGAGGGTCCTCAATCAAGTATGGTGATCAAATCCTTAGTTTCTTGGAGGCAGTCCATCTGCCCACTGAGGTTTCAGTCTCCCACTGTAAAGGACACCAAAAATGGAGCACAGAAGTGGCATGAAGGAACTAAGCAGCTGATCAGGCAGCTAAGAGAGCAGCATTACAGAACAGTGACCTAATAGGGGTTGCCACCCTAGTTCCACAGACTAATTTGCTAGAAACTCCTTCATATACTGAAGGTAAGACTCTTAAAGCTAAGAGTGAGGGCTTTCAAGAAGATCATATGGGGTGGTCCCAAAAGGAGGGACTCCTTTTTTCTGTCTGGGAACCTCTAGTGGAAGTTGGTTAACTCCTTATATGCTACCACTCATTTAGAGGAGAAGGCCCTCCAAAGATTACTAGAAAGGTCCTTCAGAGGAACAGGCCTCCAAATGACTATAAGGCAAGGGGTCTCCTCTTGTCTCACCTGCCAATTAAACAACCCCCAAGGAGCTTGAAGACCCAAGCTGGCCCAGCCCATCCAACAGCATGGGACCTACCCAGGAGAGGACTGGAAGATGGACTTCACCCAGATGCCAGTTTCTAAAGGGAATAAATACCTACTAGTCATGATAGATACAGTCACAGGACGGATCGAAGGTTTTCCCGCCCGGACTGAGAAGGCAGAGCAGGTGGTAAAAAAAATTGCTCCATAAAACCATTCTGAGATTTAGCCTGGTGATGAATCCTTTATTCAAAAGAAATCAGACTCAGCGCCTCGAGGGGGAGGAGATACGGAGTCAGGGGCCAGAGAACAAGGGACTGGAAGCTGGCTTCGTGGGAACTGGGGCAGGAAAAGTGTGAATCTCAGAGGTGGGGACTCAGTGTTCATTTGCATAACCAGAATGCACTGCAGGCAATATAGTTTCAATTCAATACTTCAATTTATCATAGATTTCTTTTAAACGTAGCATTTCGAAGAATGAGCCTTCATCCACTTACCTGAAAAGAACTGCTGCAAAGTCTTGACCAGGACTCACCCTTGATGCTCCTCAGCCTCACTGTGTTAGGAGTGTATCTCTCCTCATGAGTATGTACACAGGTGATAGTATGGGATTCTTACCTTTGTTCTTGCTCCTGCTTGAACTGAGTCTTTTGTGTTGCACTTAAGATTTGGTTAGGTAGGCCCAAGGGATAAAAAAGGCGAGCTACCCACACTTTTTTGAGGTCTTGTGAGATAAACAAGGCCAACATTCTTGTGTGAAAAAGTAGATCCTGAAAAGAGGGCGACTTTGGGCAGTTTTTCTAGGACTTCTGCAGCTAAGAGTTTTTCTGTGTGGTTGATCATTTGAAATCACAGGTTTTATCTTTGGTCAGTAAGACTCCCATAACTCTGAACGGGGTTTTCCAAGAGGTTTTTCTGCTGTACCTTTGGTTAGTAAGATTCCCATAAGCCTGCATGAGGTTTTTCTGAGGTTTTTCTGCTGTTCAGAAAGATCGAAGGCAGGAGGAGAAAGGGACAATATCGAATAAAATGATTAGATGGCATCACTGACTGGATGGATGTTAGTTTGAGCAAGCCCAGGTGTTGGCGACTGACAGGAAGTAAGGCCAGTCAGATAAGACTGAGCAAATGAACTGGACAATATACACAACCCAGGGGTGGAACCAGGTCCTCCTATAATAGCAGACAGCTTATTATTATTATTATTTTACTGATTAGAGCCACCCTGATGGCTTAGACAGTAAAGAGTCAGCCTGCAATGTGGAGACCCAGGTTCGATCCTGGGGAAGACTCTCCTGGAGAAGGGCATGACAACCCATTGCAATATTCTTGCCTTGAGAACCCCATGAACAGTATGAAACAGCAAAAAGATAGGATACTGAAAGATGAACTCCCCAGGTCAGTAGGTGCCCAATATGCTACAGGAAAAGAGTGGAGAAATAACTTCAGAAAGAATGAAGATCTATCTATGTCCATTTCCAAGGCAAACCATTCAATACCACAGGAATCTAAGTCTATGCCCCAACCAGTAATGCTGAAGAAGATGAAGTTGAATGGTTCTATGAAGACCTACAAGACCTTCTAGAACAAACACCCAAAAAAGATGTCCTTTTCATTATAGGGGACTGGATTGCAAAGTAGGAAGTCAAGAGATACCTGGATTAACAAGCAAATGTGGCCCTGGAATACAAAATAATGCACGTCAAAGGTTAACAGAGTTATACCAAGAGAATGCACTGGTCATAGCAAACACCCTCTTCCAACAACACAAGAGAAGACTCTACACATGGACATCACCAGATGATCAATACCAAAATCTGGTTGATTAGATTCTTTGCAGCCAAAGATGGAGAAGCTCTATACAGTCAGTAAAAACAAAACCGGGAGCTGACTGGGCTCAGATCATAAATGCCTTATTCCAAAATTCAGACTTAAATTGAGAGTAGAAAAAACCATTAGACCATTCAGGTATAACATAAGTCAAATCCCTTACGATTATACAGTGGAAGTGACAAATAGATTCAAGGCATTAGATCTGATAGGGTGCCTGGAGAACTGTGGATGGAGGTTCATGACATTGTACAGGAGGCAGTGATCAAGACCATCCCCAAGAAAAAGAAATGAAAAAGGCAAAATGGTTGTCTGAGGAGGCCTTACAAATAGCTGAGAAAAGAAGAGGAGCTAAAGACAAAGGAGAAAAGGAAAGATACACACATTTGAACGCAGAATTCCACAGAATAGCAAGGAGAGAAAAGAAAGCCTTCCTCAGTGATCAATGCAAAGAAATAGAGAAAAACAATAGAATGGGAAAGACTAGAGATCTCCTCAAGAAAATTAGAGATATGAAGAAAAAATTTCATGCAAAGATGGGCACAATAAAGGACAGAAATGATA
The DNA here is from genome assembly GCF_023091745.1 of Budorcas taxicolor. Lineage (NCBI taxonomy): Eukaryota > Metazoa > Chordata > Mammalia > Artiodactyla > Bovidae > Budorcas > Budorcas taxicolor. The sequence goes on along the minus strand of NC_068935.1, from coordinate 133,201,920 downwards.
GAACCTAACAGAGCAGAAGATATTAATAGATGGCAAAATACACAGAAGAACTATACAAAAAAGATTTTCAAGGCCCAGATAACCATGATGGTGTGATCACTCACCTAGGGCCAAACATCCTGGAATGGGACGTCAAGTGGGCCTTAGGAAGCATCACTATGAACAAAGCTAGTGGAGGTGATGGAATTCCGACAGCTATTTTAAATTCTAATAGATGATACTGTGAAAGTGTTCCACTCAATATGCCAGCAAATTTGGAAAACTCTGCACTGGCCAGAGGACTGGAAAAGGTCAGTTTTCATTCCAATCCCAAAGAAAGGCAATGCCAAAGAATGCTCAAACTACCACACAACTGCACTCATCTCACACACTAGCAAAGTAATGCTCAAAATTCTCCACGCCAGGCTTCAACACTATGTGAACTGGGAACTTCCACATGTTCAAGCTGAATTTAGAAAAGGCAGAAGAACCCGAGACCAGATTGCCAGCATCCGATCATCACTGAAAAAGAAAGAGTGCCAGAGAAAAAACTAACAATAACAGCAAGTTCCAGAAAAAAGGCAAGATAGTTCTGCTTTATTAACTACGCCAAAGCCTTTGACGTAGATCACAACAAACTGTGGAAAATTCTACAAAAGATGGGAATACCAGACCACCTGACTTGCCTCTTTAGAAATCTGTATGCAGGTCAAGAAGCAACAGCTAGAACTGGACATGGAACAACGACTGCTTTCAAATTGGGAAAGGAGAACGTCAAGGCTATATACTGTCACCCTGCTTATTTAACTTACATGCAGCATACATCATGCTAACTGCCACGATGGATGAAGCACAAGCTAGAATCAAGATTGCTGGCAGAAACACCAATAACCTCAGAAATGCAGATGACACCACCCCTATGGCAGAAAGTGAAGAACAACTAAGGAGCCTCTTGATGAAAGTGAAAGTGAAAGTGAAAGAGGAGAGTGGAAAAGTTGGCTTAAAACTGAAAATTCAGAAAACGAAGATCATGGCATCTGGTCTCATCACTTCATGGCAAATAGATGGGGAAACGATGGAAACAGTGACAGACTTTGCTTTCTTGGGCTCTAAAACCAGAGGATGGTGACTTCAGCCATAAAATTAAAAGACGCTTGCTCCTTGGAAGAAAAACTATGACCAACCAAGACAGCGTATTAAAAAGCAGAGATATTACTTGGCTGAAAAAGGTCTGTCCAGTCAAAGCTATGGTTTTTCCAGTACTCATTATGGATGTGAGAGTTGCACTGTAAAGCAAGCTGAAGGCCAAAGAATGGAGGCTGTTGGACTGTGGTTGTGGAGAAGATGCTTGAGAATCCCTCAGACTGCACGGAGACCCAATCAGACCACCCTAAAGGAAATTAGTCCTGAATATTCATTAGAAGAACCGATGCTAACACTGAAATTCCAATAGTTTGGCCACCTGATGCAAAGAACCGACTTACTGGAAAAAACCCTGATGCTAGGAAGGACTAATAGTTGGAGAAAAAAAGACGATGACAGAAAATGAAATGGTTAAACAACACCATGGATTCAAAGGTTATGATATGAGTAAGCTCCGCGAATAGGTGATAAAGACACCCTAAAAGCTGCAATCCATGGGGTTACCGAATAATCGGACGGACACAATTAAGAAAGTCAACTGAGCAGACAAAAACTCAACACAGTAAACAAACACACAGAAAACTCTTAAGTTTAACAACCATAGGAAAATAAAAACTTGTTTTGAAACTTCTACTTCACAAGGTCTGTTTTTGCATACAACCATATTGGCTTTGTCAGGTAGACAAAGCCTCCAAAAATTATGAACCACACACCCTATATTCCTGACAAAACCTAACCATACTAAGTGCAACACAAAAGACGCACCTTGAGAACAAGCACTTCTAATACAGTTAGGGTGAGCAGCGTCAAGGGTAACTCTGGGTCAAGAGTTTGCGGCAGATCTTTTCATTTAAGTGCGTGAAGGTTAATTCATCGAAATACTACGTTTAAAAGAAATTACGATGAATTAAAATAGTAAATTCAATCTATATTGCGTGCAGTGCATGCTGGTTATGCAAATGAACGCTGAGTCTCCACCCCCGAGATTCTCGCCTTTCCCCGCCCCAGCTCCGGGGAAGGCAGCTTCCAGTTCCTTGTTCTCAGGCCCCTGACTCCATGTTTTCTCCTCGACACTCTGAGTCTCATTTCTTCTCAATAAGGATTTTGTTGACGGCTTAAGATAATGATATATGGGTGCTGGATTTGACACAGAGAAGGTTCGTTATAATGTCGAATGAAAGAGAGTGCCGAACCTACTCAGTCGTGCCCAGACTATTTGCAAACCCCACGGACTATAGCCCTCCAGGCTCCTCTGTCCATGGAATTCTCCAGGCAAGAATACTGCAGTGGGTAGCCATTCCCTTCTCCAGGAGAAGCTTCCCCAGGATCGAATCCGGGTCTCCCGCTTTGTAAGCAGACTCTTTACTATATAAGCCAGCAGGGTGACTCTAATCACTATTTAAAAAAAAAAAAAAAAAAAGTGACTGCCAAAATAGGAGAACTGAATCATCAGAAAAGACTCTGATGCTGGGAAAGATGAAAGGCTTGAGGAGAAGGGGACAACAGAGAATGAGATGGTTGGATGGCATCACCACCTTGATGTACATGAGTTTGAGCAAGTTCCAGGAGTTGGTGATGAACAGGGACCCTGGCATGCTGCAGTCCTTGGGGTTGCAAACAGTCTGACACAACTCAGGGACTAAACTGAACTGAACAGGGTATGGCTCATAGTTTCATTGAGTTAGACAAGGCTGTGGTCCATGTGATCAATTTGATAAGTTTACTTTGACACTGGTTTTCATTCTGTCTGCCCTCTGACAGATAAGAATAAGAGGCTTATGGAAGCTTCCTACTGGGAGAGACTGACTGTGGGGAAACTGGGTCTTGTTCTGATGGGCGGGACCATGCTCAGTAAATGTTTAATCCAATTTTCTGTTGATGGGTGGGGCTGTCTTCCCTCCCTGTTGTTTGACCTGAGACCAAACTAAGGTGGAGGTAATGAAGATAATGGCCACCTCCTTCTAAAGGTCCCAGGCAGGCACTGCTGCACTCAGTGCCCCCAACCCTGCAGCAGTATACTGCCGACACATGCCTCTGCCAGGGACTCCTGGACACCCGCGGGCAAGCCTGGGTCAGTCCCTTGTGGGGTCCCTGCTCCTTTCTCCCAGGTCCTGGTGCACACAAGGTTTTGTTTGTGCCCTCCAAGAGTCTGTTTCCCCAGTCCTGTGTAAGTTCTGTAAGCAAATCCCACTGGCCTCCACAGTCAAATTCCTTGGGCGTTCTCAGTTCCCTTGCCAGATCCCCAGGTTGGTAAATCTGTTGTGGGTCCTAGAACTTCCTTAACAGTGCGAGAATTTCTTTGGTATGATTGTTCTGCAGTTTGTGGGTCGTCTGCTCAGGGGCTCTATGGTTGGGGTTAATGGCAACCTCCTCCAAGACAGCTTATGCCACAGGGTGCGGCACACAGAGCCCCTGCCCCTGCGGCAGGCCACTGCTGACCCACCGTCCCTCCACAGGAGACACTCACACACAGTTCTGGCTCAGTCTCTGTGGGGTTTCTGAGCTCTGCTGTGCACAAGGTTTTCTTTGAGCCTTCCAAGTGTCACTAGCGGGTATGGGATTTGATTCTAAATGAAATTTCACCCCTCCTACTATCTTGTTTGGGCTTCTCCTTTGCTCTTAGATGTGGGGTATCTTTTTTTGGTGGGATACAACATTCTCCTGTTGATGGTTGTTCAGCACTGATTTGTAATTTTGGACTTCTCCCAGGAGAAGATGAGGACACAACCTTCTACTCCTCCATCTTGTATGGGAATCTTTGGTCAGATTCCCATAACACTGAATGGGGATATCCAAGAGATTTTTTGGTGCTGGGAAAGATTGAAAGCAGGTGGAGAAAGGGACCACAGTGCAAAAAGCAATTAGATGGTATCACCAACTGAAGGGACATGAGTTTGAGCAAGCACGAGTGTTGGTGACAGACAGGAAGGCTGGTTGGATAAGACTCAGCAAATGAACTGCACAATTTTCACGACCCAGGGATGGAACCGGGCCCTCCTATATTGGCAGTCACCTTTTTTTTTTTTTAAATAGTGATTAGAGTCACCCTGATGGCTCAGACAGTAAAGAGTCCATTTACAAAGCGGGAGACCCAGGTTCGATCCTGGGGAAGCTTCTCCTGGAGAAGGGAATGGTTACCCACTGCAGAATTCTTGCCTGGAGAATTACATGGACAGAGGAGCCTGGAGGGCTATATAGTCCGTGGGGTTTGCAAATAGTCTGGGCACGACTGAGTAGGTTCAGCACTCTCTTTCATTTGACATTATAGTGAACCTGTTGCTGCTGCTAAGTCACTTCAGTCGTGTCCAACTCTGTGCGACCCCATTGACGGCAGTCCACTAGGCTCCCCCGTCCCTGGGATTCTCCAGGCAAGAATACTGGAGTGGGTTGCCATTTCCTTCTCCAATGCATGAAACTGAAAAGTCAAAGTGAAGTCGCTCAGTCGTGTCTGACTCTTAGCGACCTCATGGACTGCAGCCTACCAGGCTCCTCCGTCCATGGGATTTTCCAGGCAAGAGTACTGGAGTGGGGTGCCATTGCCTTCTCCAATAGTGAACCTTCTCTGTGTCAAATGCAGCACCCATATATCATTATCGTAAGCAGTCAACAAAATCCTTATTCAAAAGAAATCAGACTCAGAGTGTCGAGGAGGAGAAAACATGGAGTCAGTGGCCTGGGAACAAGGGATTGGAAGCTGGCTTCCTGGGTACTGGGGCGGGGAAAGGGGTGAATCTCGGGGGCGGAGACTCGGCAAATATTTGCATAACTAGCATGCACTGCATGCAATATAGTTTCAATTTACTATTTCAATTTATCGTAATTTCTTTTAAACATAGTATTTTGAAGAATGAGCCTTCATTCACTTAAGAGAAAAGATCTGTTGCAAACTCTTGACCCGTACTTACCCTTGACGCTCCTCACCCTAACTGTGTTATGTGTGCTTGTCCTCAAGCCGGGTCTTTTGCCTCGCATTTAGTACATGGTTAGGTCTAAAAAAAGACATCAGTGCGTTACCCTCAATTTTTGGAGGTCTTGTGAGAAAAGCAAGGCCGCTATCGATGTATGCAAAAACAGTCCTTGCAATAGTAAAAGCTTTGAGGCAGGCTTTTTTTCTGGGGTCCTTATATTTTAGAGCTTTCTGTGTGGCTATCGAGTGAAATTCCGAGATTAGACTTTGGTCTGCTCAGTTGACTCTCTCAGTCACGTCTGACTGTTTTGTACCCCAAGGACTCTGGCACTTCAAGTTTCTCTATCACACATTCTTGAAGCTTAACTCATACTCATGCCCTTCGAATCAATGGTGCTATCTAACCATCTCATTTTCTGTCGTCTCTTTTCTCCTCCCACCTTTAGTCCTTGCTAGCATCAGGGTCGTTTCCAGTAAATCAGTTCTTTGCATCAGGTGGCCAAACTATTGGAGTTTCAGCGTCTGCATCAGTTCTTCCAAGGAATATTCAGGACTGGTTCTGGTCAGTAAGGGTCTCATAATCGTGAATGGGCTTTCTAGGAGATTTTTCTTGTGCCAGGAAAGGTCGAAGATGGGAGTAGAAAGGGACGACATTGGGGAAAACCATTAGATAGCATCACCAACTCGGTGCACATGAGTTTGCACATGCCCTGTGTGTTAGTAGTGACAGATAGGAAAGCCAGTCGGACAGAACTGAAGAAATGAACTGGACAATTTTCATGACCCATGGATGAAACCGGGCCCTCCTATTTTGGCAGTCACTTTTTTTTAAAATAGTGATTAGAGTCACCCTGATGGCTTAGACAGTAAAGAGTCTGTTCACAAAGCAGGAGACCTAGGTTCGATCCTGGGGAAGCTTCTCCTGGAGAAGGGAATGGCTACCCACTGCAGTGTTCTTGCCTGGGGGTCCATGGACAGAGGAGCCTGGAGGGCTATATTCCATGGGGTCGCAAATAGTCTGGGCACGACTGAGGAGGTTCGGCACTCTATTTCATTTGACATTATAGTGAACCTTCTTTGTGTCAAATGCAGCGCCCATATATCATCATCTTAAGCCATCAACAAAATCCTTATTGAAAAGAAATCAGACTCAGAGTGTCAAGGAGGAGAAAACATGGAGTTGGGCCTAGGAACAAGGGACTGGAAGCTGGCTTCCCGGGAGCTGGGGCGGGGAAAGGCGTGAATCTCGGGGGTGGGGACTCAGCGAATATTTGCATAACCAGAATTCACTGCTCGCAATAGTTTCAATTTACCATAGATTTCTTTTAAACATAGTATTTCGATGAATGAGCCTTAACACACTTAAGGAAAAGATCTGCTGTAAACTCTTGACCCGGACTTAAACTTGACGCCCCTCAGCCTCACTGTGTTAGGAGTGCGTGTTCCCTCATATATATGTGCACAGGAACATGTATGCATTCTTAGGTTTATTCTTGTTCATGCTCAAGCTGAGTCTTTTGTCTTGTATTTAGGATTCGGTTAGTTAGGCCTGAGGAGGAAAATAAGCCCAGTGACACAATTTTTGGAGGCCTTGTGAGATAAACAAGGCTAACATCGTTGTACGCAAAAGCAGACCTTACGAAGTGAAAGTTTTGAGGCAGGCTTTTTTTTTTTTTTCCTCGGGTTGTTATATTTGAAAGCTATCTGTGTGTTTATCGGGTGATTATTCTGAGGCTAGGCTTTGGTCTGCTCGGCTGACTCTCTCAATGTCCGACTATTTTGTAACCCCGTGGACTGCGGCACTTCAGGTTTCCCTATCACCGGTTCTTGGAGCTTACTCACAGCTGACTCTCTCAGTGTCCGACTATTTTGTAACCCTGTGGACTGTGGCACTTCAGGTTTCCCTATCACCCATTCTTGGAGCTTACTCACACTCATGCCTTTCGAATCAATGGTGCTATCTAACCATCTCATTTTCTGTTGTCTTTCTCCCTCCCACCTTTAGTCATTCCCAGCATAAGGGGCTTTTCCAGTAAGTCAGTTCTTTGCATCAGGTGGCCAAACTATTGGAATTTCAGTGTCAGCATCAGTTCTTCCAATGAATATTCAGGACTGATTTCCTTTAGGATGGACTGGTTGGATCTCCTTGCAATCCAACGGACTCTCAAGCATCTTCTCCAAGACCACGGTCCAACAGCCTCCATTCTTTGGCCTTCAGCTTTCTTTACAATGCAACTCTCACATCCATACATGAGTACTGGAAAAACCATAGCTTTGACTGGACAGACCTTTTTCAGCCAAGTAATATCTCTGCTTTTTAATATGTTGTCTTGGTTGGTCATAGCTTTTCTTCCAAGGAGTAAGCGTCTTTTAATTTCATGGCTGAAGTCACTGTCCACAGTGACTTTAAAGCCCATGAAAATAAAGTCTGTCACTGTTTCCATTGTTTCCATCTATTTGCCATGAAGTGATGGGACTGGATGCCATGATCTTTGTTTTCTGAATTTTCAGTTTTAAGCCAACTTTTTCACTCTCCTCTTTCACTTTCATCAAGAGGCTCTTTAGTTCTTTTTTGCTGTCTGCCATGAGGGTGGTGTCATCTGCATTTCTGAGGTTATTGATATTTCTTCTAGCTATCTTGATTCCAGCTTGTGCTTCATGCAGCATGGCATTTCAGATGCTGTAATCTCCATATAAGTTAAATAAGCAGGGTGACCATATGCAGCCTTGATGTGCTCCTTTCCAGATTTTGAACCAGCCTGTTTTTCAATGTTAAGTTCTAACTGTTGCTTCTTGACCTGCATAGAGATTTCTCATGGGGCAGGTCAGGTTGATCAGTCAGTAAGATTGCTTGGTCTTTGCTCAGTAAGGTTCTCATAATTGTGAATGGGTTTTCCAGATTTTTCTGGTGCCGGGAAAGATTGAAGATGGGAGGAGAAAGGGACGACATTGGGAAAAATGCTTAGATAGCATCACCGAGGTGGACATGAGTTTGAGCAAGCCCTGGAAGTAGTGACGGATAGGAAAGCCAGTCAGACAGAACTGAGCAAATGTACTGGACAATTTTCATGACCCAGGGACGGAACTGGGCCCTCCTATTTTGGCAGACACTTTTTTTTTTAAATAGTGATTAGAGTCACCCTGATGGTTTAGACAGTAAAGAGTCCGCTTACAAAGTGGGAGACCCAGGTTGAATCCTGGGGAAGAATCTCCTGGAGAAGGGAATGGCTACCCACTGCAGTATTCTTGTCTGGAGAATTCCATGGACAGAGAGGATCCTGTGGGGCTACAGTCCATGAGATTGCAGAGTCTGACAGGACTGAAAGAATAACACTATTCAGATGTTAACAACAACCAAGACCCTGAGGCACAAAGTTATTAGGAGTAGTAAGCTCAATGATGCTCCCAGCAATTTGTCTGGTTAAGAGATCAACTTGCAGGATTCTGTTGGCCTTGCAGCCACGATCAGGGAACTGGAACCCTCAGAGTTCATAGCTGGACACAGGGTTATTTAGAGGTTTGGCCTGTAGTATTACTCCTTAGGGAACAGGCTTCAGATGTCTAGGTTCTCATACCCTGTAAATGCAAGGTTGAAGAGACTCACAAATTTTAAGCAATGCACATGTCTTGAGTATTATTAATTTCATGACTCTTAGCTCATTACTGACACCCATCATACTGGCTAACACGTTACTAATTTCACCAGTGAAAATCCATTTCTAACCTTAATTTCACTACTTAGCAAAGTCTCTGCTGTTGATTGAGCTATGGCTAACAGAAACATTTGCAGTAGCTAGAAGCTGTGATACAGACTCCCCGATTAATATAGCCAACTACCCCTGGTGTGTGACATCCTGAGTGGGGTCATTGCTAGCTCTTAGTTTTACACAACACACACACACACAAGCTACTACTACTACACTGTCTTTGCTGGCAGTAAATTAGCAGACCTCATCATACTCTATAATACGATCAAAGGTACTGACAAATCTCAAGAAGCACTGTATCTCATCAGAAGAGTGTAAACCTAGAAAAGGGGAGTCAGTGAGGCCAGGTTGGCAAAGCCCATTCAACGGGAAAGAGAGGATCTCAATCAAAAAAGAGAAGTTCAAAACTAATGGCTCCATCTCCAAGGCTATCCCTCGTGTGAGGAGAGAAGCCCCAACATTCAAATCTAATGCCTCTTAACAGGGAGAATTGTTTTGATTTCTTGCTCACCAAACAACCTTCCCATTAGAATCTGTCTCCCTGTGTGAATCTGACTCCAGAGAGAGACAGAATGGAGATATGTATAGTCAACTGAGAAGACAAACACAAACCTAATTGTGACATCTCAGTTCTACAACCAGGGACCAAACCCCAGTCCTGTCAGTGAAAGTGCCGAATCCTAACCATTAGGCAGCCAGAGAACTCCCCCAAATTATGTTTTATTTGGCAAACTCACTGAGGACTTGAGCCCAGGATGCAGTCTCCTAGTTCTCAGAGACTGCTCCAAAAAGGTAAGGGGGCAAGGGAGTTATCTGGCGGGCCAGTGGTTGGGACTCTGTGCTTCCACTGCAGGGGGCACAGGTTCAATCCCTGGTTGGAGAACTAAGGGATCTAAGGGAACTAAGATCCTGCAAGCCACTCAGTGGGGCAAAAAAAGAGGTAAGGGAGGAGCCAGAATATATAGGAAGTTCTTTGCTGAGAAAAAATATGTAGTCAACCATCAGACATCAAAAGATAACTGCTAATCACAAAAACACACATCTCAAGGTAATGATTTTAGTATGGGAAGATGCAAGAGTCTGGGCCCATTGAAATCATTCCTTTGATACACACTTTAACTATCTAGGGGCAGTATCCTATTTTTCTCCATCCTGAATCCACTCAGGGCCCACCTTCAGGGTGACAGTGGTGCCTGGTAGCTTTAGATCTCAACATCCTTTGTTTACTGAAATGGCAGGCAACATTCTCTGTCCACAGCGTACATTTGCCTTCAGTGAGATGCTTCCATTGCTCATTATTAATAAAGGGACACTTTGACTTTGTAAATCAGGCCTGAGAGCCATATTCTGGAGACAGTGACTTCTGGAAGTGTGTTTGGAAGCCCCCTGAGCACTCAAAATATTTTGGGTGCTCCTGTTTTGCAACTCTAGCACACTGTACTTCCCATACCAGGCCAGTCCTACTCTCCAGTACAAGGGGCTTGGTTTTTGTCTTGTTTTGTGTTTTGGCTTGTGGGATCTCCGTTCCCCTGCCAGGAATTGAACCTGAGCCCCAGCAGTGAAAGCCTAGAATCATAACTAACCACTAGACCACCAGGGAACTCCCTTGAGTTGTTTCTTTTCAGGGCTTGTTGAATGGACTCCCCCCAGCCAAGTGGTAAATGAAGTGAATGCAGGGGCTATGCTCATGAAACTCCTATATTCTCAGCACCCAGCAGAATGCCAGGGTCAGAGAAAGCCCTCAATACATACTTTTTGAGAAAAAGAACCCCTGAATGGTGAAAATGCACTGACCACTCGGTTTTCTGAATCTATACAGATGAGGGCCAAACCTCCGATTGCCCATGTGATATCCTTTCTTGCGACCTCTCAGAGAGTTTCCTGTACTGACAAGACCTCAGGCAGCCACAGGACCAAGATCATCCCAGGGTAAACTTGGTAGCAACAGAGAGTTTTCATTCATCAGTTAAACATTTACCGAGCGCCTACTACATTCTACTACATTGTGTAAATGCCCAGTCGCTAAGTCTTATTTGACTCTTTGCAACCCCATGCACTGTAGCCCGCCAGGTTCTTCTGTCCATGGGATTTCCTGGGCAAGAATACTGGAGTGGGTTGCCATTTCCTTCTCCAGGGGATCTTCCCAGCTCAGGGATGGAACTTGCATCTCCTGTGTCTCCTGCATTGGCAGGTGGATTCTTTACCACTGAGTCACCTGGGAAGACCACCTACTACATTCTGAGCCCTTAGTTAGACACCAGGCATATCACAATTTAGACTACGGGCTCTCAGGCCAACAGTGGAGAGTGATAACAAACAGTAAAATAATTCATCTGGAATAATCTATATGGAATAGAATCTTTAAAAAAGTGGATATATGTATATGTAAACTGACTCAATGTACAGCACAAACTAACACAACATTGTAACTCAACTGTGTTCCAATAAAGAAAATTGAAAAGAAAAACTAACATAACTCAGAAGATAGAGGTATTGCAAAGTAAGATCTTGAGCATTATTTTCTACTAGTGAAGGGGAAGTTTAAGAAAGGTTTAAAGTAACATCTGCGCCATGTCTTGAAGGATCAACAGGTGTTAAAGTAACCATGCTAGCTTGACTTGTCTACCTCAGAGTATTTTCAGAGAAAGGAAAGCTCCTACCAACCTTTAAAATAGTCAAGGGTATTATTTCAACAAAAGAGTTGAATTTCATGTTTCTTACACACTATTGGGGTTGCAGGTAGTGCAAAGGAGTATTTGCCTTTCTGTAGAACAAAGAGGTGATTGTTTGATTCGATTACCCAATGCTGTCCTTGGGTGCTCACCCTGATTTTAGTCTTTATAGGAATTTGGCCAATTTCAGCGTTTGCTATACACTTCCACGTTTCTGGCAGACACTGTAAGGTTTTAGAAATGATTATTATAGCCAGCTTGCTCAGGCATACTGATGGCTGGCTGTGGAGGGTACGATTAGATTGGCACATGCTGGGGTGCCAGCTCCAGAAGGAACAGGATACTTCAAATAAAAACTCTTGTCCTGTCTGGAATATTGGGAGAGAGTACATGCATTTGAAAAATTCAAATACACATGTTGCATATACAGGCTTCATGAATTTTGTTCTGATTTATTTCCATAAGTCTCAGCCAGAATTACAGACTTTCAAGGAAATGTGTATAATGATAAAAACAAATACAGAATACTTGTGAGGTTAGGCACCATTGAAGGTCTTGATATAAAATGTCCTGGAGAAGATATTTATGACTTGAAATACTATCCTTCTTCATCAGTGTAAGTTGGTCCAAAACCACAGTTTCAAACTCTCCTAGGATGATAAAATGCAGATTCAAGGCCTCCGTCTAAGATCTAATTGGGAGAAGATTGGCATATTTAAGGGTATTTGTCTTCCCATCCATGAATGTATTATTATAGTATATCTTTCTTTTATTTAGGTGCTCTTTAATATTTCCTTCTATGGCATATACATCTTTGTCAGGCTTATTCCTAGCTACCTTACTTTTTTGCATGCTAAGCTGCTTCAGTCATGTCCAACTCTTTGTGATCCTATGAACTGTAGCCCACCAGGCTCCTCTAGTAAAATAAAAATATTAGAATGAAAGATTTCATTAAGCTAAGATTTCAATAAGCTATAAAGCAAATACAACGAATAACTAACTGTAGTTGATGTATCAATCATGTCCTGTCAAAAGGCAGAAATAAAATTATTTTCATAGGCAAATCTAATATAAAGAATGGTTAACCCATGTATTGGAGAGCTGAAAAGGCAAAATGAAAACCCTAAGATAGCAAATTGCTAAAAATCATCTATGACCTCTAGAACTGGATGAAAAAGAGAGAGAGAGGTTGGTATTATTAAGAATGACAAAAATAACAAAGATTTGTCACATAGCACAGGAAACTATATTCAGTATCTTGTCAGAAACTATAATGGCACAGAATCAGAAAAAAGAGAATTTAGATATATACATATATATGCATAACCAAGCTAGGCTTCAGCAGTATGTGAGCTGAGAACTTCCAGATGTACATGCTGGAATTAGAAAAGGCAGAGAAACCAGAGACCAAATTGCCAACATCCGTTGGATCATGGAGAAAGCAAAGGAATTGCAGAAAAACATCTACTTCTGCTTCAGTGACTGTGCTAAAGCCTTTGACTATGTAGATCACAACAAACTGTGGAAAATTCTACAAAAGATGGGAATACCAGACCACCTGACTTGTCTCTTCAGAAATCTGTATGCAGGTCAAGAACCAACAGTTAGAACTGGACATGGAACAACAGAATGCTTTCAAATTGGGAAAGGAGAACATCAACGCTATATTTTGTCACCCTGCTTATTTAACTTATATGCAGCATACGTCATGTTAACTGCCATGCTGGATGAAGCACAAGCTAGAATCAAGATTGCTGGGAGAAACATCAATAACCTCAGAAATGCAGATGACACCACCCCTATGGCAGAAAGTGAAGAACAACTAAGGAGTCTCTTGATGAAAGTGAAAGAGGAGAGTGGAAAAGTTGGCTTAAAACTGAAAACTCAGAAAACAAAGATCATGGCATCTGGTCTCATCAGTTCAGTTCAGTCACTCTGTCGTGTCCGACTCTTTGCGACCCCATGAATCGCAGCACGCCAGGCCTCCCTGTCCATCACCAACCCCCGGAGTTCACTCAAACTCACGTCCATCAAGTTGGTGATGCCATCCAGCCATCTCATCCTCTGTCGTCCCCTTATCCTCCTGCCCCCAATCCCTCCCAGCATCAGAGTCTTTTCCAATGAGTCAACTCTTCGCATGAGGTGGCCAAAGTACTGGAGTGTCAGCTTTAGCATCATTCCTTTCAAAGAAATCCCAAGGCTGATCTCCTTTAGGATGGACTGGTTGGATCTCCTTGCAGTCCAAGGGACTCTCAAGAGTCTTCTCCAACACCACAGTTCAAAAGCATCAATTCTTCAGCACTGAGCTTTCTTCACAGTCCAACTCTCAATTCCATACATAACCACTGGAAAAACCATAGCCTCGACTACACGGACCTTTGTTGGCAAAGTAATGTCTCTGCTTTTCAATATGCTGTCTAGGTTGGTCATAACTTTCCTTCCAAGGAGTAAGCGTCTTTTAATTTCATGGCTGCAATCACCATCTGCAGTGATTTTAGAACCCAGAAAAATAGTCTGACACTGTTTCACTGTTTCCCCATGTATTCCCCATGAAGTGATGGGGCCAGATGCCATGATCTTTCATGGGAAATAGATGGGGAAACGATAGAAACAGTGACAGACTTTACTTTCTTGGGCTCTAAAATCACTGAGGATGGTGACTTCAGCCATGAAATTAAAAGACGCTTGCTCCTTGGAAGAAAAGCTATGACCAACCAAGACAGCATATTAAAAAGCAGAGATGTTACTTGGCCAAAATAGGTCCATCCCATAAAAGCTATGGTTTTCCCAGTACTCATGTATGGATATGAGAGTTGCACTGTAAAGAAAGCTGAAGGTGGAAGAATGGAGGCTGTTGGACTGTGGTCTTGGAGAAGATGCTTGAGAGTCCCTTGGATTGCAAGGAGATCCAACCAGTCCATCCTAAAGAAAATCAGTCCTGAATATTCATTGGAAGAACTGATGCTGACAATGAAATTCGTTTGACCACCTGATGCAAAGAACTGACTTACTGGAAAAGACCCTGATACTAGGAAGGACTAAAGGTTAAAAAAAAAAAGAAGACAACAGAAAATGAAATGGGTAGATAGCACCACGGATTCAAAGGGCATGAGTATGAATAAGCTCTGAGAACGGGTGATAAGAAAACCCAAAATGCCGCAGTCCACGGGGTTATTAAGTAACCGGACATGACTAAGAAAACCAACTGAGCAAACCAGAATTGAAAACAGTAAACAAACACAAAGAAAACTCTTATGTATAAAAACCCCAGAAAAAAAATCACCTGACTCAAAGCTGCCACTTGATAAGGTCTGTTTTTTGTATACAACCATATTGGCTTTGTCCACCTGACAAAGCCTCCAAAAATTATGACTGGTCAGCCTAGATCTTTCCTAAAACCTAGCTGCATACTAAGCGCAACACAAAAGACCCACCTTGAGAAACAGCACTTCTAACACAGTTAGGGTGAGCAGCATCAAGGGTAACTCTGGGTCAAGAGTTTGCGGCAGATCTTTTCACTTAAGTGCGTGAAGGTTCATTCATCGAAATACTACGTTTAAAAGAAATCTACGATGAATTATAATAGTAAATTCAATCTATATTGCGTGCAGTGCATGCTGGTTATGCAAATGAACGCTGAGTCTCCACCCCCGAGATTCTCGCCTTTCCCCGCCCCAGCTCCCGGGAAGCCCGCTTCCAGTCCCTTGTTCCCAGGCCCCTGACTCCATGTTTTCTCCTCCTCGACACTCTGAGTCTCATTTCTTCTCAATAAGGATTTTGTTGACGGCTTAAGATAATGATATATGGGTGCTGGATTTGACACAGAGAAGGTTCGTTATAATGTCGAATGAAAGAGAGTGCCGAACCTACTCAGTCGTGCCCAGACTATTTGTGACCCCACGGACTATAGCCCTCCAGGCTCCTCTGTCCATGGAATTCTCCAGGCAAGAATACTGGAGTGGGTTGCCATGCCCTCTTCCAGGGGATCTTCCCAACCCAGGGATAGAACCCAGGTCTCCTGCATTGCAGGCAGATTCTTTATCAGCTGAGGTATAATTCCTAAAAGAAGCCTGGCTGGCACAGACCAAGAACACCTGTCATTTTCATGGTACCTCCTCTCCCCACCACAGTAACTACTACTGTTATTTTTCTCCATTCCTTACTCTAAAAATAGCTGTCAAGTTTTTAGCATTATGTCTAGAATACAGTGGGCTTCCCTGGTGGCTCAGATGGTAAAGAATCCACCTGCAATACAGCAGACCTGGGTTCAATCCCTGAGTCAGGAAGATCCCCTGGAGGAGGGCATGGCAACCCACTTCAGTAATGTAGGAGAATCCCATGGACAGAGGAGCCTGGCGGGCTACAATCCATGGTGTTGCAAAGAGTCAGACATGGCTGAGTGACAAAGCACAGCTAGAACATAGTAAGTGCCTCATAAAAATCAGCTCTCAGCACTATTAGGAGGTACTGCTACCTGCCTGAAGTTTGAGGCTTATGAACTCCAAGCTAAATCTTCCGTGTGTCTGATAGTTTAGACTTTGTGGGACACACTCTATAGCAATGCTCCTCAAACGACCTGTACTCAAACACCAGGGTTTGACTTTTTTTTCATTTGAATTCATTGTAGACTGATGTTTTGGGAAAATGTAATAAAAATAAAATAAATTACGTATAAGATTGTGCTGTCAAATTTCCATTAAAGATTTTAAATGCGTATCCTCTTACTTGGTTTGCTTATCTCATTATATACCTTCAAGGATTCCACAAGGACCAGCACTGGTCCAGGGCCACACTTTAAGTAGCAGAGATCTAATGATCAATGCATATACACTTCACTGCTCAAAGAGAGAGAGAGAGAGAGATTTTTGCACTGGGAGAATATTATTGCTTTAATCAACGGGTTGACATGTGGTTCTTTTTATTAATAAGAGAAGAATAACTCTGAGTAGCCAAAGTAATGTTGCTGCTGCTATGTCACTTCAGTCGTGTCCGGCTCCGTGCGACCCCATAGATGGCAGCCCACCAGGCTCCCCCGTCCCTGGGATTCTCCAGGCAAGAACACTGGAGTGGGTTGCCATTTCCTTCTCCAATGCATGAAAGTGAAAAGGGAAAGGGAAGTCGCTCAGTCGTGTCTGACTCTTTGTGACCCCATGGGCTGCAGCCTACCAGGCTCCTCTGTCCATGGGATTTTCCAGGCTAGAGTAATGGAGTGGGGTGCCATCGCCTTCTCTGAAAGTAATGTGCTAGGTTTGAAATTTTATCTAGTAGTATTTTCCCTGGTAGATTAAATTTCAATTATATATAGCTTTTTGGCTAATGTGAAAATTTGTATTTTCCTGAACACACAGTCAACAGGTGGAAATCTGTTCAGGGAATATGACTTTTTATTTTTGTTAAAAATATATTGTGAATAACACAATATACATATAGTATATAATACTCCTCAAAGAAGGAGAAAAACCCCAGAAGAGCTGAAGAGTATGGATTTATTACTTCAGAAAGCTACTATTTTACCTGAATATGGCACTCTTAGGTTTACAAGTCCATTTCATCAAGCCATGTTGTGTTACTGTTTGGAATACTTTTCCCACTCCCAAGTAAAATTCTGCTTACCTTGTGTGTGTGTGTGTGTGTGTGTGTGTGTGTGTGTGTGTGTGTGTGTGTGTGTTAGTCGCTCAGTTGTGTCTGATTCTTTGAGATCCCATGAACTGTAGCCTGCCAGGCTCCTCTGTCTATGAGATTCTCCAGGCAAGAATACAGGACTGGGTAGCCATTCCCTTCTCCAGGGAATCTTCCCAATCCAGGGATTGAACCCAGGTCTCCTGCATTGCAGGTGGATTCTTTACCATCTGAGCCACCAGGGAAGTCCCTGTTTATTTTAGTAGATTCAGATCAAGAGTTACCTTGCCAGTGCTTTCTCAACATCCATTCATTCATTTGTCATCCATTCATTCATTGGTCCAACAAAGACATATTGCCAGGCATGGTTCTAGGTGCTGGAGGTATCACAGTGAACATGCCATCATTCCTATCTTCCTGTAGCTTATGTTTCAGTGAAGACAAAGGAAAGAAAAACAAATAAACAAGCATATTCATAATACAGTATCGTAAGTTAAGAAACTAAACCACAGATTCAACTTGCTTGTCTCATCAGAGCACAGAAAGTGATAACTATTTCTCAAGTTTTCTAAATACAATGCATAGCTATTATCATTCTAGACACATAGGAGAGAAGTTAATTCATTACACACAAAAGGATGCTTTAGGGACTGAGGTCTTAATTCTCAGACTGAAAGAAAGTGAAATAGAGAGGGAGATGCTATTTCAGATAATGTGCACAGAGGGGCCTCTCTAAGGACTGTACAGGTGAGACAAGACCTAACAATCAACTCCTAAGAGTGAGTCCTGTAGATAACTAAGGGAAGAGCACTCAGGCAAGAAACTGAAAATACAAATCCTCAAAGAAGCAGGGAATTTGTTGAGTCTAAAGAACAGCTGAGAGGTCTGAATGATCAGAATGGAGCGAGTGAAGGGCAGAGTAGTGGGAGATGAGGACAACAGGGCAGGGCTATAGAGCAGACAGGACCAAGCCTCACCAGTCTATCCCTTTATCTGCGGCCCAGTTATAGCGCCACCATCCCGTTTCTATTCAGGTAGCAAAGGATTGTTCGAAAACAAAGTCGGTGTAATCCTCATCTTTGGATTCTGGCATCCAGAACTGTGACTATTAAGGTTTAAATGCATTGACTAAGTGACGAGATGAATGAATAAATGGACACAGGGCTTTCATGAACATTATTTGCCGCACTTTGAGGAGGCAGCTGGTATTATTACATCTATTTTACAGACAAAGAAATCTAGGTTGTTCATAAACTTGCAGACACAGAATTGCTGATTAGGGCAAAGACATTCCAGATCAGATCTGCTTGTTTAATGCTCTTTGAATGCATCAAGCTTCCAATTATGGTCAGTAGAATGGACAGTTGATGTAAGCTTAAAAGAAAAATCTCTGAAAATAGTAGATGCAAATTTGAAATTTAATTTGCTAGGTGATTTTCAGTGTGGGGACTGGCTGCCCTCTCCTGGCAAGGTGAAAAATAACATGAAATAAATATAAGCACTCCAGTTAGGTCACAACATCCCATCCTACCCTGCACTACTCACCTATCACTCAATTTCCTTTCTTTTCTGGATATACTGTTGATTCATATTTGTCAAGTTCACTTAATGACAGGGGCTACTTTTTTGTGCTATGAGATTTATTTTAAAACCTGAACTGCATCAGATATTTAATTTCCATTTGTCATTCTTGCTTTAAAATTTGTTCAAATTGGTGGCACTAGTGGTAAAGAATCCTCTTGTCAATGCAGGAGACGCAAGAGATGCAAGTTTGATCCCTGAGTGGAGAAGATCTCCTGAAGTAGGAAATGGGACTCCACTCCAGTATTCTTGCCTGGGAAATCCCATGGACAGAGGAGCCTGGCGGACTACAGTCCATGGGGTCACAAAGAGTCAGACACAACTGAGCGACTGAGCACAGACATGGAGAGATGATTTCATTTCACTCTATACTTAGATGGAGCACATCTTATACTGATATTTCCTTTCAGTTTTAAGTCTACAATGTACAAAGACCTCATATGTTGTTGTTTCCTCTATGATCACGTTTCTTCATTAATTTCAGAGTTGAGAGTATATCTGCTTTGATATGTACTACTTTGGGTTAGAAATTATTTTTACTTTCTAGGAACATTATTAGGCATTGGTAAATAAACTTAGATTCCCCACAAATATATGACAAACTCTGAATATTGTTAGGATTTTAACAATCTGTTAGGTTTTCTAGCACTTCTGAAGATGCCTATATTTCCACGAAAAGCATCCTAAAATATTTCCCCATATACTGAGTTAATTATTATAGAAACAAGAAAGTGACAATGATATAGTAAAATTCATTCTCAAAAAAGATCTAGCCAGTAGAGATTAGAATGAAACCAATGAAAATGTGCAAATATGAGAAGTATTTAATATGCTCATTCTGTGGGATAATAATGCTACAATACTCAATACTTCTTGCTTTTCAAATGTCCCAAAGTAGACATAAGGGAAAAGCAGAGTATTTCATTAATTCTGTCTGATCATTTCAGTGATATAAAGTTGGGCTAGGCTTTTAAAATTCTGTAAGGCAGCATGAAAAATGCCAAAGAAAAGACTGGTCTTTTTTTTTTTTTTCCTAGCAAAAAACACAATGTGAGCTAGCCCAAGCTTTGGGCTTCAGTTCACTATCTCTTTTTACCCCCATTTTGTCCAAAATCCAGACAGCTGCATAGGGTCCCAGCCATTAAAGCCAAATGTATATAAGATGACTGAGATGAAAAACCTGAGTCTTATGAGCACAGCACTCTAACTCTTACTACTCAAAGTGTGGTCCCCAGACCAGCAACACCAACATGACTGATACTAAAGATGTGGAAGTGCAGACACCCTGCAGTGCTGGTACGATACCCCAGGTGATCACACGCACACTCATGACTGAGTAACACTGCTCCTACCAGATCCTGTGAGAACACTGACCTGCCTTGAGCTGACATGCAGAAGTGAACAGGCATTAGAAAAGGATTTGGTGAACACTTAGCAGTGTAGCCACAGTATCTATTAAGAGTTCATGCTGTTTCTTTAAGAATACAATTTCATTCATTCTTTATTCTTTGATGCCATTTCTTAGCCATTATAAATATTTGGTATTTATAATATCACAAATATGTTCTTGAACATACTCGCTTTAAGACCTTTAGGCTTTAAACCCAATACATACAAAGGGATTATGAAGAACATGGCTAAGGAATGGCATCAACTAGTAAAGAATGAATGAATGAATGAAATTGCATTTTTAAACTAATGAGGTGAACTGTTTTGTGGCTATACTGTTACGTGTTCACCAAAACCTACTCCCTCTCCTCCCTGGCTATGGTCATATGACTGAGTTCTGGCCAACCACTGATGGAAGCAGAAGGGATGGTGCACTATTTCCAGACTGGTCCAGAAAAATCTCCCGTTTAAGACCCTTCTCCAATCTCCGATCGGAAGTAAAAGATTCCTTACCCCTATGCAAGGGTCAGCAAGCTACAACTGCCCTCTGGTTCTGTATTGCCTATGAGCTAAGAATGATTTTTACATTTTTCTGGTTAAAAAATATTAAAAAGGAAGAATATTTCATAAAAATTATATGAAATTAAAATCTCAGTGTTGATAAGCAAAGCTTTATTGGCACACAGCCATACTCATTCATTTACATATCGTCTACTGCTGCTTTCACATGCCAAAACCATGGAGCTGGCAGCATTTAGACAGAGAGCCTGTAGTCTACACATCCTAAAATACCTTCATAGGAAGTTTTCTGATTGCTTCCTTTAGGGCTGAGCTACAAGATGTGAGGAGCTCTGAGTCACCACAAGGAAGGCTGCTCATCAAATATCTTCACTGGATGGTGATATAAGAGGGAAAGAAACTTGCATATTATTAATTCGGTCAGATTTCAGAGTTCATTCTTTTCAGGAGATAGGCGTACTGCAACTAATACAAAAGGTTTTTTTGTAATGCCTAGGGCAGAGGAGGGTGGGCTTCCCAGGTGGCTCAATGGTAAAGAATCCACCCGCCAAGCAGGAGACCTGGGTTCAGTCTCTGGGATGGGAAGATCCCCTGGAGGAGGAACTGGCAACCCACTTCAGTATGCTTACCTGGGAAATCCCATGGACAGAGGAGCCTGGTGGGCTACAGTCCATGGGGTCGCAGAAGAGCTCAACATGACTGAGCGACTAAACAACAACAACAACAAGGGCAGAGGCGGGGGCAGACAGACGAGTAAGACTACATCAGGTAAACTAAATAAAAAAGATATAAGAATGTATATTTTTAAGAAGATACCACTTTCTGCTTTTTATTCACAGGCCTTAAGTCATGCTGGGGCTATCAAGGTGAAGAGAGATTTTCAGTAACGTATTTTAAAATATATATAGTATAATATATCACCTTATCCCCACGAGGGGGCGCTTAAGAGCTTTTACACTTTCAAAATTATTTCAGGATCATCACACGGTTTTTGACTTAATTGATAGCTGGTATCTAGCAAAGTGCACTGTGAATCCAGTTACTGCTGGAAATACAGAAAAAGATATAAATCAGAGCTCTTTCCTCCAAGTATTGATCGTTTGTAGAACAAACCTGTAGATTTAAAGTTAAAAATGTTTAAAGTAAAACGTAAGTTGCCCTAACCCCCAAATGAAAGTGTTCTCATTTCAACACACTTGTTGCTGGTTTGATAACTATTTAAATCTTCTAAATGTGTTTTTACCCACATGGTCACAGGTCCCACTCTACATGAGCAAAATACTGCCCCTCAAATCTTTGTTTACAGGGAAGAGTGCCATCATTAAACCTGTCCATGAGATACATTTCTATTAATGACAGTCACTAACATAATGCTGTGAAGCTATTTTTAATTCTTAGCACAGCTCCAAATACATCGCGCAGACTTAAGAAAAATTCCTTGAATCCAATTCATAGTTTCTAACCCATGACAAAGAATATACCTGAAGGGTAATTAAAAAAATATTGAAAGGTTTAGGGTTTGGGGAAAGATCACTGTGGCATGAAGAGAACTGGAAGACAGAAGTGGTCAATAGGAAACCAGTGAGGTGACTTGACTAGGGGAATGGGCCTCCTGATGGACAGAAAAAGATTGTATCTGGAGACTTGAACTTTTATCTAAGCGGTTACAATCCTCGTCCCTGTGGTGGATAAGGCTCATGCAGTGGAGTTAGATGGTTGCGATTCCAATCTGCCTCCCCCTCCCTAAGTGCAATTGGTCAATCAAGTTCCTTGAGTCCTATGAACCGCAGGCAATGTGATCAGTAAAATGGAGATATTCCCCACCTCACTAGTGCTCTCCTGGGTATTAAATAACACCAATAGAAGGTATTTAATGTACTGCCTGTTGATTCACAGATGTACG